>NC_064756.1:16568816-16938816 GCF_011397635.1 Epinephelus fuscoguttatus
CACTTCCACTTCCACTTCCACTGGTGAGCATTGTGACAGGGAGCTGGCCGTTTTTCTGTTTGACAGGCAGGTGCCAGCGGCTAAAGTCCCGGCTTTTCCATTACAGCAAATATAACATTCCGACAATGGTTGTTTTTACAGCTCTCGCAATTCAGAGCAGCCACCTGTTGTTTGTCAGTCAGTAGACGTGAGGAGGATACAAAGTCACATCAGTGCCACACTGCATATTCTCACCATGTAGGAGGGCGGACTTTCTTCTTAATGCCCAGGTAGACCTTTAGGTTTTTCACTTGCCAGTCACGTTCCGGACGGTTACTCTGACAGACAGAGAGAGACAGAAACAGCCTATGAAGGAATGTAACAACAGGAAATGAGAAATGTGTTTCCCGCAAATCTCTCACTCTTACTCTGACTTCCTTGTACATTCTCAGAGAGCTGGAGTTGAGGATGAAATATCGGTCGTGGAAACTTCCAGAGGACAGTCCCAATCCCAAGATGCTTCGCTCTTCTCTGAATTTCATCATCCCGTGTTTGGATACATCCACTTTACTGGCTGCAGGGCAGAATGAGAGATTATAAAGATAGAGGACATATAGAGGACTAACAGCACAATGTTTTAGAGAGAATCATTTTGTTAGCAGTTGATTTGTGAGTGTGTGTTTACCCAGGTAAACCATCATGGCCTCCATGGCGAGGTGTTTCTTGATGAGCAGATGGGAGTCTGTGCCAAAGGAGTGGAGGATGGGTAAGACTCGCTCCTGATAGTGCAGTGGACGTTCTGAGGGAAGCAGAGGGATGTAAAACAAAGGGTGATATAAGAAAATCCAAAGTGTCCTCAAATCATTTGTTTACATGATCATTTCTCAGACAAACAGGCTGTGCTCTTGACGCAAAAATAAACAGTGCATGTTGTTTTTTGTAGCTATGAAAAAATGTTTTTGTTTCTATTTTAGCAGACAATGGAATACAGATATGGCACACAACGATGGTACTTCACATCTTTATAAACAGTTTCTGCTTGCACGCCTACATACCAAACTCAAAACTACCTTTTGTTGTCTTTTGTTATTTCTGTACTGAACAAGTGACAGACAGAAATTTTCCTCCATGTCTTCTTGTAATCATACTATTTCTAATAGTCCTCCTTTTCGCAGCATAATTCCCCGATATACCCCTGTAATCAGCAGGTTGGTTTTCTGGCCAGTGATGGGAAATCTGCCAGATCAGTTGAGTGTTACTGGCATTCGATAAGCAACCTACAGGCTTCCCGGTGGGGAACCAGATGGCCCACATACCAGGCTCAAAACAAACCACGACACACAGTCACATTGCCCAGAATGATCTTCTCGCCTCTGGAATTTGTGTGTCACTTTCAGTAGGTCATGCTGCAGGTTGAGCGGAGAGCCCTTCACAACCTTTGAGTCATTGTTTTTGGGTCGCTCTGGGCCTTTTTTTAATTTCCAAAGTGACCACTGTTGCTTTCCTAACCAAAAGAGCTGTATTCAAGACATATCTATGGCGATAAATTCACAATAACAACATGATAATCTTATTTGTAACTAGAATCACCACCTTGCAGTTGTATCCCTCTGCAAACCAATCAAATTGCACTTAAAGTTTACATCTATGTCTGTAAAAACATGGATGCTTCGCACACATCTTCCCCCCGGCAGCACTGAGGATCTATAGATTCAGTGTGGGAACCCAAGATTGGTGTCACCAATTCAGTATCTAACCAAATGTCTCCCTTCTGTTTCTGAGTTATAATGTTGAATGATGTCCAGAAAAGTGTTTTTGCAGAGCATTATGATGTCACAGTGAAGCTAACCTTTGACCTTTAGACATTTGTGTGAAATGTCATCATGATTAGCATCTGAATTCTTGAGTTATGTCCAAAAACGTGTTTTGTTAGGTCACAGTGATTACTCACCAGATTCTCATCAGTTCATACTTGAGTCCAGTTGGACGTTTGTGCCAAAATTGTAGAAATTCCCTGACACTTTATTAGCTGCAGAAGCAATTTGTAAGATTGGCTTCTTTCTCCAACTCCAACTGTGTTTATAAAAAAGTATATGTTCCTGCCTTCTTCTCTACCATCATCCTTTAGCAACTACTTTAAATTTTATTCCCAAATGCATTCCTATAATGTGACAGGTGGATCATCTCCACCCTCCTTTTTACACAACAAAACATGGCCTGTACTCCTATAGATATCGTGGTGTACCGGTATGGAACGCCAAAGTTCACATTATTAAGAGCTTGTTATCCTCTTGCTGTCATTTATCTTTGTTGGGTTTTCTTAATTGTGTTAGTTTTTATATCTTTTTTCCTCTTTTTTTGGTAATTTTATTTTTGTCCTAAGTTTATGGGAGGTCCGTTTTAGAAGCCTGCGGCTTCTTGACCTCTACTGACACGTTTCTTATTTTTCATTATCTGTATTTTATGCTCTTTTATGTGTTTGCAAATAAAATTAAAATAAAAAAATCATCACATGCGTCAAAATTAAAAGCACAAAAAGGTTAGGTTTTTGTCAGATACTGTGCCTTCTCTGTCCGTCTCCTCATCTTACTCACCCATTTCCTCCTTGTCGCTGACCTCCCAGCAGTTCCAGTACTCTTTGTCTTTAACTGCGATGTTACGCCGGTCCAGGACCTCACAGGTCAGCTCTGCTGCTGTCATAGAGCCAGGGATCTGAGGGAAGAAGTTACACAGTTACTCTGGAGTTTCACGCTCCTCACTTCTTAGTAAAGGGCGACAGTGTAGCATCATACTAATGTAGCCAGCTGTTTTTCCCTGTGCCACACAAGAAACTACTGGGCACCAAAAGTGTGAAATGTAAGTAACATTGTGTCATTTGGTGAAGTCTGGGTCACCTTGACATGTTGCTCTGCTGTGTCCTTCTTTTCCTCCAGGTACACTGTACAGATGAAGTGTCCTCCAGGTTCAGTACTCTGATGTGTCCAGCACGCACAAACGCACACAGAAAAGGTCACACAGAAAGACAACAACTTAAGGAAACAAATAACAGCATGCATAGGTGTCCAACTGCAGCATACATGTGCATGCAGGTGTGCAACAACACCGACGGGTGCTTTGTGTGACTCACAGGAAACTTTGTGTTGAGTTTCTCTCGCACTTGGATGATAACAGTGATCTCTTCCAGTTGCTTCTTGAGCTGCTGCTCATCCACCTGCAAACAAGTAAGATTACATTCAGTCACTCACTCAACAGTAAATCATTTATCAACTGACAAACAGTTAATACTTAAATTACAGGATCACGCCAATCTTAAGATCTCTAGCAAAACCCCCACCGGCAGCTCAAACCTCTTTATTTACTTCCTCGTAGGCTTTCTGTTGTCGGGCTGTTGTTTACATTTTGACAATAGCCGCAGGGATTTCATTGTAAGCTTACGAGAGGCAATCCTATCATTATGTATTTCCTGACTCTCTTCCTAACTTCCTTCTGCTTTTCCCATCTTGTTCTCTATTGAATTTTCTGTAAAAACAACAAGCACAGTAAGAACATAAACTTATCACCACAAAAAAAAGGAAAAGAAAATAGCAGTGCTGGAATCTGTTCTACTTTTCGGGAGCTTAATCTTGCAGCCAATGTAAGATGCCACGTTCTTTGACATCTCAACCTTTTAGAGCAATGCATGTTGTGTTTTCAGACGACATCACTTAAGATCAATGCATCAGCTTCCAGAACAAAATGTTTTGCCCTCCCGTCACCCCTCTGTAACAGTGAGCAGTGAGCAGTGAGCCTGACCTCAAAGATGAGTGTGTAGTGCTGTATGAGGTCCTCTATAGCACGGCCAGCGGTGAAGTCCTTCCCATCGGCCTGGAACAGTGTGGGACCGAACACTATGGCCAGGTTATGGAGGTTCATCTGGTTCAGCTCAGAAAAACGCTGCACGCTGAAACACATGCAGGACAAACACACATGGGCACGTGCACACAAACGTGTACAGAGATACAGGAGGATTTTAATGTGCGTGTTTCTCACCAGTAAAGATGATTGATAAGGGCTTGTAGTGTAGCCTTGTTGACACGAGGCAGTCTGTGAAACAGCAGCTGGTACTGGGAGATTTTCTTGCTTTCATCCTGAATGGCTGGAGTAGACGGCAAGGAGAGGTTTAGAGAAAATGATGAATGCAGAGGGAATATAAAGAGGAGGATCACAGAAAATGTCAGGAGGTGTAAGAGGGAAAGATGGAAAGCACAAGATGAGAGTGTCAGAACAAAAAGGAAAGAGAGAGATGGAGAAGAAAGTATCAGTGAAAGGGGGATAGAGATATAAAAATGAAGACAAATAAAACGAGAGAGAAAGAAGGAAAAAAGACAGAAATGGAACATGAGATTCAAGGCAGAGTTAAAAGTGACAAGCTCCTGATAAAGATTTACTGTAGCGCTCTGACACAAATGCTTGTGAATCAGTTGCATGTATGGAGTATGGAGTATGTAGCCTCTCTGGCAAACTGATGTGGTAGTAGTCTGACTAAACTTCTCCTAAATCTCTTGATGTGAAAACACTTTTCCACAGTTGTTTCCTTCTTTAACTGCCCTCAAACTGACAGTTCACCCTAAAATATTTTTTATCTTACCTGTAATGCTATTTATCAGTCTAGAATGTTTTGGTGTGAGTTGCAGAGTGTTGGAGATATCCTCTGTAGAGATGTCTTTTATCCAATATAATGGAACTAGATAGCACTTGTGGGGCTCAAAGTGCCAAAAAAATATATTTGAAAAAAATCAACAGCAATGTCTCTTTCCAGAAGTCATGACCCGGTTAAGGTCAAGATAATCAACAGACCTTGTTGTAAGCAGTTTCATGTAGGAACTATTTTCTTTCTACAGAACTAAACCCATTGACCTTATCGCGTCACAAAAGGAAGCGTGCATCTACTCAGGGATTAGAGGCTCATGCCACAGTGCGAGATGTAAGCATTAAATGTCTCCTCCTCAGCTGAGCTCTAATGCTAGCTAGCTCTGTGGTGCTAGGGGAGTTAGCAGTAGATTCATGCTTCCTTGTACGTGGAGATACATTTGGGGGATGTGGTTCATTGTAAAGAAAATAGTTCCTACATGAAACTGCTCACAACAAGGTCTGTGGATAAATAGCACTACAGGTAAAAGGAAAAATAATAATAAAACTTTGATTTTGGGGTGAACTGTCTGTTCAGAGGTTTTGAGACATCAGTCATTGACGCTTCTCTTGCCACACCAATACAGCATGAGTCCATTGGGATTACTTCTGTAGCATAAAATAGTGCCTAAACTGTTAAAACTGTTAATTGTAAGGTCAGGTGATTTTATTCACCTCCAGTGTACTGGAGTGGCATCAGAAGTCTCACAGTATCTCTAAACTTCACAAATTAAAAATAAAACTCTTGTACGTCATGTGTACGGCTGGATACCCCACGGTGTAAGCAGAAAAACCTGTTTTTTGTGATTTGAGTGAACTGGCCCATCCTTAAATCACAGCTTGACTGTTCAGCAGGGCACAACAACTGTCCTGTAAATCTTACCAGTGGTACTGAGCCAGGTGCTGGCATCCTGCGACGTGAACAGTCCCTCTTCCAACTCCCTGAAGAAGCGCTTGAGTGTGTTGGAGACGTCGTCTACCTGGTGCTCTCCTTCCTTCAGTCGAAGACTGCGAGCGTCACGGCGGAATCTCTCCAAAAGCGCTGCCACACGGGAGTTCACGCCACTCTTACGATATATTCCCTCAGAGGTCAAGCCTAGGAAAAAGTGTAGATTCAGAACTGTCAACTGAAATGATGAGAATTAAAAATGCTAATGTGTAAAAAATGTGCAATATATTGCACCTCAAAACTAGACCTATTTTGGAGATGGGGTGTTAAGAGGATCAATGAATATGTGGCTATTTGATTTTGTGTCCTATGATTGTGTTCTTATAAACTGTTTCATGAGCAAAATGCTGCTGCTGCACTGTTCTCCAAAGGCTAAAACTCTGAAGCAAGCTGCCAATCAACAACGCCAAAGAATGTGTAATCCATCATCAGTCAGTCAAAACACAGCAAATCAGCAAAATATATCTGCTGTGACATCACTGTGGTGGGGCCAGAACAGCAACATGCTTACAATTTTCTCCACTGGGTGCAGTTTCTTGTTAAAGTAGAAAAAATATGTCCTGGATGTGACACACTTTTTAAATGACTCAGTGCATGTTATGCCCACTAGAGGGCATCTGGTCCTGTTGTTCTGTAGCACTGAGTCAGGATTAAAATCCTGTTCCAACCAAGTGTGCCAGATTTCTCAGCTGAGTCCTGATCACAATGTGGTTCCTTTATGACACGCTTTAATCACTCGTCAGGACCAGAAATTCCAGGTCAAGGGCCTACAGGTCCTCATATGGCTCCAAACACCCAGAGGAATTCAGTTTACTTAGATGAAAGGTTAAAAAAAAAACCTGATCACAACATAAAGGATGGTAACGCTTAATGTTGTGTCATGGTAGATGACCACTGCCAGTACATAAAGGCAAAAATGAGGACAGTTCTGCCCTGGTTTCCCAGAAAGCTGACCAAAGGGATTAACATCCCAGACAGGAAAGTAGGCGATATCAGCAAAATGAAGCCTCCCACCCACCCACCCACACACACACACACACACACACACTTACACATACAGTATGTGGAAACACACAAGTGCGTACAGCAAATGGAGGGAACTGTAGGAGTGAAAGGAGGAAAAGAGAGATCAAATGGAGAGAAGAGGGGCTGACAGAAAGGAGAGGGAAAACAAGTCAGAGTGAAAGACCGCAGGTCAGCTGGTGCCAGTGGGAGGAAGACAAAGGACGGAAGAGTGAGAAAGTAAGGAAAAGAATCCAAAACAGAGGGAAAGACAAGCAGCACTGTGGGAGAAATGACGGCGGAACTGAGTTGTTTTGTTGTGTTGCGGCCTGTGGGCCTCTGCAGAGCCAGAGGTCCTGCTATTATCGTCACATGAGGACACACAAGTGCCAAGTGTGCACACAGTAACGGCAATAAAGAAAGTAGACTATGTACCAGTATAAAGACTCCCGTGATATAAATGCAGGCATGTATGTGTGGCAGAGATAAGGAGCCTTTGTATGTGGACACACTGTGTGACTGAAGAAATGCGTGACCCTTTAAATGCATTTATGTCCCTGTCAGTGTTGATGTCTCTCACCACACTGCGTGATGTAGCCGATGCAGCTGTGCACTATGACAGGTATGTCTGTCTCTGTCAGCTGCTGCTGGCTCAGTGTGTCTCCTCCACTCCCCGCTGCCGCCTGGATGGCCCCGCACCAGCCGACAAAATCCAACTTCCTCTCTCCCTCTATGTACAGAGTTCTGGATAAAGACAGGGGAGAAGGGACGATAAGATTCAACATGAGAAGAAGAGATGGGAAAAGGGCATGGGAGTAATGGAGAAAATGCAGATCACATTTTGAAAGATACACATTACTATTCTATTGACTGTACACTGTTTAAAGTGGCTGGACACTGTAGGACAGGTAAGAAGTCAAACACAGAAGCAAACATTAATTTTCCCCTTTAGCATCACCACTATACCAAACAATCTGCAATCCATCTCCCCTCTCACCTGCCTCTCTCCACCAGGACCAGCACCTCATTCTCTTGTTGAATCGCTGTAAATAACAAAAGCATAGTGATCATATTATTCCAGATAGCAATGCTTTTAAACAGAGTGAACTTCACAGCATGTGCATGTGCTTAAAACTACTGCATTTTATACTGATATGTTTACTTAAGGTTTCTTTCTAAACAACTGTTCTGTCAGTCATCACTCTGCAGTACAGTACATAAGCAGTAAAAGTGCAGATTGTGTGTACCTATTAGGGTTGTATTAAATCCTTTTTTCACATTCAAAGCTTTTATCGAGGTTTTCAAATGAAGCTTTACTTGTCTTTTGTCATATTTCCTGAAGTCATCCCATCCCTCTAAATAATGGTTTTACTTTTATGAGATAAAATGTCTTTAATTCAATTCTTTTTATTGTCATTGTGAATAAATAAAATGAAATGCAATGCACAGAATAAAAACAGAACTCATTATAAAAGTAATAAGTAAATAATCAAGGAGGGGATAAGATATCATTCATTCATACTCTGAATGCACACACACACGCACGCACACACACACAAGCAGTGCCAACATATTCCATGAACATAAAATAAGTTAAAATTATTGCACATAAAATAAATAAATTAATAAAGTTATTGCACATGATGTAAGTATAGATATTAAATATTACTGGCTGTGTGATTTCAGTGCAGCATTCAGTGTAGTAATGGCTTTGGGGTATGTGGGATGATTGTAATTCTTGACGCCTCAATAGAAAGTAAAATAGCCGTTCTGCACTGTGAATTTTGTGTATCATGTTTTACATGTTGTGTTTTAATATATTGTGATTTTTGCACGGCTGCCACCTTGGCATGGTCCCTCTCGTACAGGAGATGTTTAATCTCAATGGGACTCCCTGGTCAAATTTAAAAATACAATAGAAATAGTATGGTGCTGTTAGACTGCTGACCGCCCCTATAGTACAGGTGCGTGCCTCCCTTTGTGTGGCCGCAGTGAGATTGTGTGTTTTAAAGGCCAAATGCCAACAAATATGGATTAAAGCATAATATTTTGTTAGATAAAAACATGTTGTGAATTTTGGAAATCATTACATTTATTATCTTCAATAAATTTTGACTTTTGGACAATGCTCTGGAGTTATCGGAAATGTTTGGATCACACAAGTTGGAAATAATCCTAGCTAGGAAACAATCCAGCCACCACTTCAATTCTACAAATAGTATAATACTAGTGATATTTGTGGAACCTAATCTTCATCTGCAACTGTGTAGAAATACTGGGTTAAACCAGGATGAGTTTACACGCAAAACTCACAGAGTTCATTCAGCTTCCGGAGGTGGATCTCTTCTCCCTGGCTGTCCTCCAGGTAGGCGTGAAGTGTGGAGCCCACCAGGGCAAACCAGCCAACCTTGGATGTTTGTAGGTTCAAGCCGTCTTTACACTTCAGCCGCCCGATCCGCTCAAAAGCCAACCTCAGCAGGGGCTCCGCAGAGGCCGGGATAAAGCTCTACAAATAAAACAGGGACATTGTGGTTTTAAAATGCACATTAATCACGGTTTCTCTTCTCTTTTGATGATGATTAACTATTTCAGTCTGTACCCCTGTGTGAAAACCAATTCTAATGAAATTGTTAAAAGAAATGTTAGAGGTTAAAGCTCCTGCACAATACTTCATAGTAGCGCCATTGCTTTGTGGCTAGACATGCAGGAGCCGTGGATATGCTGTCCATCTATCATAGTAACAGCAAGTAGATGCAATTTTTTGTTATTCAGTCAATCGTCCACACTGCTTTACAGATAAAAAGAGTTTTGCGATCACACACTTCACTACATCCATCAGCTTCAGCAGAGCAGAAGTTAAAGTAACCGTTCACTTCACATCATCACGCAGCTGACAATTACATCAGCTGCGAGAAGTGCTGTTCTGAGGAAAATATGTGGCACAGGAAACAGGTCAGCATTAGCTAGCTCTGTCCTGACCACTAGGCAGGCAGCATTTCCAGTGTAAGCAGAGCTGGAACTGAACACCTTCCACTTATCACAGCTCTCAGACTTCATGACAAGAAATGAACAATTACTGTGCCAATTCTGTGAGGGTCCATCTGTGGAGAAGGTATAAGGATTTGTGATTCTAGACCCCAATATGTATTCGGTGGTTACCTTGGCAATAGACTTGACCCATTCCTTGTGGCTGTCTGGGTCATCAGTGCCGAACAGATAGAGACGCTCTGACTCGGAGTAGAGTTCAAAGGTGTGGTCGTACCTGAGGATTAAAGAGAGGTTGGGAGACAAGGAGACAGAGGGAAAAAGATAAATTCATATGTCCAGACAGGCGATTGTTATACTTTACGTGTATAGCCGACTCTGAATAACACAGTGATTCAGTTTTAGCTTATGTGTATAATATCAGTTTGAAATAGTGATGGTAATTTCATACAGAAAGCAAACGGAAGAGAACATGTATCAGTTTGTCCTGTGTGTGTTTGCGTACCCATGTCTCTCAGGTGCATCCACAGCCAGACAGACTATCTCTGGAGCCTTCAGAGCTCCATTAGGATTCGAGTTCTTGTCACTCTCGTAGTAGCTGAAGGTGCCATCATTCAGCGTGCACCAGCGACGACTGAACTCTGCATGGAGGGACACATAAAGATTTACAGTGAAACCAATTTTTTACCTTCCACATGACTTTGTTTAGAGAATGGCTTCACAAATACACAGTGTACTCATTATAAGTGTTGTATATTCCTTCAGGGTGGAGGGTAAGTAAGTGTTGCATGGTGTCTGTGAATACCCTCTCTGGCTTTGCGCTCCGTGATAGCTCGAGCCATGGATGCAGTCTTGAACAGGAAGCCGTTGTGAGACACGCAAGATGGTGGTGTGTAATGTATCGCCTCCATGTCTCCGCCCACCTCTGACCGTGGTAGCTCTGTGGGAGAACAAACAAAGAAACGAAACGTAAAATAAGGAGCAGTGCATCTGGTGAAGTTAAGTGGAAAGTGTTATACATCCCAAACACTCCTGGGTATGACAGGAAAGTGTATTTGGTTATTCAACATTTAGGAATGTATTACTGTCACACATAGCCAGACATTATAGACAGTATCAGGTTTACAGCATAATTTAATACGTAAGCTGAGGCTGAGCTCTTTTCATCCTGAGTTTGACTTAAACAAAACTGTCACAATGTACAATATAATCCCTTTTTTAATCTTTACATAAAGCTGGCATAGATCCAACTCAGATGTCAATCAGCACAGTATATCTATCACACATCACTGATTAACAATCTGATGTATATATATGTGACCGTGTGCGCACAGTCTTCCCATACCTGTGTTGAGATTGTGGCTGAGTAACTCAGCCTGTAAGGGTTGAGAGTGTGCGTTGGCCAGTGACAGAACAGAGGGCCAACTTGCCATTCCAGTTGAACAATTTACATCTGCACCGCAGAAAATCAGGCTTAGCGTCTCCAACACATCGCTGCACTGTACATTTATACAAAGAGCCTGGGGAGAAGGAGAGAGGAAGAGAAAATCGAAACACAATTAAATCCTCATGTACAAAAATAACAGATGGAGACTGTGACATGTTGCTTGTGAAATGGCCTCGAGCCTTTCAGTGTACAGAATGCTGCTGTCAGACCTAAGTAAAATATGATCACAGCATGCACAAGTTAGATTAGCACAACTTCTAAACTGGCCTAATACAGTTAACCTACAACCTGGTAAGATGAAATAAAGACACACTATTTCAATACAATTAAACCCCAGTGTTGCTAGAAGGACAAAAGCAGCAGGGTGGGGAAGGAAGAGGCAGTGACAGTGAGACAGAGGAAGGCAGAGATTAAAAAGAAGTGTAAGAATGATACTAAACTGATAATGAACTGATGACTTTTGTAATGTGGTGTGCTGACCTAGCTTTAATCATGTCATGTGAACCGCTGTCAGGAAACAGCTGAGGGTCAAACCCAGTGTGTGTGTGTGTGTGTGTGTGTGTGTGTGTGTGTGTAGGCAGGGTGAGAACTGCAGCAGGCCCTTTGCAGATCCACAACCACCAACAGTGTAATGAGCAGTCTGATTGCTTTACTCAGGCCAGTGTCTGTCAACACCGCAGCACTGTTAAGCCTTTACCAAGTGGAAGCTAATGCAGTTTCTTCTCTCTTATTACTGGAAAACAAATAAACTGCACTGTCAATAAAAACCTCAGGTAATTATTTGGGGATTTACAGGCCCTGTGGAGGTTATTATTATGGAGTGAGCAGTGTTGTCAAGTGTTTAGAGTCTTGTGCCAGTTGTTGAGTCCACTCTAAATCCACTGTATGCACATTTAATCATAAAGCAACCTGCAGCCATTTCATAGTGATTAGTCTGCAAGTCCCCATGAACCTTTTGCTTGGTGAGGTGAACACTGACCTAAGAGCGGATGAGAAGCTGACTGGTCTGATAAACTTTTGCTGCTCTTGTGTGGGGCTGCACAGTTATTCCTAAGATTATATTTCATTGATTGCTGTAGTTTAAGTTTTACATTTGCTGTTACATTTGCTCTCTGTTTCAACGAAGGAACTACTGTCATATTTCCAGTATTCCCATTACATACAAGTGGACTAATTACATTACAAATGCATGCAGATTTGGTGGGACATTTATAAAAAAAAAATGACATACATTTTTGGAAAAACAGAAAACAATTCATTTTTGAAAGCAGAAAACAAACATCAAAACTCCAAAGGGGAAAATCTTCCCACACTCAGAACAAAGAACGTTTTTTTAATTGCTTAAAGTGGATTATCATCGTCATTTGAAGATTATTTGGTTTTAAGCCAGATGATGTCAAACAAATACAGATTTCTGCAACTGACAACCAAGAAGAAAATAAAACTATTGCCTTGAAATACTGTCCAAGTATTTTAAACCCAAATGCAAAGAAAGCGGAAGGAGGGAGAGACAGAATAGGAAAGATGTTATGACTGAGAAGAGAGGGATGCAGTGTTGTTACAGCTGAGGAACTCAACCAGTCATGCAACTACACACACACACACACACACACACACACACACACACACACACACACATATACATACACAGCAGTCTGTCTTCGGTTAAAACCAATAAGCTCTTTTGGATCTGATTGAGAAATTCCACAGCACTCTGTCACACACACAGACAGAACCCCTCCTCTATTTAAGCAGCGTTGAGCCTCTACACACACACACACACACACACACACACACACACACACACACACACACACAGTAAAGACAAACAAACCAATTAACACAGATTAAAATTGCACAATAAAAACCCCAATACACACACACACACACACACACACACACACACACAAATGACAGAGACAAATTGCATTTCTGTCTCACACACCATTGAAAACATATGAACAAAAAGCTAGTCAGCCATCTGGAGTGGAACACATCCACATATACAGTACAGGCCAAAAGTTTGGACACACCTTCTCATTCAATGCGTTTTCTTTATTTTCATGACTATTTACATTGTAGATTCTCACTGAAGGCATCAAAACTATGAATGGACACATGTGGAGTTATGTACTTAACAAAAAAAGGTGAAATAACTGAAAACATGTTTTATATTCTAGTTTCTTCAAAATAGCCACCCTTTGCTCTGATTACTGCTTTGCACACTCTTGGCATTCTCTCCATGAGCTTCAAGAGGTAGTCACCTGAAATGGTTTTCCAACAGTCTTGAAGGAGTTCCCAGAGGTGTTTAGCACTTGTTGGCCCCTTTGCCTTCACTCTGCGGTCCAGCTCACCCCAAACCATCTCGATTGGGTTCAGGTCCGGTGACTGTGGAGGCCAGGTCATCCGCCGCAGCACTCCATCACTCTCCTTCTTGGTCAAATAGCCCTTACACAGCCTGGAGGTGTGTTTGGGGTCATTGTCCTGTCGAAAATAAATGATCGCCCAACTAAACGCAAACCGATGGGATGGCATGTCGCTGCAGGATGCTGTGGTAGCCATGCTGGTTCAGTGTGCCTTCAATTTTGAATAAATCCCCAACAGTGTCACCAGCAAAACACCCCCACACCATCACACCTCCTCCTCCATGCTTCACAGTGGGAACCAGGCATGTGGAATCCATCCGCTCACCTTTTCTGCCTCACAAAGACACGGTGGTTGGAACCAAAGATCTCAAATTTGGACTCATCAGACCAAAGCACAGATTTCCACTGGTCTAATGTCCATTCCTTGTGTTTCTTGGCCCAAACAAATCTCTTCTGCTTGTTGCCTCCTTAGCAGTGGTTTCCTAGCAGCTATTTGACCATGAAGGCCTGATTCGCAGTCTCCTCTTAACAGTTGTTCTAGAGATGGGTCTGCTGCTAGAACTCTGTGTGGCATTCATCTGGTCTCTGATCTGAGCTGCTGTTAACTTGCGATTTCTGAGGCTGGTGACTGATGAACTTATCCTCAGAAGCAGAGGTGACTCTTGGTCTTCCTTTCCTGGTCGGTCCTCATGTGTGCCAGTTTCGTTGTAGCGCTTGATGGTTTTTACGACTCACTTGGGGACACATTTAAAGTTTTTGCAATTTTCCGGACTGACTGACCTTCATTTCTTAAAGTAATGATGGCCACTCGTTTTTCTTTAGTTAGCTGGTTGGTTCTTGCCATAATATGAATTTTAACAGTTGTCCAATAGGGCTGTCGGCTGTGTATTAACCTGACTTCTGCACAACACAACTGATGGTCCCAACCCCATTGATAAAGCAAGAAATTCCACTGATTAACCCTGATAAGGCACACCTGTGAAGTGGAAACCATTTCAGGTGACTACCTCTTGAAGCTCATGGAGAGAATGCCAAGAGTGTGCAAAGCAGTAATCAGAGCAAAGGGTGGCTATTTTGAAGAAACTAGAATATAAAACATGTTTTCAGTTATTTCACCTTTTTTGTTAAGTACATAACTCCACATGTGTTCATTCATAGTTTTGATGCCTTCAGTGAGAATCTACAATGTAAATAGTCATGAAAATAAAGAAAACGCATTGAATGAGAAGGTGTGTCCAAACTTTTGGCCTGTACTGTATATATATTGTTCTATAGAGGCTACAATGATCTGCCATTGTTTTCAACAGCTTCCTCTCCATTACATATGGATCAAATAACACAGGTGCCATTTTCAAGTACATTGGAATATACATTTTATGTCTAAACCCATTACAATTTTTTGGGCCAATACCGATTTCCGATTTGCAGAGTGTTTGGATGGCCGATTCCGATTTCATTTTTTTCAAACCACTTTACAGCACAACAAGATATTGTGTGATCTTGAGATCTTTCCTTTATTAGAACATTTTAACCAAGATACAACCAGCTTTTCAATAATCATTTCAAACAAACAAACAAACAAACAAACAAAAACAGTGACACAGGTTAAGAAACATTTTCCTTTTTGCTCAAATATAACTTCAGGTACAGTATTAAAATAAATAAGTAAAAAAGGTATACATAAATAAAAACATAGATAAATAAAATAAGAATTCTTGGTGTATAGCATTTGTGGGTAATTTCTTGAATAGACAAAAGTAAAAATATCTCCTGTGAAAAATTCACACAGGTCTTTAGGCCCGCGGACACACGCCTCGTCACTTTCAAGCGGCACAGTGCAGCAGTGAGAGCTCCGCAGTTCAGTTTAACGTGGACAGTTAACAACTTTCTCTCTTTTGATGTGTGTGCGTGAATGATTAAGGCGAGAAGCCGCCCATGTTTCACTTCCTCACATTGCCCAAGCCACGAGTTGCACATGTGGGTGTGTGCGCTGCTGGATGTCAATCACGCGGTGGGGCGGAAATTTGACCGCCATTTTAAATTGGCATATTTTAGACTGATCGGCCGTCGCAGGTCATGGCCGATCACGTGAAAACCGGCCCGATTCCGAGCGCTGCCGATATATCAGGTGCAAGTCTACTAAAAATGCCGGTGACCTATTAAAAGTGGAGATATAATGCAGAACCAAACTGAAGACAAATGTAAAGAATGACCTGGAGTAATGTTAACATTATCAAGACAAGGAACAAACAGTAAATGAATAAATTACCAAACATCTGTTTAAAGATAGATACTGAAATAACCCCAACTTCCTGTAATACTTCTTATATCAAATTCACAAGCGGACAGTAATAATGAAAGATGTCCTCCAAAAGGATTCACAAGGTAAATTTATGTTCATAGCACAGCAAAACCTAACTAGCAGATTTTTACAGATATTTATGAGTGAATGGTGAATGAAAGCCCTTGACTAGTATTACCTGAGGACCTCACATGATTTAGAAATGATCCCCCCATGTCTATGTTTCATGCCGCACATTAGCCAAGTCTGTATTTTGCTCAAATTTACTGACATTATCTCCTGGATATGGTGCGCACAATCATTTGTAACTCCTCTCTACACAACACTGAAGCGCTACAAAGCACCACTGGCTGTGATGTACAGTGTTAACCTCCTTTTTCCTTTTACATGTAGGTTAAACAAACAGAATAAATTCTGCCACACATTCTCACATTATCTCTCATCATCCTTCTAGATTTCGCTCTTCTGATTTATTTGAGCTTGCCTTTTCTGCAAACGAGTTTTCATGAACCCTCTGCACCCAAAATGCGGTCTTTCAAAGTTGCAGCCTCCATGACTGTCAAAGGGAAAAGATGGAGAATAAAGGCGCGAAGAAAACAGAAAGACCAAATCACCGAGATGCTGGTATGCACAGGAGTAATATTATCATACAAATGGAAGGCAATTTGCCATGGAATTTTTTCTTGACAAACTTATGGACATGGCAGATTCACACAGGATTGAGATCGCAGACAACCTCCGTTTTTGTAAGATATTACCAGAGCACCCTGGGCAACACCAGTCCAGTGCAAAAAGGGCTAGACTTTAGTCTTTAGACTTAATTAGGAGGTATAATGGTAGTTTTGGTTTTCTAGAGTTGCGAATGTTGGGAGTTAAGATGTGATTAAAACATACTAACCACTGTCTTTTCATCTTCTTCCAATTATTTTGTTTAAATCATAAATTAAATCACTTTAACGCAAACTAACATCAGGCATGAGACAGTATTTATGAACACAGCTGAATAAATCTGCTTTTTCTTGGCAGCTACATGTAACAGATCTGCTTTCTGTTTACCTCAACTGACTCTGAATACTTGTTCTGTGTTTCAGTACAGTCGAGCTGATCACATTACAGTGCAGCAGAAAGGAAGAGAAAAGAGGAAACAAAGCAGTCTTCCCTTTTAAAACTCTGGAATAAGAGCAGATACAATAAATGAGTCACATCTGTGATCGGGGCTGAAGGGAGGAAACAAGTCCAACTGGAGTAAAGGGGAACACTGAAACGGCCAAGGTGAGAGAGTTCAAAAGATTATATTGGAGTCTGAATACCAACAAGATGAAACAACAGTAGGAAAAATACAAGAGTGCCGGTATGTTTGCAGCACCATCTTGGAAAACTGGATCAATGGTTTCCATGTGGTAGACAGAGTGCCAATCCCTGGGGTGGGTTTGATTGACATTTTGGACTCTCACCTGTTTCTGCTTAGATTTGGCTCCACACTTTCCTCTGCTGGAGACACGATGTAATGTATTTGTCCTGCATTATTACACTAATCTCTTACAGCCTTTTGCTTTATTTTCCAACAACCTCTTTTTTCACCATTGAATGAACTCAACTAGTGCTGTTTACTGGGCATTTACAGCCTCAAATTTGGTATGACCATACACTACAAATGAGTTTAGCCTGCTTTGCGTCACTGGGGCGATGAGAGAAAATGGCTGTGCATTTGTTGACCTCTATTTCATCTGCTTTAAAAGGGACAGTTTACCATAAAATAATATATATTTTTTTTCCTCTTATCTGTAGTGCTGTTTATCATTCTGGTTGTATTGGTGTGAGCTGCAGCGTGTTGGAGATATAGGCCAAAGTGGTTAGCATTGTTGCCTCACAGCTAGAGGGTTCCTGGTTCGAACCCAGAGTAGGGGAAGCCCTTCTGTGCGGAGTTTGCAGGTTCTCCATATGTCAGCGTTGGTTTTCTCCAGGTACTCCGGCTTCCTCCCACAGTCCAAAGACATGCAGGTTAACTGGTGACTCTAAATTAGCCATAGGTGTGAATGTGAGCATGAATGGTTGTCTGTCTCTATGTGTCAGCCCTGTGATAGTCCGGCGACCTATCCAGGGTGTTCCCCACCTCTCGCCCAGTGTCAGCTGGGATAGGCTCCAGCCCCCCCGGGACCCCTAACAGAATAAACTGTTACAGAAAATGAATGAATCAATGAATTAGCCGAAGATATGTCTGCCTTCTCTCCAATATGGAACTAGAAGGCACTGAGCTTGTGATGCTCCAAGCGCCAAATTAAAGTTTTATTTTTAAAGCAATGAGTTTTTTCAGGAATCATGACCTGGTTACTCAAGATAATCCACAGACCTTGTTGTGAGCAGGTTCATGTGGGAACTATTATTTCTACCAAACTACATCCCCCAACCATATCACCTTGCATGTCTTCCACAATCCACCCCACTAAAGAAAAGCAGCTAACGTTACAGCTCAGCCGGGAGGACGCCATTAATGTTCACATCTCGTGCTGTCACAAGCATGAGCCTGGCATCCATGAGAAAATGCATGCTTTCTCAAGCGCAGTGATTATATGTATTTTTGATTTTTGAGTGAACTGTTGCTTTAACCATTACGCTGACCTGACCAGCTGGTTTAGCTGTACCGATGCCACAAGCCACAAAAGTCAATACTTCAGATCAATCCCAGCAGGCTAACATTAGCCTGTGCTACACGCCAAGCTATATCATGATACACTGTAATTTGACCACATGCACACTACAGCTCAGAAACAGAAACTTAGTGCAAACAAGTACAGTGGGACACTTTGTGATGACAAATTCCTAGGCCTAATAACCGTGTGCGTGTTCCAGTAAAAATGAACAGCACCAGCCGTCTGATCTGTCCCATGTGGACATACATGTGAAAGTCATGTTGTATGTAGGTCAGCGTCCTGTAATGTATCAATAGATGACCATCCGACCAAGAGAAGTGCACCAATCAGAACAAAGTACAGTGAGGAAATGGGTGTTTGAAGACCTCACGCTCTCCAACATCTGCTGCCTATGAAACGGGGAGTAATGTAATCACACGCACACACACAAAGAAAGAGAGAAGAGAAGGGAATTCAAGAATCTTTCCCAATTTCCCCAGAGAGAGAGAGAGAGAGACAGAGAGAGGGAGAGAGATTTTATCTGGGTGTGTCTGAAATCACAGGCCTCCATCTGGCCTTCGCAGTTATATGGGACAGAATTGGAAGTGGAGGAAAAGAAAGAGATGAGAGGCACAGAAGAAAGAAAAATATTGTGAAAGCAAGATGAAAGCATTTCAGTGAGGCACATTAATCACTTGCAAACTCAACATAATACGCCCAGACCTCCTATGTACGGACACACACATGCAGCTGACCCCGCTTTGTCCATTTTAGCATTAACTGAACGTCCAAACAAAAACACACATTTATATATGTGTGAATGCACGTCCATATATTGAATCCAGATGAGAAAGAGCAGTTATCCACATATGTTCCATCATTACCTCACCGGGGACGGTATACGGAGAGAAAGGGAAATGGAGACAGAGGTGGATGTGAAAAGCCAGACAGATGAAGAAGGGGAAGAGAAGAATGAATACTGTACAGCGGGGGAAAAAGAAAAACAGTCACACACAAAGACGAAGGGTGAAAAAAAGCATTGGGAAATAAACAAGCAAGCAGATCCAATCTCCATGTGCAATTGAAAAGGATTTATGACCTAAAATGCTGCAGTGTGAATGAGGACATGAGAGGACTCGGCTGGAAAAGGGACGAAAGATGAGACAAAAGAATGAGCAACAGCAGGGAATGGACAGAAAGAAAAGGGTGAGAGAAATGGAGCTTTTCTTCTGTGGAAGCCACTTTCCAAAACCATAAAAGCACAAAAACAAGCCCATAAAGAGTTTTTACTACTGCCTCTCAGCTCGGCCTGTTTGCTATAATAAGTACCAATAACATGCTGATTGTCACCAGTATGCAGTCAACACAGACACAGCAAACACAAGCTCAAGAAGACTGGGATCACTCACTGGTTGTGGTTGTCCAGGTCGGAGAATATTCATATTCATACTCGCTGAAGCTCATAACAAAAACTGCATGTGTAATCTAGCATGGGATCATAACAGTGAATGGCATTTATAGTCTTTAGAAACTGTGTTTTAAAGGAGCCATGTGAAGGATTTCGTGGCATCTAGCAGGGAGGATTGCAGATTGCAACTTGCTGAAACTTATCACACGTGCCACACGTGAACTCCCGGTTAAGACTGCGTTAGTGTTCACTGTTCAGGAGATTTTTACTGGGAGACAAATTATCCACAGCTCTCTTCCTCTTCAAAATAAATGGACCAGGTTGTTGAAACCAGTAAAAACCTGCAACAAGCAGTTTCACATTAAAAATCAGTGTTTCTCCAACACCGTTAAGCTCATCGCAGACAGCCTCTAGACCTTAGATCTTCCTTTTTTCTGAATTTTACAGAGCCAAATTATCCGCAGAGATCTCTTCCTCTCCAAAACAAATGGATATGGTGATTTAACATGCTAAAAACACTGAATGAAGTAGTTTCACATTAAAAACCAGAGTTTGTCCGACACTGTTCGTCTCGTAACAGAAGGGCTGCTAACTACGGTGGCTGACGTAAAAACGTAAAAAAGTAAAGATGCTAATGACCCTACCTAGAGCCAGTGTTTGGCTTGGTCATTTCAGGTTACTGTAGAAACATGCCAGTGTAACATGGCTGACTACGTGGATGAGGACCCATTCCCAGTGTAGATATAAACAGCTCATTCTGAGTTACTGAAAACACACCAATTCTTATTTTCAGGGGATTTTACACTAAAGAAAACATACTTATTATATTACAATCCATTTCTGCCAATATATCCCTCTAAATCCCACACACTGGAGCTTTATCAAATGCAGCAAATATGCATGATAATAGGAGCCTTATTTGTGCCAAGTGCTCCTAACTTAGACTTGGCAAGCACACAAATGTACTCTCAAACTGCCAACACTTGCCTCTATGTCAAATAACTCAGTGTCATACTGATCATTTCTCTGTCAAACATCTTTTATGCTCCACCCAGTGCTCTTTCTTCACTCTCTCAAACCCATACAGGGAAACAGAAAAACACTTTTTAACCACTTTAAGGCTCTGAAAAAGGATAATATATTAGTAAGATATATAAATACACCTTGAAGGACGGCAGGCTAATGGCTGACTGTAACAAAAAAGAAAACCAAGTTGAGTTTCCTTTGGAAAATTGGCATTTTCTCCCTGTAATTTTAATAATCCTTCATAAAAACATCAACACTATGTTCTTCCAAGAGGATATGAAACCCAGTTAATGTATGAAAGTCTGAGGAAGACATCAGTAGTTAAGAGCTAGTTAGTACAACAGAAAGAAGAAAAGACAGAGAAGGAGCAAAGCAGGAAGAGATAGAGTGAAAGACACAATGATGACCATTAACAGAGGTGAGCCTATCATCTCCTCTCAGAGAACACATGGACACACACACACACACACACACACATATATACACAAACTCAGACAGAAAGAGCAACACACACCAAAAATGCAAAAAGGCAGTGAAACATGCCTACACACACATTAATATGCATTAACGTATCTCAGCCCACTCGCAGCAAAAATCATACACACAATAACTCTAATGTGCTCACTGACATAGATACAATACAGCAGCCCTTATAGTCTCGGGACGAAACTATGCCCCGCAAATTTGTGTTTGTTCAGTTGCACTGAGATCACATACTGTAAGAAATTCAAAGTCCATTGACACACATTCGTACAATCACACTGACCTTGTTAAAAGTCACATTCTTCACAGAGGTAATCAGAAAAAACACATATATGCAAACACATAGTATACTTTCACTACCCTCTCCTAGAGCTCACCAGCACACACAACCTCACCTGGAAGTTCCCAGTTCCCTTCAATCCCTCCTCTGTCTGAATGTCAATTGTCACTAACACTCACACTTTGCTTCAGGAAAAGTAGCAACTTAAAAAGTAAGAGAAGGAGCCAGGAGTGAGGAGATCAACTTTCTTCTGTAGTCGCAGCCAAACAATGAGGAGGGGAGGAGAGGCAGAGGCGGAGTTAGAGCACATTCCAGCTTAAGCAGTGAGTAATGATGTCACGTTCAGAAAAAAGGAAAAACAAAAGAAGAAAGGAAAAAGCCAGGACTAGATAAACAAACCTGAATGTGAGCCAGACACACTCTACTATTCACAGACCTGTTTCTCTGTCCTTTTCACACAAACACACACTCACTGCCTTACTGTCCATTTCATCATAACTGCATAGTTAACACAAAGACATTGCACAGTCTATTTCCTAAGGCACACCCAGGTTAAAAAAGGAGCCACGCAGAGCTGAAGAACTTCAAGTATTTAATTCAGGACAGAGAAGAACAGGTAGAGCAGCATCTATTTAAATGGCTGCGTTTAAAAAGACCGACGGATGTAGAAAATCAAGAGAGATCACGTTCTCTGCAGAGCCTGAGAGAGACATTAGAAACAGGAAAAGGAGATAGCAATCATGGAGGAGAACTGAATGAAGAAGGAAGGACTGGCAGCTGAACAAGTTTTAAACCAAGTCAAGCAGTGATTGGTGTGTGCATGTGTTTATGTAACAATGAAAAAAATTCCTTCATCTCCTACTGCACATCCCAAACACAGTGACTCACACACTCACACACAGACATGCCTGAACGCTCGAGGGAGGAAAAATAGAAGTCAGTCAGGTGCTGAATGTGACTCACGCACACACTCAGTGTGTCTGTGAGCAGCACACATTGTTTGCAGTAAGTGGGTTAAGCAGCTAATGAGTGACCCAGCGGGGTCTGACACACTAAGACATTTACCGCACACAGTGGAGCACGGCGAGGACACAATATAAAGCCCCCAACTCAAGTCTTTGGAAACTATTCGCAAGTGTCCTGATTCTTACTGACCAACTGTATCGCGTTAGCAGGGCAAAAGTATGTGCTTTCTCAGCTACCCTATACGCTGTTAGTCCATCCTTATTGGGCTGTTATCTACAGGTAATTCCTAACTTCAGTGTCATGTCTACACAGAGGTCACTGCTGACTCTTACACCACTAGTATGAAACACCTGTGACTCAGACACGCGCCAGGAATTCACAACAGCTAGTTCGAAACAAATAAAACATCACTTGAATTACTAATTAATCTAGTTTGACTATGAATGTCAGATTACTGCAGTTGGCAGACTGTGCTGTAAATGCTGGACTTAATCAGGGATTCAGCCAGCATTTGCAAGCAAGGAAACCTGCGTTACACTTCAGCTGCAGTGAGTTCAAATCAGTCCCTTGAATGCCCCACTTTGGGGTGAAGCAACACATGAAGCATGAATCAGCAAGCTGGTAATGGAGAAAAACATCAAGCACTCTAAGAGTTAACGGTAGTCTGGCTACTTTATTGTCACTGACTGGAAAAATGTGAGCCAACATACTTGCTATTTAAGACTTGAGCTTATAAATCCTCTCCCTCAGTGCAATGTTAGACTCTAAAATGTGTATTTACACAGAGGAACTTCTTTTTATGTTCTTTTGAGGTGTTTTTACGGTAAGAGTCTGTTTTGTTGTCTCTGTCCGTCAATCAAACTATCAAACAGGTCGGTACAAGAGCGGCCTGGTCACTTCTTTATTCTTGGAATCTTAGTCATGGTCTGAGTAGGAGGCATGTATATGTACAGTGTATGGTGTGTGTGTGTATATGTCCATGCAAAATCCAGTCACAACTAAGCCTGTGACCCTCTATGAGAAATATGCACGCTGCTGCCGGGAAGAATCTTAAAGGAGGCCCTATATAGTGAGGAAAAGGGAGTGGCCACTACTACATCCAGATGTGATGTGTGTCAGACAGCGAATAAATGAATGGAGTCACAATTTAGTCATAGCGGACTGCTAAACCAACCATCTCTGTTGTCTCTAAATCTCCCCTCTCTTTCTCAACTGTCAACTGACACACTCTAACTCATTTCTTATTCTAACCACAGAAATGTAGTGTATATATTCAAAGTCAAGAGTAACACAGACAAAAGAAAAACAACCAAATAGATGAATTTAACTCACATTGTTGAGCTCCTTCTGGTTTCCGTAAAGAGGGTGGTACTTCCTGTACTTGCCCTGCCGGTATTTGTTGGTGATGAAGCGCCGTCTCTCTTCGCTGCAGCTTGAGGGTGTCAAAGCTTCACTCGGTGGGACATTAGCTGCCCAGAAACTGTTTACCCGTTTGTTGCCCAGCACAATGAACACCTGCACAACAGGTAGGATTTAGGAGAGGTATATCCACATTAAAACAAAAGTAGGAGGGGGCGCCCACTAGCTCATCTGGTAGGGCAGACACCCCACTTATAAAGGCTTTGTCTTTGCCACAGCGGCCCTGGAGCACTGCAGATGCAGACTGCAACACACGCCTCACTGTTCACACTATCGCCCAGGAGAGAGTAGTCTGAATGGGCGGGATGCGTGTGAGCCTGTGATGTGTTTGTGAGTCTGTTTTGTTTTTCATTTTGTGGCTGTGACAGGGAAAGAACCATAAGGGGAGAGCAAGAGAACTGAAACACAACAAGCGAGTCTCATGCCTGTGGCTTGAAAAAAAAATGAATGTCACAATGAATACTTGCTGTTCGCAGTATAGTCATTTAATACATCTTAGATAGAAAGAAACTTGACACTGTAAGCTTCAAAAAGATTAACTGCAGGGCTATTGTATTAGACTGGCTTACAAGTGTACCTAATAAACTGCTACCTCAGTATAAATGAGTGTGTGTGTGTGTGTGTGTGTGTGTGTACCTGTATGAGCTCCTCTGTCCAGACTTTCCTGTCCATCTTCAGACTACGAACCTTTGAGATGCTCGGACCCAGCCCTCTGTGCTCTCCTAGAACAGACACACACACATTTTGAAGACAAAGTACATACAGACTATGTAACAGTTCTGTGAAAGTCTAATGCAACAACTCCAATGAGAGTTTTTACACCAAGATAATTGATATTTGTTATATTATTGCCACACACAGCAGAAAAAGTATGTATTTAGATAACTCCAAACACATTTCGAAGACATGTTTAAAAATGAAGCTACTCAAAAACATGCTGACAATAATGTCAAAACTCAGCAACAGCAAATATTCACATTGACAGTTGTGCACTGATGCACATGCCACACATGAACACAAAAATACACACAATTCCAAAACCCACACACAAACCTGCACATCGTTTGCAGACCACCACGCACAAGTTGATGGCAGCCCATTCCGGCTTGGGAGCTTCACAGTCGGCACAGAAACTGTTGCTAGGCTCCACCCAGATCCGCTCTGCCACCTCTCTATTCGACAACGCCTCACCTATCGCATCCCGCATGGCGTCCACCCACTGCTCTCGCAGCTGCTCTGACTCTGCGATGAAACTGCGGACAGAGACAAACACACGGCCGAGCATTAAAGCCGACATGATGGTGGCGACAACAATTACCAAGTGACAGAAATGAGAAAGCCTGTGTCTGCCCTGTGTGTGTGAGTGTGTCCTTATACTCATGAGCCCTCTGAGGACTGATTCCTATTCTGCTTCTGTTTTGCTAAATATACTTGGGTCAGAGTCAAAGAATGGAAACTATACAAACACACACACACAGATTTGTGGCTTGACGCAGACTCGCATGTCTGGATCCTTCCTCTTCTCATCTGTCTAACTACACATCGGTCTCTGTCCTTAAATACACATACACACACTTCTCAAACAACTAGACTTGCACAAATGCACACTTAGACAGAGACACAGACTGACTCACAGTCAAATTCTTATACAAATACACAAGCCTTTTCAGATTTCCCCATCCTGTCAAGCTGAGCCCTCGCACTGCAGGCTGTGCACTGTCAGCCAAAAGACCACACACACCAGACCAACACAAACACTTGTGCACACACATCTCCCTCACTCTTCTTCACACACAAACACACACAAATGCACACACACACTCATACAAAGGGCTTTTCACATTCTCCAAAAATGTCCAGCTGAGGACTCTGAGGATAGCTGGACGGTGGGAGTTCTCAGTAAAACAACATGATCTAATTTCCCGGAAGTATCCTGGCACCAAGACCAACAGAGCTGTTGGCTTACAAAGAAGAATGATTACCACTGCACTTAAATCCTTATGGGAAAACATAAATCAATTTGAGATGAGAAAAGTAATAATCCATCAGACTATGTACGGAAATTCAGAGAAGACATATACACAAAGTAATACATCCAGGTCGAGAGTTTAAATTTACTGTATTCTAAACATGGCAGAGAGAGTCAGTAAGTGTGTGTGTGTGTGTGTGTGTGTTGCATTTCTGTGTACATGCAGTACCTGAATATACGGTAAGGTGTGGTGAGATCAAAGCCACGACGATCTGTCTCTTTAATATTTCCTACGTTCATCTCAATGGATGTGATGCCCACTCCTATACGATAGTCCTGGAAATAACAAAAATAAATTAAAAAAACAAGATGTTTTTGGGTCAGTTGCTCAACTTTTTGTTTAAAATTGCTGTTTTACACTAACTTTACTGTTTCATTTAACAAGGCTGAAAGAATCTCTGCTAGTTTATCTACAACTTTAACCTTAAATTTAGACAATGATGTCAGTTGATGATGAATTCGATAACCTTAAACACTGTTAAATTGGAAATGTGAAGAGAAAGCCTATGAGAGCCCTGTCATCAATTTCATCTGTGGTTTTCTGCAAAGATCATAGATCAGCAGATGTGTGTTAATCACTTAAAAGAACCCAATTTAATACTGAGATTTCTTCTATATAGTATTTTTCAAAATAAGGACGACACTACTATCACATGATCTGTACACACTGCTCATCTCTGCAGTCACACAGACGGTCCTTACCTCCATGTTTTTGTAGAGGAAGACTTTATCTGAGGCAACAACAGTATAAAGTTTGGAGCGTAACCCTCTGAGCTCCAAATAGCCCTGATGGTCGGGGGTCATAGGTGAGCCAGGGTTCATGGTGCTGCGTCGATGACGCCCCCTGGTGCAGTCCTGCAGCACATCCACCCAGTCGTTCCTCTCCGCTGGATGATTGTAAAAACATATGCATGAATGCACACACAAATATATGTGAACCAAGATAGAAGCATATCTGTGCATGCATGCGACATATGCACATGACATCTTACAGATGGTTATATGTATTATTTTTTTGAGTGAAAACACAGATGACCAGATGGATCGGACAGACCTTCACTTTCAGCCCTGAAGATGAATGTTCGGTTGTTTGTGACGACCTCAAACTTCAGCTCTCCCACGCTGGTCACATTAGTGATGAAGCCAGTGGAAATGATCCCCTTAGAATACACCTCCTACAACACGCCCCACACACACACACACACACACACACACACACACACACACAGCAACAACTACTCTGTTAAACAGATCCACATCTAACATGGCATCACAGCAGGAAGTGTGTGGGTGAGTGTGTGTTCATGTTTGCATGTGCGTGAGTTGGAAATATAGTCTAAATGTATCAGTGTGTCTGATGGGAAATCCACACGGAAAGTGCTTTTTGAAACATTTATGACATCCGCTACTTGACAGTCTCACAGAACAGATAACACTTCCATCTTGTCAAATACTTCAATCCACAACGGCTCCGAGACGCATTCATGTGAAGCATGTCACCACAGGACTCCACATTTTTTTGTCTTGTTTGGCGTGCTTCATGCAATGTTATATGCACAGGCAGCTGTTTAAATCACACAGATCTCCTGCTGCTTGTATGTTATATCTGTAGTTACAGGTCACAGCCACTAGTTTTGCTCCGAGCTTTATGTTTTCACTACATGTATACACCCCCTGCATGTGACAGACAGCCAGGGACAATCGAGTCCAATTGAGCTCAGTTGAAAACTATTTCATCCAGAGGTCTCTGCTGCCAGTCAGCGTGGTGACAGTTTGGCAGGCTGCTGTGGTGCTGACATCTGGCTCTGACTAATGTGATGATGTGATGGAGTTACTGTACATGTCTGTTGTTACCTTTTCATTGTTAAAGTATCTCAGGTAGTCAACATCCAGCTTGACCCATCGTCTCTGGTAATAAAGGGCCCTGTCAACAAGAACACAGACATATTTTAAACAGCGTGAAGTACAAACTCATTTACTGTAAAAAGGAACTAGGAAAGAGGTGTTGCATGATTAAACTCTGAAACATTCTGAAGTGTTTTAGCAACTGTTTTATCACTGTATCACTGTAATTATTAATACTCCTTGTAAAGCACATAAAACCAACCAAACCATGTTAAAAGTAATTTTGTGAGTAACAGAATGAGAGGCATGAAAGTATAAACATAGTGAGAACATAACTTGTTATTTTGTATTAATGTCATGTTTAAAGTGTGATTAAGATAGTGCTAATGTCATGAACACAGCAGATATCTGGGGGTAGAGTTTCTGTGGTTGACGCCTTTATCTCAGTACAACCTTAGCTTGTGTGTGCTTGTGTTGTCAGTCCTACCCCTGAGGTGGATTCTTGTCCAGCCAGCCCATCTTGATGACAGCAGTAAGCTGAGGGCTGGTGTCCTTCGTGGCTTGAGCCAGGTAAACACTGTCAGTGCCTTCATCGTGCCATAGGCTATGACTTTAGATGGACAGAAATAAGCACACACACACACACACACACACACACACACTGTAATTAAATCACATTAACAGAAAGAACCCTGAAATTAATGTTGGTACAATCTTGCATACTTTTTCTAAACAAATAAATCTATCAGTTATTGTAATATACTACTCATTAACTGAACTTATCAGCAACGAAACCTACACATGTATATTTTGTGTATCCATGGAAACCAAGGTCATTGCCTAGAGGTTTTTTATCCAACTGGTGGCTATGTTGATAACCATATGAGACAAGAGGGCATTTGCTGACTAGATTTACAATCAAGCAGTCAATACATTATTTCTGAACTTTTACAGGTGATTCAGTTTCTAAAGGTAGAAGCTACTTTTAAAAGTTTCAGCCTGATTAGTTATTCAAAATCACTTAAACCAGCTGCGTAGTCTTGTCATAAACCTCGCCAACAATCTAAAGTTGAAGCTCCAGTCAGTGACTTAAAATTAACTTTCTAAACCTCTTGCACACTTGCCTCTATATGGCGGTCTTGTTTTACTGACTGACAAGTATGCTGATGCAGATACTGAATAAAGGGGCATTGCTATTCAAAATAAGATTTTACTAAGGTCAGATTTGTGCTTTGTGAACTTACAACTACTACAAAGCTTGGAAAGCTGAGTAAGCCAATCATTTACTGTAAGAGATCACAGTATTTATACAACAGCCAGTTTTATCTAAGTAAGCTAAATGGACAAAAATCATGTTAATCAAAAAAAGAAAAAGAAAAAAATACAGCAGTAAAACATTTTGAAGGAGGTATGTACCATTTCTACTGAATAAACCAGGAAGGCTGTAGCAACATAGGCTCAACCTGAACCTGACTTTAAGAATTACAGAGTTATAGGCACACTTGCGCTGAGTTTGTCAGGGTTTACAGTCGTCATGCTCCGAAATCAGTGTGTGCATCAAGGCTGGGAATTTTCTACATCTTTGCATGCCTGGTAATGTGCATGAATGCAATTCAAAACACAGCGTCATGCTCTTGTGCATAGAGATTTAATCATTTGTGGATGAAATAGATTGTCAAGAAAGTTGTTGCAGTGGTGCTACCAAGGGGTGGCATGGGCATGGCCACCATGACACAATCACTGTCCCCCACCCCACCCCCACCGAAAATAATCAAAAATAATTAGAGGCCTCTGTGTGGTGTTTTTTAGGCTTTTCCCTGTGAAAATTTTGTTCCTTTAATCAGTGTACTCCTTCTTATTAAAGCTGTACGTTTGTCTTTTTAAGGAAAACACTATGAAGCCCCCTGAAAAAGTTCTGGAAACACCACTGCACAAAAGAGTAGTATTGTGTAATGTGATCAACCCTGTTTTGACGCACATTTTGTGTTTGTGGCGTTTTTCTATTGTGCAGCCTAATTGTGAGTTTCCTTGTTTGTAAATGGTTTGTTTGTGTGTTGACGCATGACTCACTCGTCATCATCCAACAGCTCATCATCGCTGCACAAAGAATTGCACCGTCTCTTTGGCTGGATGGGCACTTGCAGGGACATATCCTAAATGAGGAGACAGCCGTCATTCACCATGTGCAGGAGGAGAAGAGACAGAAGGGTATAAAAGAAGGATATGTTCTCACTTACCCTGTCTGGTGCGCTCGCTGAATGAGCACTGGGGTAAAACAAGTCTGGATCCTCGTAGTCATCAGAGTTGTCATCGAGTGAATCCAACCCTGTGGGAGGGAGCAGAAGATGAGATCAGTGGGAGTTGTACTGCTTTAGTTAGTCAGTGCAGTTCAAGTCCGGTTCGCGGGAAACCTTTAAAGATAAACTAGGCAGGACTGTACTTACTGTATGTCTATCTGTACTGACACTCAATTAACCATAATGCAACACGGCAGCACTAAACAGACATATTGCCTTTGCGTATTGGGCTAACTACTAATTTCTGACTTGGGACAATGGCAACATTATTGCTCTCTGTGCTTGCAATATAGGTAATACACAAAGTATATGCTTAGTTTTGGATCTCTGGTGGATTGTAGTGTTTCCATTTTTTAGTTGGGAAACAAGGACAGGTGTACAGGGAAAATAAATCTGCAGAATGAATGCTGAACATTTTGAAGCCGACTTTACTTGGCTCTCATGAAACCCACAGATAAACTCAACACGTTTACATTCTTTCTCTAAAAAGGTTACTAGATGTCATTCTGGGAAATACAATGAAAGGCTAATAAAGCATGAGTAGGGAAACTGAATATGAGTAAAAGTAAATAACAGCACTGATAATACCAGTTATTCAAGTTATCTGGTTCTTGATTAGAGTGTGTTAATCTGTGTTTGTGAACACAGAGACTAAATGGTCTGTGAAATAGAGCTGAGATTGTTACTGGGCTTATAGCAGGTACCAGTCTGACAGTGTGGCAGGACTCTCTCTGTTTTTCCATCTCGTAAGAACTAGCTTTTCAGGCTGAGCGACTAAATAACAAATATTAAGCAGAGTCATATTTCCTGCAGCATGTAGGAGAGGTTTAACAATATCAAGCTGAGAAAATGACTGCAAGACACAACGTGTACAGAGGTGGCCCCTCCCCTGTGGCTCCTTGTAGCTTTGACAAAAAAGTTACATGGAAATGACTAATAGTTATTTTTTTAAAATAGGTCTAAAGAAATGTTTGCATTCTGTAATTGTAAAAATGTGAAGCCTATATGCAGAATAAAAAAAAATTTAACATTTCAACAGCTAAACGTGTGTAATACATCTACTGCGTGGCACATTTTCCTTGAAATTTTGCTGAACCTTGATAACGGTAGCTAGTCTTGAGTCTTCCTAGCTGATGAGCTATGGATGCCAAATCCAAAAAAAAGTAAAAGTCTTGATATAAAATAGAGAATTTAGCAATGCATGGACAGATTTGTTTGCTGTCACTGTCAGCTCTGCAAAGTTAAAGTATCAAATAATCATAAATAGTGCACCACACAGTGGCCACTTTGTGTCAAAGCATATTAAGGAATGCTCATTTAGGCTATTTTTATGGGCTAATTCAGACTTAATAGGCTATGTTACCTCCATTATGAGGCTCAAATATGGTTGCGGCTCCACGCAGATTTTTTTTAATTATTTTTTGTCAATAAAGGCTTAAATGCAGAGCTCCATGATGGTGCCCTGGTGATAATACTGCTGTTCAACTCTACAAAGACTGGTAAGCCCAAAAACTGTGCCACCTGCTCCACAACGCCAACTCAGAGCTGATGTGAGCAAACTAAATTGAACCTGGTTTACTAAATGCAAATTCATTACCCTAAAACCAATCTGAGACATCAAGAATAGATCACATCAACTCACAATGAATAAGGCAGGTTGATGGGTTCATGGTATATTTTTAGCAACATCATTCACATTTTCAAGGTTCTCTTTCAGTTGTAACTAATCATTTATTTCTAGCTAACACACTCCATTTCATTTCTATAATTTGATTTGCATGACATTTACAGTGAGAGTGAAAATGCTACTTCCACTGTGAGGCTGCAGTCATGGGTCAAAATGATGTGTTTGCCCTTTTAATTACAAACACTGGTACTCAAGTGAAAGCAGCCTGAAGTAGGGAGACTCAACATGCTTTGCCACTTTTGCAAAATGACAGGAGGTCGAACAAACATTCACAATTACTATATAAATAATTAGCCCCGACCTCTGTCAGGTGTTCTGGGAAATCCTTCAAGCTTCAAAGATTTAAAGTACAAAAAAATCCCCACTGTGAATCAATTTATTTTCACTGTGAATTAGAAAATGGTTGGCTGGCCACCGGACACTCTTCACCAAATCTGAACCCCAGGTCAAAAGTAAAGTAACACTGGTGTAAACAGGGAAGATATATTCATATTCAAGTACGTGTGCTGAGTGAAATACTGTGCAGATACAGATTTTGGTTGAACAATATTTAAGCACCATTTAAACAGAAATTAACAGAAAGTCATGAAGTCATGGTTTTTTCAAGCTCTACTGTAAATACAGAAATGGAGATTCAATATAATTCATAACCTCCAGTGGCTCAGGGGTTAAGATGCCGACCATGACCCATGGTTCGAATCCAGCTGTGGACTATTACAGCATGTTGTTCCCCACCTCACTCCGTCGTTTAATCCAGTCTCTATAAATATCTACATGCTACTTACGGGACTCACGGGGAGGTTGGGGGACTCTCCTGGCAGGCAGAGCCGGCTGAGTGTCAGGTTGAGTTGACTGATGTGCGTCTTCAACAGTTTGGGGTGTCCTGGTTCGAGGTGGGACCTGTGGAGTTTGGTCTTTCTGCATCTCGTCAACAGTGGTCTTGGTGGGCGAGGGGCTGGAGGATAAAGGGGTAGAGGACAGGTAATCAGAGGTTTGTAGAGCAGGAGGGGAGTCCTCAGACACTGCTGCAATCTGGTAACGCGTGAAAATCCCACGCAGATGGCTGATTCTATACATCCTCTGTAGGGAATAAAGACCTTTCCCTTTGACACCTCGCTGTTGTCTTGTCTTATTCCACAGCACAGAGATAACAGCAGAGAGATTTGCTGTTTGCACAGAGATTTCTCTCCAAGCACATACTAACAAAAAAAAGTTGCAGGCAATAAATTTTCCGCAGAGGAGCTGGTCAGAAGTTAGTACTGTATGAAAAAAAAAGAATCACTCTGATAACCTGATTCAGTCCACATTATTGACTGCTACCGTGTTACAAGGAGAGATCCCAGAGCTGTGGCACACCGGCGTCCCTCAGCTCTCTGACTGTCAGTTTCCCCTCTCAATTTCTGGTTCCTGGCAAGTCTGAACCTGCCTCACCCTACAAGTTCCTAGCTCCATATAAACACAGCATACCTTTGACTTCAGTGTAAACACACACACACACACACACACACACACACACACACACACACAAACACATGTGCACATGAGAGATGTGCCGGTAAACCAGCTGCGCCATACTGAATAACATGGTGAAACATTCTAATGGTTGCTGTACACAACGCCAACATTTTCTATTAGCATCAGTACCATGACAATCAGTATTTTCAGAGGGCACAGTGAACACAGCACAGCTCTCCTGTCTTCATCAGCAGTTTTTTTTTAATAGCCACAAAGGTAACTGGTGGGTCGGCTCAAAAATGAACCAAAAATGCTGCACACTAAAACTGAATGAATGAATTCTACCTTATGACAGTCTGAGGATGTCCAACATAGGTTTGTTCATGGTGTTTTTGGTGTATCTTTTGTTAGCTCACTGGCAGACTCTGACAAAGATGCAAAATACAGTTGACAGTTCAAAAATTTCAGCACCATTTAAACTGAAATTGATAGAAACTGATGAAAGCCACGGTTTTTCCTATCTGTAATGTATGTACACAAATGTAAGTTCAATATAATCCATAATTCATGGCTCAGGGCTTTAAATCTGACTTTTGCAGAGTCCAACACAGCTGCAGAACACAGCTGATGGTTTGTTAGGTTTGATTAAACCCAAAGAAATCCTGATGTGATGTAACTTTACTATTTTTTAGCTGTAAAATATTGTAATACCAAACTTCATGACACACATGGAAGATGAAGATGCGTCCAGATGTGCGATGGTGTCACTTAAAATACACACTCATCTATCCATTCATTCATTTACTGACGCTTCTTTACAGTCGGGTTTTGGAGGTGGCAGGCTAACACATACCTCTCACCACGTAGGTAACCTCCGGCTTTTAGAGCGACATGTGTCTCTTTAGCCCCTCTACAGTGGCTACAAACAATCATATGGAAATTAATTAGCTATTTGTCTAACGTTTTAATTTTTATTCATTGTTGTTGTAGACCTCAAGTGATTCTTAGAGTCCGTACCAATACTCACACTTCCTCTCAGAACTGGCCCTAGCCCTTGTTTTTGCATGTTCCCACGAAGGGCTAGGGTGTCCCAAACTTTAGGGAGGTGCTTTTCAGCCAACTTAATTTGAACGGTTGTGCGATGCACACTTACGAACCCATCTCAGCTGAAGGGAAGACTGAATTTCCCAGGATGCATTGCGAAACTGTCCAGCCAGGTGAGTTTTCCAGGAAGATGGCAGCCTCCATGAGGAAGCCATTGCACAATTTAAGTACTATTTTCGCCAATAAGCATGCAAAAATGTCAGAATGTGTTGTTTCTGCATATGCATTGTTAACTGTAAGCATTGAGTGAGAATATGAATGCTTGAAAATTGTAAGATGTAGCCGACATGAATATCTACAGTTCTCTGCCTACGTCGACAATAAGCATGACGTAGGTGAACACATCTGTTACGCTAATTTGCATTAAGTGGCGTCAGCATTCGTAGGTAAAATTCCCTACCCCTCAACACTACCCCTTCATCTTTGAGGGGAATCTGGCGAGTGCACTTGAAACCAAGGGGTAGGGTTGAGGGAAGAGAATTGGGATTGGCCCTTAGATTCTCAAGTTGTAAAAATCCGTTGCTTTCACACCGCATAAAAGAAATGTTTTAACATTTAGTCAACTTAAACGTGTCACACGACTACACCATAGTGCCTTTTCCTCTATGTTTTGACGAACATCAAGCTACTTATTGATTCCAAATTCAAAAAAGGAAAAGTCTCGGAGGTGAAAAGAGAACTTTGCAGTGTGTGGACAGATTCGTTTGCTTTCAGTGCCATCACCGCAAAGTTTAAGATTCAAATAATCATTAATAGCCCACTGCAGAGATGTGTGACGGGCTGATTTAGACTAAATAGACTGTGTTACCTTCATTATAACACTCAAATATATTCTGTGGCTCCAGACATTTGTTTTTTTCTTGTCCAAAAAGGTTCTTTGATAGTAAAGGTTGCCAACTCCTGCCCTGGCCGCTCACTCTAGCTCTTCCTGTGAGATCCCAGGGTGTCTCTAAGTCAGACTGGATAAAATTCTGTGTTGACCATCTCACCCTCACTTGTGAACAACACCTTGTTGTATCTTAACTCCTCCATTTGGGTCAACTACATCAACTACAACTACACCGTATATTTATAATAAATAAAAAATAATCCCAATGCAGCACATACACAGAGTACCAGTACAAACATTACCGCAGCTAAGGTTTGCTTCGGTCTGCGTGGACAGATGAGCAAACTAAAAAAAAGCGCAACCTCTCTAATGTGGTTTTGAATGTGAAGACGGTTCACATAAGCACAGAGCCTTAGATCTACATGCATATTTGGTTATTAATATATCTCTTATATTTTTGTGTTCTGTTCTATTATTAATGGCGCATGCGATATCTTTCAGACAAAATCATATGTCACTATTATGTTAACAAATACATAAGATACAGTATCTGTCTATAAAGAATGTTACAGAACTGTACAATAGAGCACATTTGCTGCTTGCTTTTTAACTTACTGTCTTCTTTACCTGTCTCATATTGTCACAAAGACACCTAAATTGCAGCATATCTATATACACTACATCCGTGCTGATGGGAAAGTCAAGAGTGAGCACACAGACCCGCCTTCTATCCATCCAGTATTGTGAAAGTTCCTCTTTATTCCAGCCTCTTTTGTGAATTTCCTTCTTGTAATAGTCACAATGATCAGATTTCACACTTAGAAGAACGTAAAAGATATTAGTCCGACAGTAACACACGACAGCAAACAGACCGTAACCAAAGATAGCGAGCATGCCACTTTGTTTCCAAACAAATCTTCAGTTCAGAAGTTTACAAATTACGCCTAAGTTAAGAAGTTACTGGTTTCTTTTGGGTTAAAATACGAAAGGTTTGCCTGATAGGACAACAGAGCATGTCAGAGAAGCTCGAACAGTTGTGCAACAATACCTCAGCTCAGTGTACTTTAGAGACAACCTGTTCTAGTTGTTACAGTAAGCTGTGTTGGCTGTTTGATCGTAGCCTCAAGTCAAAAAATTCAAAAGCGGTTAACTTAAAGTGTCTAACACAGAAATAAACCTCTCTGTTGTGTTTTATTTAAAGTGCCATTTCTGGACAAATTTCAACACTTTTTCATGCACTTTGGTTGAAGCAACTCATTTTTAAAGAGTAGCAAACTCTTCTCAATTAAACTTAAGGCCCTAAATATAACTTCCTTTCATTAGCTCTGTTTGATAATAAACACTAAAATGATACACAATGACGGGAAACTGACCTGTTGACACAGTTCCTCCTTTTTCTCAGAGGAAGAGTGCTGAGAGAGGGGCCGCTAGCTGCATGCTATATTTAACCTGCCCTCTGCTTCAGCTAATTGATGACGGTAGGCTGAAGAAACAATGACCGCTCCGTCCTCCTCCCTCACATTGTGCGTGAGAATTCATTTCTACACTTTATCACTACACCAGATGACAACAGCTACTGGAAATCTGTTACAGTGTTCACAGTTGAGAGGCTCCCATTTTTCTTTTATCTTAACTACAAACAAAATCTGAGCTATTCTACGCTGTGACACAGTTAATGTACATTAATCAGCTGTTTGTTAATGCTAATAGGGAGAGCTAAAAGCAAAGCTAACAACAAAGTTTTTGCCCTAGGAAACACCTGATTTCCATGACAGCGAAACATGCCACGACTGCCTTTGCAAAATTCCATCGTACTGGTTTTGTATTCTTCACAGACACACAGGTGATACAGCACTGCCAGTATCAGTTCCCTTAACTTGTAGAGCCCCAGGACAGGGCAGGATATCTGGTCTCATACAGGATCATTACAGCATGAAACTACCTTAATCTGACCAAGTTAAAACAAACACGAGTAAACAGGACATTTCCACTGACTTTGTTGAAATATGTGTAACACAGCAGAAAACATAAACACAGCATTCAGGACAGGCTTCCTTGTTTGAGCCACTCACACAGAGCAGAGTGAGGAGGGGGATTAGAAGGTGAGAGCACATGCTGGTAACAAGCACCGACTAAGAAAAGACAAGTAGAAATATGATTAGTATCAGTGTTACCTGTTCAGACATGATCAAAAGGAGTCCTCTTCCATGACGGTACAACAATCTTTAACACACACACATCGGAGGAGAGGGAGAAAAAAAGGAGGAGGAAATGACCAGTTAAAAAGAAGATGGGAGGAGGCAACGAAGCATACTGACAAGGAAACAAGAGAGCAACAAGAAGAGTGACAAGAGAGCGTGTGAATGTGCTAGTAGAGCCTACAAAACAAAGCAGTTCCTGGTAATAAATCACTTTTGTCGTCTATCTGTCTTTATTTATCACTCTCTCTTTCTCCCTGGGTCACTGACAAGAGGCTAATGAGGAGAGTTTTTAACCACTCTGTGTTGTTCTCCATTGTAACTTCCTCCCCTCTCTCTGCAGTTCAGTTTCCCTTTACAACACAGACAGAGAACATGCATATGTCACTCATAATGGAAGTACTCCAAAGCATAAGGCAAGGCTTAGGTTTCTTTTCCCCTACTGGTGACAACACACATACAAAAAAAAAAACTGCTCCTAATCTCGTATGCTATCACCAGGAAGTAGATAAACATGCGATAAAGGACCACTACAGTATCATCAGTGAAACTAGCTGAAGGATAAAAGTCTGCTGTCAAAGGGAAAATGTGCAGACTCTTAAAAACACTAAGGGCTTTTTACAGAAACACAGTTCTGCAGACACATCAATGTACAAAAGCGACTATGCAAAAATGAAAACAAGCGAAAAAACACTACCAGTGCAACATATAACACAATAATCAAGACAAGACCACAGAGTTTTCGACACAAAAGACAAACACACACATATGTGGTATAAAATACACATAATAGACTACAGCCTCACAGACAGGCTCAATTCACTCATAGACTCTCAACAGGTCTTGTTCCTTTACTTCTGTATTCAACAAGCCACTGAGCGTTATGTCAACTCAGTCAGTCAATGTGCTTCGGCCTTTCAGTTTCAGGAAGTGTCTAAGTTTAATTTCAGGAAGTGTTTAAAAGTCACCAACAACATATTTGGTGTCTGAAGGTCTAAACTGCTACTGAAGTTGACAAGAGGTGCAGTTTTCCATATTGTCCAATAGATGGCAGCACAATCCTCCATGAACTAAAACATGTACAGAGACCAGACTATTGACCATTTCTCAATTAAATGTATCTCTGAACACACAGTCAAACCACTGACATTCTTTTACATTATTCTTTGTCATTCTGCCTTCAAAATAGCACCCTTTAAATAGTCTTTCATTCAAAGTTAAAGAGTACTTTCAATGTTTTTCAAACTATTTTCCCATGTTTTTGTGTCTAAGTGCCTAATGGAGACAACAATTTAAACCAGTCCAGTGTTGAGCGAGACCACTGCAGCCAGCAACCGCTAAACAGACTGCAAGGTAATGTTAACAGGCATTTGAGCACCATCAATCACCAAATCAAGTGCTTATTTTTGTCACTGACAGGCTCATATTGTTATCGTAAATGTCTGAGAACATTATGGAAAGAATCACTGCAGAGACAGACTTTTTTTGTTAAAGAGTGATATCCTTTTTGTTTAACTGCTATTGCCAAACCAGTGGCGGCTGCTGGTCTTTCAAACAGGGGAAGTTCACTTTAAGTTTACATCATAAAATTTGTAATATTGTTGCGAGGCAGTAACTTATAAAAGGAACATTGAATTGAAACCATTTTTCAACCACACTCATGCCATAGAACTGCAGCAAAACACACCTCAAAGATTTTCAGATGGGTTTAACGGTGAAAAAGAGCTATATGGCTTATGGAAATAAGGAACTCCGGACAGCACTCTGTCAGAAGACTCCACTCGCCGATGCTGGTGTGTATTTTAAAAGCGCTGTCAATCACAAAGGGATTCAGCCTTTTACACAATTCCTTCAATCATCATGCATACACTGAGCGTCCTCTCCCACCTTCCGCTCCATCCCTGGAAGTGATGATTTAGTCGCATTTATCCAACGACCATCTCGCTTTGCTGCATGAAAGAAACCTGCTCAGTGCTGTCTCATAGGAATGCTTGGAGGCTCCACGTCCACCGTGCTGACATGAGAATGTATGACAGGGAGGTCGCGTTTGAAAACTGGTGATAAACAGCTGATGTTTGAACATCATAGTCATGATGTAAAGCGCATCCTAGCGCACGTTTAATGCAATGTAAATTCTTATTTTAATGTAAATTCAATAGTGCATATTTGACCATTCCTTCTATGAAATTTTAGGGGAAGTTTAGCTTCCCTTGTTGTCTCAGAGCAATCGCCCCTGCGCCAAACACACCAGACACCATTTACATAAACAGTAATTTTATCATCACAACACACACTTCATTCAACGTCGATAGAAACAAAATAAAACTCACAAAAACAATCTAGGCTCATCCTTCCACTGTTCCAAAAATCACCAGCTCTGGTTTAGTTGAAATAAACCCTTAGTTCATCCAGTTAGATTTGAAAATATGCTGGCTCTATGTAACCGAAAATTTATTATTATTGGAATGGAGTCTGGTGAGTTTGGCAAAAAACAATTATGGGGCAGTTTCTGGTTAAATAAATCCTTTCATTAATGTTGTCAGATACTAATTATAATAATAATAGTAATAATAATAATCTGAGCCTTGTCAGTGGCAAAAACACTTCTTGTGGATGTACATTAACGGTGCAGTCTGTTTTCCAGCTGTTGGCTTCAGTGCTCCTGCTCAGTACTGGACCAATTTCAAAATGTTTTGTTCCTGTTGGTCACTTAGGCACAAAAACATGGTAAAATAGGGATCAATCACACCCCTTTGCTTCATTCTTTTCACATACATGTCACAAGGTCTAAAGCTTGTATCTGTAATAAACCCTTAAACTTTAACCTTTTTCTTAAACACAAGTATTTTTAAAAGACAGCCAGATAGCAAACTGCAAACACTCATTAAAAAGAACAGTCTTACCTGAGAGTTCTGGGAGACTGTGAAGGGATCCGCTGTGGAATTGGTGGAGGGCCTTTCACTACACCCCCTTTTGGAGGAAGAGGTGGAGCATTTATGTCATCGCTGTAGGAAGCAGTGGGGGACACAGGTGAGGTTCCTCTCCCTCCATCCTTACCCAGTTGTTGGGCAGGTGGCAGAATGGCTAATGTCTGAGGCCGAGTTTGGGCCGAGGGGAATTTGGGAGGGTGAGGAGGTGCATGTATGGGGGTGTATGTAGGAGTGGTGGTGGTGGTGGAGGTGGGACTCTGGGGCACAGACCTGCTCTGTACAGCTGGAGCTTTAACCACATGTCTGTCCAATCTGGGGGAGACAGTGGTCCGAGCGGGAGGTGAGGGGCTCAGGGGAGAGGTGAAGCGCTGTGGAGGGCAGTTGGGGGTGCTTCTTGGAGGGACAGGGGGTAAAGAGGTGTCAGGAGGTGAAGAGCCAAGGGGGCTTGGGTCAGAATCCACTGGAGCACTACAGCGAAACTTAGTCCTTTCTTTAGGCACAGGCCTCTCCCTCTCTCCATCTATTCCTCCATCCCCCTCTTCCTCTTTTCCTCCTCGAGGTGCTGTATGCCTTTGTCCAGGAACTGGCTTCTTCTCTCCTCCCTCTCCACTTTCCTCTTTTATCTTAGGCACTTGTCTCTCCCTGGGGACTGGTTTCTCTCTTTCCCTTGGTGTAGGTCTCACTGTCTCTCCATCGCTTTTCTCTCGTTCCTTAAGCACAGGTTTTTCTTCCACTGGGATCGGCACAGGTCTCTCTCTCTGCAACACTTTGGCATGTCCTGTTTCCTCCAATCTCTGATCTCTCTCAGATTGTGCAAGGTGAGAGTGTGTGTGAGATTGTCCGTCACTGTTACCATGTGTTTTGTTCAGGCTGGCCAGGATGCGTCTCTGGTGGCCCGGCAGGGTGATGCCCATCCGCTCCAAATGATCTGGCGTGAGGTTGCGACATTGTCGAAATGTTGCCAGCCCGGCGTTCCGAAATGCTTCAGAATATTGCTCCAAACGAAGCACACATAACCAGTCGAACACAGTCAAACAGGATTCAGACTGAGACATGATTGACGTATGTGAGTGCAGCATGTGGGAGGGCAGGTCTACATCCAACACCTTCAACACCTCAGATCATGGCTTAGACAACCTGTGGAAGAGAAGAAACATTATGAGACATAACATAAAGCACTGCATGCATTCAAGGAAGTAACAAAGGTGTTGACACTCTCACTAGCTTTTTAAGCACTGGCAGAGCCCTCTACTGGCCTCTACTGGTAATACACTCTTCCTGTGTGCTCCTACCTGCGAAGCAGACAGTATATTAAAGAGCTGTATGGCAGCTTAAGCATGCTACACCCTCTTCAGCGAGCAGCTTAGAAGCGACAGGGCCGATAGGAAGAGGACTCCACCTATGCTAATAGGACGAAGGTTACAATATCGTAACCTTTGTTTGGCTTTCTTTGGGTATCTCAAACAGGCTCCTCTCCTTGACCCACTTTTGGACTGCATCCCACCAATTGGGAACCACTGACCTAGACCGCCACAGCCAAAAAGCCGGGGTCTCCAGCCAACGCAGGCATTATGCAATTGGGATGCACGATAATACTGGCACATCATCGGTATTGTTGGATACTGGCCTTAAAATTAAAATGATCAGAATCAACTAACATGCTTTTTTTTATATTGTGCACAATAAATGAATATTACATACATTGAAAAGCATTGTATTTCATATCTCTGGTTTGACATCACAAGAGTATGCATGCATAATATGATAATGATTCCACAACAGAAGAGACTTGAAGATCACTAAATTTAGCTGGTGAAAAAAAGTGGATATATGGATAGTGGTGTTGGTTATCAGCCAAATAAGTTGCTAGATATCAACATATCGGATATGGGCAACAAATCCAATCTTGTACCCTATTATGCAACTGAATTGGGTGGAGCCATGGTCTAATCTTGCAGGGGTCAAAAAGGGCAATATGCATGGTTATTCTGCAAATCACTTTTCACTGAAGAGAGAAAGGATGCTGATGCCCTCATACAGTTCATTTCTATAGTGTGGGCTCAGCACATATTTGGGTAGGCATGTTCTGTCTGGCCAACTGCATTTATGCAAATTTCAATGGGTGAATGCATGTCTTTAATTGGAGGAGGAGGGTGTTTTCACAGTTTTCAGCCCTCTAAATATACTCAGAGCAGTGACTCAGCATTTTTTGGGCATATGTAAATACTCCAAGAGAACTCAAACCCTTTTGAAGCGAACCAAACTCAGACCACCTTGGGGGGGTGCTCTGAGTTCGGTTTTCTTCAAGTCCACGGTGTGGTTCATATAACCTGTGCACTGTGAACCGAAGCACTCCAGGTTCACTTTGCTCTTTGCCATTGTATTTAGCCCTCAAGATCACATGCTGTTGCACCAGGATTACGTTGGCCTGTGCTTGCAAGGATGCAGGACGAGGAGTAGTTTGGTCCACAGAATACTGCAAATCTCCAGATGTAGAATGTAGAATATATCGGGGCATTGGTGGCTTAGTGGTAGAGCAGGCGCCCCATGTACAAGGCTGTTGCCGCAGCAGCCTGGGTTCGACTGTGGCCCTTTGCTGTAGAATGTAGAATATATCAAACAGTAAAAGTCTACAGCACAGAAACACAAAGGGTTTCCCGCAATTTTAAGTTCATCTGAAAGCGATGGGCTTCGTAACCGCACTGCAGGGCAACATCAAAGTAAAAACAGAACTATGTCAATATATATTATATATAGGCTAAAGTGTGGACAGAAAGAGGACTGAGGCCCCATCAGAGCTGAAGTTGCCCGGAAAGAGAACTGAATCCCTTTTCTGTTGGTCCACTTTTTGGTGCACTTTAAGAGGACTGAGTTCGGTTCATTTAAAGAGAACTATATATGAAAACCTTAGCCATAGTACCCAGTAGAGGGGGAACCCTTTGTAAGAAAGAACTGGTATAATCATTTTATAGTTTTTAAGAGGAACAATAATAGAAAATCATGTATCAGCTCTAAACAAGGATTTTTTCCCCCCCGATTCAAACTGACAACTTAGTTTTAGTTCCTAAAAAATGGATCAGTATGTGTCACATTAGTCTGATTATAGACAAGATGATTGAAAAATAGCCTACTTCCTATGTACAACACTATTTTAAGAAATCCTGCATTGGGAAATATACTGTGGAGCAAAATTGCAAAAATAATTTTGCTTCCTGAAAGACAAATGATGATTAATAATCAAGATTATAATCATATAGATAAGAGTTGGCCATACTTGTTGACTGTTAACAGCAATGTCAAAGTTGTGACAACCACCCAACAGTAAAAGAGGAAGTTGTTCTAAAGTCTTGACAATAAGATCCCCAAGCAGTTCAGTCATTTTGATAAGCACTGTCATTTTCAACAGCACTTCTGCTCACTTTAGTGTCTATAAACGGCTGAAAGAGATAAAACAAACTGTGGGCTGTGTTTTCAGGTCAGGTCATTTCGGTTTGACGTAGAGGTAAACTGCTGTTACATCAGTATTAACTACTATTTTACACATACAAGGCAAACATATCTCAGTGTTGTATGAGTATAAAAACCCAAATCTTTATTTATACTTTTCCTTTAGAGCAGCCGACACACAGTCCGTACTGTAGCACTATCACACAACAGACCACTATGGGAGGAAGTGTAATTGACACAAGAAGTATTGGCACACACAGCACGTTCACACAGACTCTCTCAATTCTTTCTACATCTTTCGAACACACACTTGAATGCTGCATAAGTGGATTTAAGATCAGCTTCCCACAAGGCATCTCTGTGCCTTTCCATTAGCACTCTCTTAACATTCCATCCTCTCCAGGTTTTAGTTTTCTAATGCAGTGCGTTTTAGGATATGAATAATGTACACCATGACAGTGCTCAGCAGTCAAAGTATGAGGATTTCTTTTTGAAGTTTTCGCATGCAGATGACTCACAATGCCAGGCCTTGATTAGCAAACAGCAGGCAGCGCCAGCTCCCTGCATTCACATGATGCAAACCTGCCTGACTGTAAGAAATCTCTCCGCAAGGACTGTTATGATGCTTAAACCAAGCAATGACAAAAACATCAGTAAAAATGGATTCTGAGCTTTGGATCATACCTCCAAAAGCTATTTTGTTACTGTCAAAGTCATTAATCAAACACATACAGCATTCACAACGTTTTATCTCTCTGCCTCATACTTCTAACCACAGGGGAAACTGCTGGTTTCCCAGACAGAGCCACAAACAGTCTTTCCTCAACACAAACGCACAGCCTAATATCTCTTACACCTATCCTCTACACTGAATATCAGTTGTACTGAAGCACCTGATATGTACCTAAGTCAACGATTAAATGCACACAACAATTTTTTTTCAGCCAGCTGAATAACACTAATATGCCCAATCACCCTACTGGAGAACTACCTGCATAACTTAACTATACGGACCCAGAAATTCAACCAAACGGGTACTGGTTTGTTGGGTAGGTATTAGGTTTTCACTTTTGGGATTTAAATTGGATTTGGATTTTTGATTTTTTGTTTGTTTGCCTGTTTGTTTACAAATCTTAAATTTGCTGCTCATAGTAACCTTACACTTTTTCTGTTCCTCTGCGCTTCTGTTTCAAAAGCACTTTGAAAGGCGTTGTCTCGGATTTAGAGCCTATTACTATTATGAGCGTTCAGTGGTTCACACAGAATTGGATTCTAGAATTGGGGGTCTGATCCAGACCGCCCCTACTTACCAACGGATCAACAAACTTTATGTTGCTGCCATTACACAGGTTAGACTCAGTGCTGAGGGACCATCTCCTGAGCAGCTCTCTTTCTGGCAAACATTCAGCTCAATGTCTGCCCAGTTAGCACAAGCTGCAGCAGTTAACATCCCATACTGAGCCGTTGCCCAGTCCCAACAAACTCACACCACAACAGCTCAATTCTGTCATTAAACCCGACGCTAACCAGCGTTTGCAGTGTGATGCTGATAGATAGCTCTGTCACTGAGTGTATGCAGGCTGGCTCTCACAAACTGTCCCTGCGTGGAGTTTGCACAGCAGTAGTCTCCTAATGGCAAGGAGAGTTTAATTAACCGAAAGGCACATGTTGCGCCACCATGCTGTCCATTTCTAGCTCACCAGGGAGTGTGCACCCCATGAAGGCTGAGTCCTTGCAGTGGCCCAGGTTTGACGGCCCTTTGCTGCATGTGATTCCTCTTCTCACCCTTTCTCCCTTTCCTGTCATGTTTCCTGTCGAGCTGTCCTATAATAAAGCCAAAAAAAACCCCTTAACAAACATAAATAAAAAAATGTAAAACAAAAGGTCTGGCTGAGTCCCTTTTGAGAGATGTTTGTACTGTATATTCTCTGTTGATTTCTACCAAAGCTCTGGAGCCCAGGTAGAAGGTAGAGCCTAATGAAGGTCGATGTGTTTAAAATGACACAATTTCTGTTGATCACATTTGATAGTCTTGAAAGTAGCAAAGCTATAAAAGAAAAAATCAATCAAATTTTTAAACTGAGGTTGCACTTATGAAACAACAGGGAAGAAAATCAACTGGTCTTCAGTCTGCGGCTGTTATGCCATTCTCTGCAGTAACGAACCCACTGTGTTACTGGAAGCAGGTGTTCAGTATCTTATTCTGTACCAGCACTGTGTGCAGGTCTTCAAAATAAATAAATGATCAATTTTTGTGACTTCTCCTTTTGTTGTGGTACTGAGGTATTGGTATGATTGTTTTGTATAGACGTTTAAAAATTCTGATCTGAAATAAACAAGCTGATAAATCTTTATCTATGATGTCATGGAAAACAGTCAATGATACTATGAATGCAACTTTTCATTAGCACACTAATTTACAACTTTAATGACGTAACTTAAAATCCAAAAGATTAAATGTATAAAAAAACAGAAGCTGATCGTATATTGCTTCACTTCACATCCATATACTGTGAATAAATCTGTAGTACACAGACATATTAGCTGCCTGACTGGAAAAAGATCATGCAAAACAGTAAAAATTAAAAATAGCAGACCTACGTAAATGGATGTAAAAGACGGAGGAGGCTGAGCGAGCACACACTAACACACACTATCCAGTCCGGGACATGCTCTTCGCCAGTGTGCGAGTATGTTGAAATGAGCGCATTTCATTTCCTGTGAAATATTTCCTCTAACAGCAGAGACCACAGAGTACAGGGACAGGGTGAATCTTGATCTCTGATCTTACGCAGTTCCTATTTCTGAATTGAGGAACTGAACACGATGAATTACAGTCTGATTGGTCTTCACCCGTCATCGGAGAGTTACTCATAAACTAAATGAACACACACAGTTAAAAAAATTACAGTTGAACACACATACACGCAAACAAGCAGCATCTTTGGCCAGACACAGTTTTTCACCTCAGCATTTTGGTCCAGAGAAGCCCTTAATCAGCCTCGTGTGTTGGCTGTATGTATGTGTGTGGGTGGAGGCTTTAAGAGAGGACATCAAGAGAGGCTCAAGTGTTAAACGCTGATACTGAGGGTGAGAAAACTCGAACACACACACACACACACACACACACACACACACACACACAGTTCCGCATCTTGGCTCTTGTTCAAAGCCGGGCAGCTGAGAACTGCACAGTCTGTAGCTGCTAAATAGTTTTTTGATTAAGACTGATTAAGTGAAGAAGCTTCTGCAATAATAAAGGCACGATAAGATAAATCGTGTCACATAATTTCCCTATCACTAAAATTTAATGTAGATCTTACTTGTGCAATACTTCTAAAGTGATAAAAACAGGGAACGTTGAGATTTTGTTGCAACAGGCTTGATTTTGACATCCATTTGTTTCGTTTTTTCAAATCAAACAACCAATACTGTTGAGAAGCCAGCATGCTAAACCAAATGGGTTTAACTGGTGGGTACAAAACCAATTTCAGACACGTTCAGGCAGATTAATGAGACATTTTCACCTGAGGAAGCCCATTGTGGGTTGGACTGGGTAATGTTTAAAAAAACATGACAATACCAGTAACCTTAAGGTGATACTGATACCAGCAGTACTTCATATGATACACGTAATGTGAAAGAAGTGGTGTGTAGTATGGCCATATTTTAAAAATTTTGTTTGTATCTCTGCACGCTGAACTGCGAACTCCGTCCAGACTGTATGGGTTATAGTTGCTGTTGCAGGAGTGTGAGCTCTCTACCGAGGACAGTTGTGAGTCTGCCTGGCTGCACTCACACAGTGACAGGGCTAACTGTTAGCATCACAGAGCTAATGGTTTTTCATGGAATAGTTTCAATGTTGGGGTTAAATTTGTTGGGAGAAGAGTGGCTCCCAGCGTTGCATCTAACGTGTGTAACTGCAGCAACAGAAAGTTTGCTGATCCAGTGGGGAGTCAGGATGGTCCAACATCATATCCCCGATACAAAAAGGATTGAATGCAGGTATCACTGGGGATGCACTTTTACTGGAGACGTTTGGTACTGGGTTATTATGGTCACTACTAGGAGTGGGCGATGTGGCCTTAAAATAAAATCACGACACTTCAGGGTATTTTTGCGATTTGTTCTTGACGATATGACAAATTAGTAAAAAACAAAAAAAATGAATCTTAATTCAAGAACATATAATTGCAACAAAATAAGTGATCTAGTTTTACAGCTTCCTTCAAATATTAAAACTAGTAAAGACTAAACAAAAATGTTTGTAAACAACAATAACTCAGAGTGAGATTCAGATTCTGTATACAATATTAATAATTCAACAAAATAAAATCTACCACAAATTACACTTACAAAAAATGTACCCTGGGATCCATATATATAAATCAACAGGCGATTTCCCTCTCTTTCAGCAAAATCCTAATCCACCTGGACCTTTATGCTCTGCCATTTTTCTTTCATCACGGTGTAACCTGTGACAGGCTGATATGATACCAGAACTATCACACGTTCACATTTATGTAGTTTTTCGCCGAGCCGCAAGTGTCAGGTAGGTTCGTGTTACCAAAGATTTATGAAAAAAATCACTTGAGGACAGAGAGAGGAGAGGGAGAGATGCTGTGCTGCTGCCAGAGGAGCCGCTGAATGAGTTCCCTCTGAGCGGTAACTCGCTAAAAGAGTCGGAGAAGTCCGCGGCTGTTCATAAAACATTCAGGATGCCATAGTTTATTTCACATTACTGGAGCAGTTCCTATTTTTGGAACCTGTGCAGAGTCAGTAAAAATTTTGCTTTCAGCCATGCTTGCTGTTGCCATGGTAGTGGTATGACGCCATAATGTCAACAAATCGAAATATTGCACATATCACGATATGAATTTTCATATGATATTAAAAATTATACAGGTAGTATCATGAACACGATACGGCACACTGCTAGTCACTACCTTGAAAGGTATGGATTATTGGTACCGAGCCCTAAATGTGGGTGATGAACATCACAGAATGAGTTGTGGGTAGTCCTACGTCTTATTGACTCCACTTCAGAGTGTTCACAGTCAGCATCACTTTCCACAGAGGCACAAGGAGCAGAACAGTCTTTGAAATCTAGGGTTACACAGGTGGGAAGAGATACAATCTTTAGCAGTGGAGTTAATATATTTCTTGTTCATCCCTGCCTGTTCCTGGGTTTAGAGTTTAGGTTAAAGTTCAGGATAAAACACAAGGAATAATAGCTGGGCTAAACACAACCTGGAAATGCAGAGAGAAAAAATGATACAGATCTTTTAATCTGTTGGTAAGATGGCATGGTTTCAAAAATGTCAGCGTGTTACTTAAACTGCTGAAACAAACGAGTTTTCCCCTGAACTCATAAAATTACAGAAAACTGTAGGTGCTTCATAAATCTTGCACAGTCAGTGTGTCTGTTCATCAACTGCTGACTCCTTTCCCTCGGCTTTTATTTCATTTTCTGCAGTTTTCCGACACGCATTTTGCTTTCAATTCATTTCTCCTCTCCAAACTCTCCCTTTCTGTTCATCTCTCCACTCTCTCCATCCTTCTCTGCACTCCCTCCCTCCCACTCAGAAAACTGCCAATAACAGGGTCTCTGTGCTGCCTTCACAATGGGGCATTCTGTTGCCTGGGCAAGTACACACAAACACACACAAACACACACACACACACACACACACACACACACACACAAACACTAACAAGTAGGAGGGAAATGCGCGGCTGGGGCCCACTGGCCAAGTCTGGTCACACTCTCTAAAACAAGTGCTCACCTAATAACATTGTGGATGCAATGCTGGAGGGGCCAGGGGCCTCAGATATTGTGTTTCAGGCCTCATATCCCCTTTCAATTTTACACACAAACAGATAGCCAGGATGTTCCATTTTCTCAGTTGGTGCTGATCAGTGCCGGCTGACGTCAGGTTCAACTCTGCTTAATGCCAGTAACCTCTCAAGTGAAGTATGTCTATTTTGGGATGAGTATACATTCAGTGATTTTTTTTTAGGTGTTGAAGAAAACATCGACATTTGAGTTTATGGCACTGAATCGATTCTCAATTTTTAATTTTTTATTTCCTTCATCTGTTTATCCAAAGGAGGTTCATGAAAACCCTTTTATTTCATGTTTTAGTGATACAGGCAAATGTGCTCAGATTGCAAAACAAGTAGTGCTATGATGTTGGATGTTAAAGGAACTTCAAGAATTACAAATACAGATCACACTGTTCTGATTGCATTAAAAAGAAAACTTTTAAATGATAGGGTGAAACGACTCTCTGAAACGAGAGTTCACAGTTAAAAAAAAACAATTCATCATCATGCTTACAGTATTGCAATATATTTATCCTAACCCTGCATTGTGATACGTTATCATGTCGACAGATTCTTCCCAATACGCAGCCTTTCAGTTTTCTAAGCCTGTGTGACAAAATGAAAAAAGGATGTCTAACAAACTTTGCACATCAATGACACCAAACACACATGACCTGCCTCGTCTCCCTCTCTCTTTGCATATGTAACACATACACTAGCATGCAGCCTGCAGTTATGTCACAAGGCTAAAAAAATAGTGCTCATGTCTTTCACATTTTCTTTACTACGCTACGGACCATGACGAGTGACAACTGTGCACTTTATTCTGATTCCATTGCCAGAGTCTTTGCATACTAAATCAAATCATGGCTGAACTGAGCTAGGATGTGGGTACAGTAAACACAGACTGGGTATGGTGCATGTAATATTAGCCTAAATACACTTTGTCTTTGAAAGGTTAACATAATAATGTTGTAAATTCTCATTGCTCTGAATTAATGAAATTATTATCTTGTTAATTTACAAAAACAAGCATTTTTTTTTCTAAAGTGAATGAACTTCGCTCCCACAGAAGACAAATATCATCGGTGTTTGCAAAAGTCCTTCGCTCTGACTGCCTCTAGTTAACTTGCCACTACTCAACGGTATGTCACTTCTAAGAGGTATCAGCTGTGGAGGTTTAATGCTAGCCATGGATAAATTAAAATATGTCACGAGATGCAAGGCACAAAATGTGTATTAGTGCTGCTTCCCATAGCACAGCTTGTCATACCAACCATTAGTATCTATGAATGCACAGAAGTAGCCTGCATGTACCAAAAACCCCACACATAAAACACTTTGATCAGAGTGATTTGCTACTGGCACAGATAATGATGTTTAAACATTTCATATTTCATTTTGAAGTGTTGGGTAAGCAAAATCAAGAATATTAGTCATAAATGTTAACGTAATATTTCGATCAACAGACAAGTAATGACTTCATCGATTGCAGAAATACATTATGGTGTAAATGGAAATTACAATGACCGCAGTGTGCCTGACTTTGGTTAAATTGCGCAAACCATGGAAACGCAATAACACCAACGTTTTTCCCCAGGTCATACACACTCAGGGTATTACACACTGCACTACTGTCACCTTGTAAATTCTATGAGATAATGACTGAAATTTTGGCGTCCTGAATTCTCCAAAGCAAGTTAGAATTTGCCTTTAACCCATTTCTCACAATGGTAATGCCAAAGGAGATGTGTTTAGGTTATCTGCAACAATGATGTAGGATAAATTCCAACAGACCAGGAATGTGGAAAATCCAAAACCTCTGTTCTGAGTGACCTCCACAAAAGATACCATTGTAGAAGAAGAGCGAAGAAAGTCCTCTTTCTCTGTCATGGTCCCACAAATTAGTTTGTAACATTGGCTTATTCCTATATCAGTTTCTTTACATAAAAGGTGTCATAGGTTAACAAGAGAGCACATCTACAGCTGGAGCCCAGAACCACAGATAGGGGTACAAACACCCAATATAGCAATATTCTGTGATTGACGCACTGGCACCAACAACATGACGTGTTACAAAGGTACAGGAGTATCCTTCTTTCAGTACACATTTAGACAATGTACAACTGAAAAGGTAAGGGGAACAGCATCATTTCCTAGCGTGCAACAGATGCACAAAAACACAATGTGAGCTCTGTGGTGAGATAAGCTTTTGTCTTTCACCTTGTATGAAACTCTGACTGTGGTTCAGCACTGCTTCGACTGCCACACTGACCTGCGTCTATTAATACTATTCACACTGTAGTGAAATTATGTGGGGGGAAATACATACACATATTATCATAACATGTAGAGCATGAAAGATTTTTGGGTCATAACTTTTGGCTACATTGTTAGCAAAAAAAGTGCCTGTTTATTAGAGCTAGAATGGCATGTTAACCGGGCTGCTCAATTGGTTGATATTAACTAACCACAGATATATCTGTAGGCCAGTGCATAACAGGAAATGGCAGTACTGCATTGTCAAACCTGTTTGACACATATAGAAACAATATCTCCATGACATATTGCATCCAGAGAGCACAAACAAGTTTATTTATTAACTATAAAAAGTCACACTCATTATATGTCTTAGCCAAAAGCATTAAAAAATCAAAACAGCTTTCTTTGTTACTTATCATCTTCCTCTCTCTTCGTGCGTTTCCTATTTAGTTCTAATGTCTCAAATAGGGCTGTAACTAACGGATATTTTCATTGTCGACTAATCTGTCAATTATTTCTTCGATTAGTTGACTAATCATTTTATCGAAAAAATGTGTTAAAATGTTGAAAATGATGTTCTGTCTCTCCCAAAACCCAAAATTCATCTAATGTCATCTAATGTCTTGTTTCATACTCACACCAAAGGGTTTTAGTTCACCGTCATGGGAGAGTGTGTAAAGCTGCCAATATTTGAACGTAAGAAGCTGCAATAAGAGTATTTCGGGGTACTTCTACAGTACTTTACTATGAAAAATGACTCAAACCGATTAGTCGACTACTAAAATAGTCATCGATTATTTTAATAGTCGATTAGTCATCCATTAGTCGACTAATCGTTGCAGTCTCAAAGCTAACATGCAAAAAAAAAATTGAGGGACCAAGGTCAAAAATGTTTGACCATGACATCAATTCATTAAAAAAACAACATCAACAACAACAAAAAAACACTAATACTGACTGACAAACCCAGTCACCAGGATAACATTGATCAGCATTGATTGTAAGTTTCTGAAAACTACAAGTATGTAACGATACTATTTAGCGGACACATTAAAACTTCAGATTAACATTGCAACAATGCTGTGATTGACATGTGGTTATGTTTCGGCACTTCTTCTGTGTTTAGGAAAGATCATGTTCTATATTAAAATACCACTTTTGGTGCCACAATCTTGACTGTAAATGCGGCTATCTGCCTTTAAAAAAACCCCACAGTTTTGGTGCCACAGTTGCCACCGATGATACCACGTCACTTGAAAACCCACTTTTGGTGCAACAATTGCACGTTGTTGTTTTTGTTTGTTTGTTTGTTTGTCTCAATCAGTGGTCTGCTGTTTCGCCATCATGCCTCAATGTCATTGCTATGCAACATCCCCTCCACTGGCCAATGACAAAGTCAGCTTCTAAATGTAATCAGAACCACGTCACTTTAGAAACAATGTTATGTTACGTATGAAATGTACAAATGTAACCTATTTGTGGTTTGCAGAAACAAACAATGTCACCATTTTCTTCTGGCGACTAAGCTGGGCTGACACATGGAAATCAGATAACTGCATCTGTCTGTCTCAGAAATTCAGTATCAGACAGCTGGGCTCTGCTAGTTACACATGCAGCAGACGCAGAGCAAATTACCATTAATTTGAAGCCACCTGATGAATCTATGTCCAAAATTCAATGCTCAACATTTAAACAGCAACATCACTGGACAGGTCAGACACAGTGAGTCGCTGTTTGCTCCGTTGCTGCTAGATAATTTTTAATATACTTCACTGTTTGATTAGTAGGGGTAGCTGGGTCACCACTATAGAGAAAGTTTCCTCAGACCCTCTGATTCCTATCAAGGTGTTAACCCTGTAAGGATTACTGAGAAACATGCACACATGCTTACACACACACAGGGGACATGACTCACAAACCCACCACCAGACACGCTGCTGCTTTCAGCCCACTTTCAATTAGATCTGAATAGTGACTCAGTCCTGCCAGTAAAGAAATGCATCTGAACAATGTCCTCTAGTGAACAAGCCTGTGAGTGTGTGCGCACATTTGCCTCAAACTCTTCAGGGTGAAACATTTCACAGGGAGGTTTCCCATGGTAACCCACCTCAAACTACCGACCACATGGAACCTACAGGTCCCTTAATGAGACCGAAGCCATCAGCCTGTTTGAAGTATGAGTATGAAGTTCTGCGGGTCATGATGTTTTCCTCCCGTGGCGGTGGATGTCAGCTGATGCTGAACAAGCTGTGCATACCACAGACTTACAACAGAATAGGTTTGTGTTTCTCTCCTCTGTCCATTCCCTTACTGACTGCAGCAACATTCATACAGGAACCCTCATATCCCAGGTACTGGAAATCACTCAAACATATCATTAAAGGGATACTTCACCAATTTCAATCAATTTTGTATTGTAACAATGTGTTGTGTAATAAACTGTGGTAAACTTCCCTCCCTCTTACCAGCAGCCAGATCTCCCTGCTCATCTCTCAGCTCAGACTGCGTCATCTGGCAAATTTTCACTGGCTCAAGGGCTGCTGATCAAACTACAGATTATACTTTGCACTTTGATATGCCTGCCACTACAGACACAAAGAGTATAGAAGCGAATTAACAGAATCACCCCTCTATCTCTCAATCTTAAACCAAACTGAGATCAAACGGTAAAACCAGGCAGCGCTAATCAAATATGTGGCTTCAAATTGACCGTGACTCAAAACTGTTTGTTACCATCCGGCCGCCATATTGTTTCCTGTGGAAAAATGGTGAAGTTAACATTATGTCACCCACTACTTGTAGTGTTCATTGGTCCTGTGCAGTGCAGTGCACTCTGGTAGTTGTAGGTTTTCAACCTCTTGAGCAAAAGCAAATGCAATAGCCCTCTATTTTTGTTTTCGCTGGTCATGTTGCACCAATTCCTGAAGAATTTGTGTCTTTCTCCTGCATAAGCAGCACAGTCTTATGAGAAGACCATCGTTACAGCGGTGAAAAACTCCTCTAAGGACAGCTTTGGAAACATCACCTCATCATGACATCACTTTGATTGAAAAATTGTGCATTTAAATCCAACAAAATTTTGTTGAGTTACATGGGAAATACAGAGAGGTGCTCTGAATATTTAGTCTACACTTTAGTCTCTCTATTCAGCAGCTCCACAAACCTTCAACAAAAACTGGAAATGACATCTTTCATGAATGAAAGATTTATAGCAGGACTGTTTTAGACTCAATGCATTTGTTTTAGCTAGATGTACCAAAAAGTGTGTATGTCTCACAACAGTAAGGTACATGCACTCACAACTGAGTGGAAAAGGTTAAAGAAACAAAACTCTTTAGAGTACCACTTTCAGAAACAAATTATTTCTTTACTTTTAAAAAATTAAACCAGTTCCTCCACGTCAAGCTAATCTCATTTCACAGGAAACTCATCACCAAATGACGTGTTCTCTTCCCTGTCCTGTAAGTCCTGTGGATAAATTTAATGTCATTTTAGTCACAGCCTCCAGTTATCATGTCTTGCACAACTGGGTTCTTCATTTAGCCTGTTTGATGACATAGTCAGACTGCTCAATGTGCCCTCTGAACCAGTGGGATACTCCTTCTCTTACCTCATTAAGGAGTGATTCAGAAGCAAGTAATCTCATGTGAGTGTATGAGACATAGGCAGAGAGAAACAGAGGGACGGAAAGAGAGAAAGAAAAGCAGGAATGAGGAAAGACAGAGACAGAGATGGGCGCAGACAAAACCTGCAGCTGCAACTTTATGTCAATAAGTGATAAATAATCCAGAACGTACATCAAGGTTGTGAATCTGGCTCGACTCAGCATAGTGCGCCTTGGTAGACACAAAAATCACATGTTGAGGGGTAGTGAGATACTTATCTGAGTCTTGATAAACAACATCCTGTACCACTACATTATGTGGCTCTCAATGTGCATTCAAAAAGCCAAAACTAGACAGTCGCAGCCTTACTGTTAACAGTTTCCACTACAGCGCACAACAGGGTCAGTAGGGCCATGCTGTTTGATAGCCACGGTATGTGGATCATTTTTTGTGTTGCTTTAAAAAGCTTTTTAAAAAGATACACAGGTTATATGATCATTGCTTTAAATGTATGTGCAGTGTCCTAGCAAGTCCTATGCCCTGCTCTACTTCTCTAATGCAGATTCATTAACTACTGCAAATTTTAGCAACCATCAGACAGCAGCAGAACATCTGTTTAACCACTGCAGTCATCATTTTCATGGTTCGGGAGCTCTGACTCTGTGAGAACTGTGCACAAATTATTGTATTCACCACTTTTAAGGGTCTGCTGAGCAAGTCAGTCATGCAAAATGTACTCTATTCCAAGGCCTATAGCCCACATGCAAAAAGCATTCCCCTGCGACTGTACTTACTACGCAGCACATTAGCACAGAAAAGGAAAACCTATCACATGTTCCACTTAATACCTTATCTGATAGCATATTCAAACAGTTTCACTATTGATCACATCTTATCACCTTTTTAAAAAATCCCACAGTGTGCAGGGGGGAAAAAAGCAGAAATAAGGTCTTAAAAAAACCTGAGCAGCAAAGTAGGTTTGTGTAATCTCTTGTGGTGGCAGGCTGTGGGGCAACCTTGGAAAATAAAGTGTAAAAATCCCCACTCTTGGTCTAAAAATGCTCAGCCTGGATGACCACCTGTCACAAGTCCACCTGCTAACGTATGCACAAATCATGACGAGAAAGGCCTACAGGAAGCTGTATTCCCACATGCTGGGACCAGATGACTCCATCTATATATAAATTTAGTAAAAACTGCACGCATGCACCCAGCTTAAAAATAATGAATTCCATTGGGGATAAACAACCTCGTCATAGGCTGTCCCATTTCCTCCGCTTTGACCACAGAAAGAAAAGAGCAGCCTGAAAAACAACCAAGCAACTAACAAGTTACCATTAACCAGTTAAAGGGTAGGAATTAATCATTAATGAGTAAGCAGCTGAAGCAGAACTGGACTCAGCAGTTCAGCTTCTCACAAACAAATGTGGAATTTCTTGTAGCTAAGCTGGTTAAAGTTATTCCCACCACAGTGTAGCACAGACAACACATTTTCTGTTTGAGCCACTTCAATGTTTGTTGCGTTTAAGTGCTGTTAAGTTAGCGTCTAACGTTATATCAGCTGTTGTGGAAAAGTTTGTATTTAGACAAAAAAGGAAAAGATAAAAATTTAAATTCTTGTCATTTACTCACCTTTCCAAGTCTTTATAACTGTTCGACTCCACTTAAATACACAGGCGTTTTGTTTTTCGGGTGAAATTAGTGTCCGCAGCGGCGACGCCGAATAGCGGATAACATTTTTCACACGAAACTAAAGCAGCAGCAGAACTCACACACTGCGAGTGTTAAGCATGAGTGCAGGAAGCAATCCATTTCCGGTTCTGTATTTCAAAATAAACACCCAGATTGGTGTTTAATGACGCAGTCTTTTATTTTTACGTATAGGAAGTGGCTATTTCCGGTGTGTCTATGGATAATTGTGGCAAACTTGACGCAGCAAAAATTGCAAAAACTTCCGTACGGCCGTCATGTGACCACTGAAAGAGTGGACAGCCCAGTTTGTTTTCATGCAAATACACTTTAACCACATAGCATCCCACTCACCTCCCACCAGCAAACATTAAAGCTAAAGAAAAAAGGCACTATCTGTAAAGAATATACACTTATTGCACATTATAAATCTTTATATTTTAGAAAATATTGCAAAAAATAATACACAACATGATTTAAGTTACTATTGAGGCACACAAAACACAATATACTTACCTTATTTTCCTTGGGGAGCAATAGTGTTAGCTAACTAATTTTATAAAAGTACAAAATTAATTAGTAATGACTACAAAACATGTTTTTGTTGGATTTCAATCATCAGATATTGATTGACACACTTTTAATCACAAAATAAACAACAACAAAGAAACTGTGGCACATCAGCCAAAATGAGAGGCGACTATTTAATTGCATAGGTTCCCCTCCACTCGAGCAGGTGGTATGATAAGGTATAATCTCCTCAGCACTGTGCCCACAAACCCCAAACAGTTATTTGTAAGGAGGTGGCGGTGATGTGGCATTCAGACATCAGACAGGCTGCTGATTTGTTAGTTGTAGGCTCCCATAGGAACCAGAAGAGGGCAACCACTCACCATCATGACACTAAGCCTCATAGCTGGAGATAGAATTTCAAAAGGCATCATGTTTAATAAGAAAAAAGGCATAAAATAATAAATGGAAAACAGCATTTATAGTAGAAAGAGAATGTTGCATGTCAGTAGACCTTCAGTTATTAAAGAGGATTCCTTTGATTGGTTTTCAGCCACAGTGAAGAGTCAGAAAGATGAAAGGGACAGAGCGAGGGAGGCTTGCATGGAATAAAAAGTCACAAGCTAAACCAAATTGAAACCCATAACTTCACAGTCACACTGTATATCATGACTGCAAACATTAAACTTTTACCAATGAAATATATCCCACTTCTGAGTTTACATGAATTAAAAAGGTCACATTTGTCATATGGTTTCAGATGTTTTAGTGAGCTAAAGGAGAAATATGCCTATTATTTTGGCCCTTGTGTTTCTGTGTGTGTCACATATGCGACTCAGTGTTGCAGTCAGTCCACCACATCAGTGTGAACGTAATATTTTAGCCTTTGGGAGCCTGGACGAACAATACACTGGCTCTGTGACAAGTCTGTGACTCGACTAAAGTGTGTTACTCATTTCACTTCAGGCCTTGGGTACAGATCAGGAGACTCTGTTCCAGAAAGATTAGCCTGGGTGAAGGAGATGGAGGAAACAAGAAGGAAAGGAGATGAAAGGTGAAGAAGAAACAGGTGATAAAAGGTGAGAATCGGCAGGGAGAGAACAGGGAGTGAAAGTTGAATGAGAGGGAGGTTAAAAGAGCATAAAAGGGAAAAGCAAAAGGAGGATTAAATGAGCAAGCTGGAGACTGTAGAGGAGACAGGGTGGGAGTAAATGGAGGGGAACAAATGGTTTAGATTAAGAGAAGGTAAAAAGAGAAGAGGCAAAGACAAGATGGGGCAGAGGAAGAAACATGGTGGAGGTGAGGGAAAGAGGATCAAAGGCGAGGCGTGGATGAAAGGATGAAGAGGTGGGATAGAAATGAAGGGGGGAAATTGAGGAACTGAGAAGGGGGAGAATACACGAGGTGGAGGGAGAGGGAGCTGGAGAGGAGTTGAAGAGGAGGTGGGGTGGTGATGAGTCATCACCAGGCTATCAGCCCTGGTGGGCTGGGTTGCTGTGGGGGTGGCAGTGTGACACATATGCAGAAACACACACACAGAGGGGTGCCGGCCATCATGCTGCTTATACGTCTCCTCCCGCTGTGGAGGCGGGTGGAAGACAATGCAGGGTTGCCACTGGGACACGCATCCTACACACCCCATGCACACACAGCCCTTTTCCTCTGACACACACACACGTACATAATGATGATGGCTGAGCGAGAGGCCTCATTAAGACTCTGAGGATGGATGGATGGATGGTTATATACAAGGGCAGGGGGATAAACAGTCAATGCAGCTGCAGGAAAGAACACCAGAGCTGTATGCCTTTTGCATGTCTCACATACTATTTCCTTCATCATTCATATTTTATTGGGTGGTGCATATGCAGAAGTGGATGTTGTAAAAAAAAAAGGAACAGTCAGAGAGGATGACATGCAGTGTATTTAAAGGCATGACATGTACAGTGCAATGCTGCGCTCCTCTTCCTGTGGCAAACACAGACAGATAGCTTCATGAACTTCCGAATAATTCTCTCATTTTAAGCGTGTCCAATATGCTCAATGCAGTCTTTAGCTATACTTAAAGTCATGTAAATGTGCGAGTGTGGTACGCAAGACAAGTGTCATGTCATCCAATTAACCCACTGCAGGGAAACAGAAATTATAGCTGACGCACATGTGGTGCATTTACAGTACACATGCTCTTAGCCTAATGCAACGTAGGCAAGAAGGGGCAGGCACCCTGCAATAAGTCACTTCCTCTGTGACAGGCACGCTCTCATCTCTTCACGTCTCCCTTCGGTGCTGAGTCGATCGCAGAGTTGCCATGCCAACAGATTGGGGGATTCCTAATTCTAATTAGGACACATATGCTGTACACATGCATGGGTGCATGCAACCAAACAAAACACACGTGCATTTTTTTTCCAGTGAGTGAAACACTGTGGCAGTGCAGTTTTAAAATCAATGGATGTGTGTGTGTGTCTGAAAGAATGCATCAACCCGAGCAAACGCACCGGCATGTGTACAACACACATACAGCGGGGGGGAAAAAAACAACTCATCTCACCAGTGAAATTTGAAAACCTTTGTAGGAATATGATTTTAATTTTTAAACTCTACATACATTCATACATCTCTCAATTAGAGGAGCAGACAGTACGTGTGTAAAATCTGTACGTGTATATGTGTGTGTCTGTACGAAAGAGTCGCAGGTAAAGGGGGTTCCAGCTGCCTTCTGCACACCTGCATATTTATTATGTGCTTACAAAAATTGGGTTGGAGACACATAATGAGGGACAGAGAGACAACATGGTCAGAGAGAGACAAACTGAGTATGTATACATGATGGAGAGTATCATTTTGAAATCCATTATTCATATTTTCAATGAGATATGGATGTCCACTGTCTGGTTAGTCTGTAAACATTTCAACAGTAATTCTTACTGAAAATATATTTTGCTATGACAGTCTGTATAGGTCCAAATAAGAAAGTTTGATATCATTTGAACAGATGTGAAAAATAACACTAAAAGCCACTTTTCTGATTACAGTGACTATGGGTTTACTGACATGTAAAAATAAGTAGTTTTCGGTGCCCCTTGTGAGTGGGCGTGTGTGTGAGTGCATCTATGCCGCGTATATGTGTTCATACATTATGTAGGCATGAGATGGGGTTGATCAAGTATGAGTTTGTCTGTGTGCATGAATGATTCCATATAGGTGCATGTTAGTATGCCTGCATATGCAACCGTATGCATGTGCATACATATATACTCATATATAGAATCACACATAAGTACATAAGTATAATTATGGATGTGTATCAGGCATGCATGTAACCCTGCATTACTGTTTGTGTGTGTCTATGAAAAGTTGACTATGTGTGTGAGTGTGTGTGTGCGAGTGTGTGTTAGTCGCTGTCTTCTCTCTCCTGGGTCTCAGCCAGGGAGCTCTCATCAATATTCTCCAGGCTCTCAGCACGCTGGATGCTGAGCTCAGAGAGCGGGATGCTGGGTAATGTAGTCTGTTCAGGGAAGAGCCAGGGCTTGAAGCCGGGGTTGTGTCTCTGCTTCCACTCTGAATACTTCAAACAGGCTTTGTTGATTTTCTTCAGCGCCTAAAAAAGGAGCAAAACGGATGAACAGCACAAGTAAGACAACATTTATTGTTTTGTAGATGTGTGTTGATCATCAACATTTTCAGCTGGCAGAAAGAAAATGATTGCACTTGAATGCACTGTCAATATTCATTCCTGGTTGATGCTCGGATAAGACAGGCTGGACTGAACAGGGATGAAGAATAGTTTTAAAAATCCTCATTCAATATGTCTGTTGGTTTAAAAGATTAAATCAAATGGTTTTCCACAATATGTACTATATTCTGAATTATAAATTTTTCCTGATAAAAAAAATCTATAACACCCAGACAGAAAATTCTTCTTGCATTCACTGTGTTGAAGTCATCAGCATGGGTATTTTCAGTGGGATTTGTATGTCTCGCTGAGCAGCTATTTTTTGACTATCATCAAGGGGGTACCTTCATCCCAGGCTGCTCTCCAGAGAATCTTTGCCCTATTTCAACAAGTACACACACACACCCTCAAACAGACAAACAAATACTGGAGACAGAATGTTCCTGGATTCGTAGGAGAGATTATAAATTAGCTGTACAAATGTCTGTGGATATAAGATCCAATGTTTTGGGTTTAGGGGGGAAATATTGGCAGATATGAAATATAATATAGTAAGTATGTGTTCCTTAGTGTTTAATCATTTGATATTAAGAATCGTTGTGTTTTCTGTTACCTAAGAATGAGCCATTTATATCTACACAGGGAGTGGGTTCTCGTCCAGAGGTTGCAGATCACGGCCCCCCCCCTCCAAGGGTCTGAACCTCCCCTATGCAGATGGCGGAGCTCCGGCAAACACGAGGTTTCTCAGACCAAAACTTTGTCTCCTTGGCTGAAACTTCTGCTTTTGTATCTTTATCAGACCATGACTTCATTTTTGTTTAGGGCAGCAGACATGTCTTGTTTCGCCAATTCACCTCAATCATATATTTAGACCTGCTGCAGATATGGGTACAGCCTGGCACGAGATTTACACCTTCTCCCCTGGATTTTCAAGGGCCAGCGAAAGCTCACTGGACACCACCAGAGCCGCAACGCTTTCCAGGGCACAGGCCCTTCTTTCAGGGCCAACCCAATCCAGGGTGCAATGCCCATCATAAAGAAAAGAGAACTCTCCCCAGGGCATCTGCATTACTGCACTGGATGCCTCGCGGTGCCTATCTCCGCCACTCCAGATTCAGGGATCTGAACCCGACTCCCTTTCGATCGGCCGGGGGCGACGTAGGCCATCGCCCCCTACCCTTCCGAACGCCGTTCGCCCATCTCTTAGGACCGACTGACCCATGTTCAACTGCTGTTCACATGGAACCCTTCTCCAATTTGGAGACCTGCTGAACTATGAACACTGAAGGAATTCTAACCAGGAGGAATTTCAGCTGTTTGCAATCTGCAATCCTCACCACTAGATGCCATTAAATCCCCCTGCATCTTACACACTGTTCCTTTAATACACCACCAAACACATATAGAATCTGTGTTGATCTGCAATGACTTACGCTAGGAGCAAGGAAGTGGGAAGACTTGTTGACAACCCACTTGGGTAAGGAACCTGCAAAGAGAGAGACAGAGTGAAGAGTAGGATGGAAAAAAGTGAGACAATGACAGGAAATAAGTGACAGAGAGAGAGAGAAAGAGGAGGAGGAGGGTGAAGAGACAAAAGAGGGATTTAAAGTTTGCTTTATTGCATGTCGTGTCATGTCATCCAGAATCAAAGTGAGGCTTTGTAACTTGCTACTTGCTGCAACACACATTACAAACCAGTGATTAGAGATATTTACACAATTAGCACTTGCATGCGTGAGTGAATAAGAGGGAGAATCGGATTAATGGATGGAAAAAGAGAGCAAACAAGAGAGAGGAGGGACAGAATGAGGTGGCAGAGTAATAGACTCTGTCCTTCATATGGTTACTATAGCGACTCATTTTGACAAAAAGGCAGGGGGATGAATCATTCATTAGAACTTTGAGCGTGTGTTAAGCACCTGGGTGTGCGTATGTGTACCTGTGTGCTTCAGTCTTGAGTGTTTACTTTTATTTATGCACTTCTGTATGAGTTTGCCCTTGTGCTGTTGATTGTCTGTGTGTGTGTGTGTGTGTGTGTGTGTGTGTTAGTTAGTTACCTCGTGGATCTACCTGGGCCATGTAAGTGAGGGTACAGCTGCTTGGTCCCTGGCTCTGGATCATGTAGCCAGTCTGAATGGACACAGCTCGCACCAGATCCTTTTTAGGAGGGTATTTCTGTAGAGACAACACACGTGCACACACACAGATTCTTATTGGAAGTAACATCCGTAATCAGTGCATGTACCAACCTTGAACAAGACAAGGAGCCCTGTAAACCTTCATTCATTCATTCATTATGTAAATGACATTGGCCTACAGTGCACCAAAAACATCCTAGTAAAAACAAAACACAGAAGTGTCTTTATAGTCAAAATGAAATGAAAAATGCTTTTTAAACCCCTTCAAGCCCAGTTTAGACCAAAGATTTGCGACGAGCTGAAACCATTTTAGAATGTTGCAGAGAAAAGTTGCAGTGGTGTGAACTGGCCGGTCACCTGCAACTCAGCTGGTCAAATCACCGGCAGACACCCACCCGCCTGCCCTAATTGGTGCTGGTTTTTCATATTATTGTGGCATATTTATTATGAATACAGTCCATCTGATGCTTGTTTTGTGAATGTTTTTCGTGGTTTCATCACTAGTACAAATGCAACTGTCACTGTCACAAACTCTCACTATCCTCATTCATATTTTAAGAAGCTGCAAATTATATTCAGCCACAAAATAAGTCTGAAAAGCTGCAAATCAGAACAGAAGTACAGACAGTTGTTGCATAGAGATGACACACCATCTCATCTAGTTGCATTGGTGTGAACCAACAGGTTTTTAGAACATGGTGGAACAGCGCATTGCAAGTAGTTGCCTGTTTCAACTTGTCTCGTCATGAATCTTTGGTCTCAACTGGACTTAATATCCCAAGTCATACTGAACACATATTTTACACTATATACAAAAAACCCTCAATTTCTTTGTATTCTTATATCAAAATCCAGTCATGTTTTCCTCCTGTAAAACCATATATGACGTGCGCTTATGTATGTTTCAGCAATTAATATCATGACATCCATCCATCAATCAATATGCAACCCTTAGCAGCGAAAGCTAAGATTAAGTTAGCTAGCTAGCAACAGCATGCTACATCCGTGTGTTTTCATTTCATTTGTCACTGGCCATAGGGCTAGAATCTATTCATTTGAGAAAAACACATCTGTGGGTCCATGCAGTGCAGTGGTTAGCAATGTCGCCTCACAGCAAGAGGGTTCCTGGTTCAAACCCAGGGTGGGGGGTTCGAACCCTGGGTTGGGGAGCCGTTCTGTGCACGGCTTGCATGTTCTCCCTGTGTCAGCGTGGGTTTTCTCTGGGTACTCCGGCTTCCTCTCACAGTCCAAAGACATGCAGGTTAATTGGTGACTCTGGTGTGAATGTGAGTGTGAATGGTTGTCTTTCTCTATGTGTCAGCCCTGTGATAGTCTGGCGACCTGTCCAGGGTGTACCCCGCCTCTCACCCAATGTCAGCTGGGATAGGCTCCAGCCCCGACCCTCAAGAGGATAAGTGGTTACGGAAAATGAATGAATGAATATCTGTGACAGCTCCAGATTATGCACAAGGCATTTTACACTGGACAGCTTCGGCAACTACCCAGAGCACACGATGGGCTCCTTTTCTCTAATTGACAGATAGTGCAGTACGGTCTGTGTTACGCTGTCAAAGCCTACTATGACATTCCCACCTTTCAACAATCAAATCAACTTCCTGCCAAATATTTTCCTGCCTGCCTATCCTGCTTCACTAGGAAATACTTTACGGTACTGTAGCTAGATACTGGACTTTAGCTCTTTGTGTCCATCTGCCAAAGGGTCGACATACTTTGTGCAGGGTAAGCATTGGGATTCCGGGCTCTTTGTCTGTGTTGTGTTTTTCTGCTGCCAGTCAGTCTGATTTTCTGCTTCACAGTCATCTTTCCGATGCAAATCCAGTCCACACTACTCTGTGAATAACACAGCAGCGAAGGCCCACTACTCCACTCACTGCTGGCTCTTTTGACTCTATATCTAAGATTATTATTCATGAAGATAAAGTACAGCACTGGTTAGCCTGTGCTAATTGGGACAGGCACACTGCAGAGCACTTCAGAAGCACACTTTCTCAGAGGAGATAACTACTTTATCATTCCCTAATATTTGACTGTGCCTGCACATCTCTACTACATGGGGGACACTGTAGGAATTCTTGCTGACAGTACAATGACAACTTTCGTGAAACATGACATCTGCAGGTTTTTGGGAAATCAGGGACATTATTATAATCTTCTGACGTAATAGAGAGGGGTTTTTTGTTCAGAGATACTCAAAGATATCAGCATTAGTCACTGATGAGGTGTCTCTCTGCAGTCTTGACACATCTAGTATACCAGGAAACTTCTTATCTCACGATCTAACAATCAGTTATTGCTTGATCAACAGAACATTTACTTAAGTTGTGTTTTTTGGCTGTTTTTTTTTGGGTCAGATCACACAAGCTAGTTTAAGTCATCACTTTGGGCTCCAGTAACTCAAATGGGTATTTGTTATTTTTGATACTTTTAATCATTCAACATTTAATCAACCAGACACAGAGTCCACAGCCATGCTAGCAGCTCTGTGAAGGTGCGCTACTCAGTGAAGTTTAAGTCTTGGCATGGCAATAACAATCATTTACTGTCCCTGTCATATGGCATCTCATTGTTTTCCTACTTTGCAGAATATTTCAGTTGCTGTTCTTCTCGTGTCAGCTGCTAACAGCTGCTAGCTGTTTTTTAAATCTCCTGGTGGTGGGTCGCACGCCACACCCCATCCTGCCGCCAGTGCTTTTTACACAGACATCGATTTGATGCTGTTACTACCTTCTCTGTTTGCTTAAAGGCTCGACAACTCTGTCTCTCTGTCTCTGTCCCCCAATTCCACAATCGTACCTTATATAAAGAGCATTCATTCATTCATTTTCCATAACCGCTTATCATGTTAGGGATCACCGAGGCTGGAGTCTATCCCAGTTGACATTGGGCGAGACGCAGGGTACACCCTGAACAGGTTGCCAGACTATCGCAGGGCCGACACATAGAGACAGACAACCATTCACGCTCATATTCACACCTAAGGGTAATTAGAGTCACAATTAACCTGCATGTCTTTGGACTGTGAGAGGAAGCCGGAGAACCTGGAAAAAACCCACGCTGACACAGGGAGAACATGCAAACCATGCACAGAAGGGCTCCACCACCAAGGGTTCGAACCCCATACCCCAGGAACCCTCTTGCTGTGAGGCAACAATGCTAACCAGCTTCCCGCCTTGAACAGGCTGTGTAAAAGGGGCTCATCAGAAACTTACAGGACTTACTTACTTCTTCTTTCACTGGCGTAAATGGGCTTCCACAGGGGACTATGAATGTCTGCACAAAATCTCATCCATCCAATAATAACACTGCCATCCCTGGAGTCATTGTGGCTAAAAACTTGTAAAAACAGATTAGCTAATAGAGTAGTCATTAGGTGTCTTTAGCTGTAGCCCTAATATAAATATAGGCCTCTCTTGCAAGTCAGACTTAGACAGTTACTCTGGGGGCAGTGTCAGCTGGATCTCAAAAGCTGATTGCTGAAAGCCGTTACACATGCATGACAGAAAATCAGTTGTAATTAATCACGGGAAAGAGCACAGCTGAAGATAGTGTCAGAGTATAAGTGGACTGACTCCTGGTGGTGGGTGTGTGAACTCAGCACTACACTAAGGATCCCCCTTGAGCCGCACTCCACAAGTAAACCTCTCAAAATCTACTGATTACACAGAGTGACCTTGGCTAATTAAACACAGCCATGCACACACACACGTGGAACTCAAACACACACATAACGTCTATTATGTCTGTAACCACTTAATGATGCAGGAATGCGGAAGGGGAGGCGGAAGTCAACAGCGACGAGTCACATGAGAGGTCTTATCCTTTTGTAAACATTAAATTAGCGAGTGAAACTGAGAAACTAAGAGGGAAAAGAGACTCTGGGGACACACACACACACCAAAAAGCAATAAAGACGGAGAAGAAAAAGGAAACGAGACAGAACGGACTGAAAGTCAGATCGAGAGACGTACATCTGAAACTATTCAGTTATTTGATGAGTTGACAATTCGGAAACTGTGAGGATATGCTGCTTTTTATTTCTCTCACGCAACAGTAAACTGAATAGCTTTTGTTTGTAGACAAGACAAGATATGTAGGACATTGTGAAAGGCATTTTTCACCATTTCCTGACCTTTGATAAGCCAGACAATAAAGCATTCAAGCAAAAAATATGCAGATTAATCGATAATAAAACTAATTGGATGTTGCAGCCGTAAAAAGAGGTGATAAGAACAAGCTTTATCATGGAACAGTTCTTGTCCTCTTCTTCCTGTTGGACAAGAAGCGGAGAAATACAGCCAAACTAAAGACTGGGTTTTTGGGCCAGATTCCAAACTGAAAGTCACTCACATGGTCTCGGCGTACTCTAATCAGTCGGTTTGTTTTACTGCCGTTTGGCATTCAAATTACTCATATTCTTGAAAAGCACGACTGGAAGCTGAACTGAAAACACAATGTATGCAACAGAATCCAATTAGCCAAACTGAAGCAGTGCCAGCACACAGTACATCTATCATTTCCCAGGTAAAAGCATCCAGGGCAGGAGGTATGTCAGGCGCTCTCTCTTTGGGAAAGATGCCAAATTCTCTTTGCCTTCTGGATTCACCGGTTGTTTTAAATGACTGACTCACACACAGCTTTGTAGTGCCGCCTTTCCACAAATATTTAAGGATTTCTTTTCATACAACACAACACCCTTATGCTTGCTAAACTGGATCAACGCTCATGTCGGCTCACCCAATGTGCACTCATTTCAAAACGGGCCAGTTGTTTCTCAGTGCACCTTTGAGCACATACAGTATGTATGGAGTTCTATAGGGGTGAATGGGCAGGGCCCCAGCTGAGCTTCTATAAGCCCTCTGTGCATATGTGTGTATGTGTGTGTGTGTGTGTGTGTACTCACAGGATGTTTGACAGAGTAGTTCATGATGATGTAATCTTTCCCCATTGGCAGCCAGGAGCGAAGCGTGACAACATCGCGGTTCCGAAGAGGACTTGGACACTTCCCTGTTAATGCACAAGATGAATGTGATGAACAAAACACATCAATGTATACTTTTTGTGTGTGTGTGTGTGTGTGTGTGTGTGTGTCTGCCTCCCCTCGCAGCCACAAATCATATTAGTGACAAGTGAATGCTTTTTGTAAACAGCATATGTTTACACTCAAGTGTGTAACATACATGAGTAGTAACCGACATCCGCGTTGACCGTAAGTTTCCCGATATCGAAGGTCTCAATGACGTTTCTGTCCCATTTCTTTCTGTATTCAATGTCGTGGAGAACGTCGTATATGGTCTCAGCTGATACGTCCTTACACACCATCCGACACTGAGAAAGACAGACAGACAGACGGTGTTCATTTTAGGCAATACAGAACATATACTGAGCTAACATAACTGAATCATAGACCAGATTTATGAGTTTTATTGCACTGATCATGCAAAAACATTTAAGAGCTCTAGCCTATGCAAACTACGAAGTCGGAAAATCCATTAGATTTTAATGACACTGCATCCCATAAATTCACAGTTAAGTACTGCGCTGTTGTTGAGGAGAGCTGCAGAGTTTGTCGCTATTCATCCCATGTGAAACAAAAAAACAAACCCTGGTGAACACATCAAAGATGAGCACAAAACTCTCCATCCATACTTAATCTGATATGCAAACAGAACAAATAAAATAAGAGGTGGTGCGTAAATACGAGTATTGAGGGATCCTGCACACACTCAAAGAAACACGCGCGCACACACACACACACACACACACAGTGGCAACTGACATGTAAACAATTAGACATCAGATGGTCACGGAGTATCAGTGTCAGAGAGCAGCGAAAGAAGACTGTGTGTGTGTGTGTGTGTGTGTGTGTGTGTGCGCGCGCGCGAGAGAGATAATCAGGAGAGAATCGAGAGACAGGCCTCTGACCACAAATGAGTCATTACTAGACCTGAGCTTTTTAAATGGAAAACAACACAGTCAGTACAGGAGACAGACACACACAAACACACACACACACACACACACAGTCTGTCAGATGGTATGTGAGAATAAGGGGGAAGCAAAGGGTCTGATCATTTTTTTAGATACATTATATGAATTACTTTCAAAGAAAAATCTATGATGAATTATACATTGAACTTTTTAATATGGAACAAGTATGGTGCAGTGCATCACGGCGTATTAATGAAACCACAGGGACTCCTGCCTATGTCAGCTTTGAAGTGGATGGCACTGTACATACACCACAAGCCATGTAAAGAGAGGTGTGCAGCCCTTGGGTAAAAGCTGTTACTACAGTTACAATTACCAGGGGGATACTGGGAATTAGTCTTACAACAACAACAACAAAGAAGGGCAGAGCGATGGAGAAGATACACAAAGAGACACTGAGAGCAAGTGAGAGGCCGAGAGAGAGTGAAAGAATAACAGAGCAGGAGGAGTAAATGAGAAAGAAATGGACCGAGGGTGGTTGTCTATCCCAGATGACTTTAACTCCCATTACAAATGAGTCCACGAGGGTTAAAACTCAATTTTCTTCTTCCCTCGTTCCCTCAGGGCCTCATTTAAGAAACTGATCACCAGCTTTACTTTACATTTGGCTGTACAGCTCTCTTTAGTGTAACGGCACTAAATATGCACTTTCCATTTTACAACTTGTTATCTGAGGAGCTAAATGAGATATGGATCTGCAAAATCCTTTACTAATCACAGACGCATAATTCTGTCACATGAAAAAGTAATATAACATTACTAAAGCTATGTTGGCAGCTCTGTTGGGCTGTGGTTAGGCACAGCAGCGCTAACATCAGTATGCTAGCATGCTCTGACAATATTAACATGCTACTATTTAGCTATAATGTTTGTAACATTTGTCAGGGTGCTCTCATGCACTCTTCGTAAATACCTACGAAAAGCAATGCGCCAGAATTTGTATACAACCCATGTAATCATGAGCCAGTAATTCCAATATAACCCACTTAATGGGGAAAGCTGCAGTCATGGGACCAATCCACTGACAGGAGCATAGAAGGAAGTAATATAGGGAGCAAAACTTCGCATGAGGAGGCAGGCTAGTGGGTGGATGGGTCAAACAAGCACAGGACTTTTCCCCACAAGAGACTGGTGATTGTGTCCCATGTGAAACCAACTTTGACTTATTTTAAGGAACATTGTCACCATGTTTCTTTTCCTAAACCTTACCTATGTAACTTTACTTGTCTTAAACTTTACATAAGTACCATTATGTTAAGTACGTAACATTGTTAAGTCGCCTACATAACTTTACGTTAAGTAACCCAAGTAGCGTTACAGCACTCAACCATGTTTCTTTTCCTAAACCTGACCTATGTAACTTTACTTGCCTAAAACTTAATCTAAGTACATTTACGTTAAGTATGCAACATCGTTAAGTCGGCTATGTAACTTAACTTTAAATAGCCTACGTAATGTGACAACACCCAACTGTGTCTCTTTTCCTAAACCTAACCTGCATAACTTTACATTTAGTACACAACATCATTAAGTATTTTACTTTTACTTGCCTAGAACCTGACCTACACATCTTTACGTTACGTTTGTAACTTTGTTTAGTTGGCAACGTAACTTTATGCTACGTTGCCTACAGAATATAGCAAAGTCCAACCACTTCTCTTTTCCTAAACCTGCCATACCTAACTTTACAGTAAGTAGTACGTAACTTTTTGTTAAGTATGTAACAAGACAACACCCACTTGTTTCTTTTTCTAAACCTAACCTTTGTAACTTTACTTGCCTCAACCTAACTTTCATAACTTTACGTTTTTAAGAACCAAACATGACGACACCATTTCTTGGGCGATTATTTGTTAGATCTCCTATGAACTGTTGATTTATGATGGACAAACCAACCAACAGACACATCAGAAAGTCACCATTTCAGAAAATGTTTCAGGTTAATACCCAAAATTAGTGAAGTTAGTGATTGGTTAATTGTTCTGGGACCACATATCATTATAATTCTCAACATCCCATTTTGCCTTCCAACCCACTTGTCCAAGAAATTTCATTTTACTCTAAATTCAAAATGGACAAGTAGGCTATTACAATATCACTGTGCACTGCATGCACTCACTTGTTGCTTCTGTTTAGATCCATTTAATTTATATAGCCCTTAGACATGGCCACAGTCTCAAAGGGCTTCACAACCAGCTGCACTCTGGAACAAAATAAATTGAAAGTGTTGAATTGAAATGACATCTCCCCAAACACAGACCCCTCTCTAAGAACAAGGAAATAAAGATTGGGTGCAGAGAGCAGGTAAATACAGACTGATTGCTGACAACATAATCACAAAGAACAGACAAAATAACAACGTGGTGCAAGGCATCACCTGTCGGATCTCATCAATACTTCAATCAAGGGAGCTAATTTATGGTTCTGTTTAGGAGGTAGACTGATATATGATTGACAGATATCTGAAAATGTCCTTTTATTTGAGTATGTCCATTTTCTGTACATTTATACTTCTAAGCCATTTCTCTACAGCTAAAGCTACAATGTGTGATCAACATATACATTGTTATAGATTTCACTGTTCAACAGTACACAGTCAGTGTCCAGTTTATTAGGTACACCTCTACAGTCTAATGCCATCAAATGCAACTGTTTGGCCATAAAATCAGTTTTTATGATACCTATCATGTTCATGTTTTTGACATCGTCATAATATAATCATATGTTTCTGACTGAGGCCATCGTGAAAGGTGGCGATGAGCTGGATTACATTATATTGAATGGTGTATCTTACATCATAATTGAATTTACACCTCTACATAACAGTGTCAACAAAATCTCATATGGCTTTACACACTGATTGTATAAAGCCATTAAAATTAGCTGAATCTTGACTGGCTACAGTGTGACAATACTTACATTATAATTATGTATGTATGATGAGCATTTCCAAGTGTATTTTGCTGTCTTTACTTTTTACATTTTGACTGCAGGAATTAGTGGAAGGACTATTTTTAACTAAATAAAGGATGTAAGTTAATTTTTCTAGCACTGCGATTAAGAAACCCGACTATGAGGAGGCCAGGAGACAAACTCACTAACTGTTTAACTGTGTTTAGTGACTGTAGAGTCACATGATACTGCTCTGACTAAACAAATGCAATGGCAGTCTATTAAATACAATGGTTAAAACTTTAACAATTATTCTGTTATTACCCAGAAATGATTTACTGGGTGTCGGGAGAACGTGTGTGGGGTGCAGAATGAGGGTACGGCTGCAGACTGACATTCAAGGGAAACAACAAAGCCTGTAACAGAATGCATGATGAATCCTGTTGGGCTGTGTATGAAGGAGGATCTGGCGATGCTACATGTATCCAGTTACAAGGATTATAATTCAATATATAGGGGTATATTGCAAAACTGTGAGCAACGTGGCATATTGCCTTTTATAAACTAATTTTAGAAGCCAGCATCGCGTCCTTCATAGCTCTGCCTCTTTCTTTATGCATATTTACAAACTGCTTTTCTGGTTGCATTGAGTTAAAAAATATTCAACTTTGGGTAAAAAATGCTGCAGCTGCTCATCTTTGTCACTTTTTACCCAATCGTCCAATCACAGTGGAGTAGGGGTGGGGCAAATAGCCCACAAGGACCAACCATCATGTCACTGAACAACAACAATGGAGAAGAAACTAATACTGAACCCACACAGAACAGCGGGTCTGTTGTTTTTCCCCTATGTTGGCCAGTCTTACCATCATCCAGAGCAGGTACTCTACCTTGTGCCGACATTTTTACTTTGCGAATATTCTGTATCATGGCAACCAGATGCAAAACGCCAAACCTCTTATTGTGCCTCAGTGCCCCTCTGTTTTTGGCATTTAACAATGCACAGGTATTTGTTCTAAAATCTATGTCATCTTTGTCATTTAAAAAGCAACAATAAAGCTTAATTACAAAGCACTTAAATCTGGATACAAGGTAATTTGCAAAAACAACAAAAATGGCGGTAATACCGCATATCAGCTGTTGAGCCATCTTTATTCGCTGCAGGGGAAGTTCCTTCACCGCGACAGCCCTAGTGCCACTATCAGTAAGGTCTCATATTTGATATCCGTGCGTGTTTGTGCATGTGTAGACAGACTGGCGGAGGACTCGCAGGTCAGAAAACACCAGGGACAATAATAGATGTATTGTATCCAGACGCAAACTGAGACAGGAGTACAAGGAAGAAGGAAACCCAAATAAAAAAGGCAAAAGGCAACAGGAAAGGAACTGCAGGGAGCAAAAGACATCCAGTACACAATGAAGACGTACAGCCAGCTAAGTACACGTGTGCGTAATTCTATTATACACTAATTCGGTGAAGTCAACAGATGAAGCAAGGAGACGGAGATACAGAGAGGCGGGTGAAAGAGAGTTCAGAGAGATAAAGCAGAGACAAAGGGAGACAAAAGGCAGACGCGTAGGTACACAAACAATGTGTGTGCGTGGTTTGGTGAGTCTTTTCTTCATGCCTGGTCCGAGTCCACACTGTGCCCACTGCCCACTCAGAACACCCTGTGACCTCTGACCCCTGCACATCCAACCCACTCCACCCACTACTTATTCTCTCCCTTGTTCCCTGTCTCACCCACTCTTCTTCTCCTCTCTTCTTTTATTTGCTTGGTCCCTGCGACCTGTCAGCTCTCATCATTTGCTCCTCTGGGCGCTGATACATGATTGCAGAAGACAATTTTGAACAAAAAAAATGGAGGAGTGCGTGGGTGATTTAGAGCTGGGCTTCCCTGTGTGTCAGCAGGGGAGCTTGAAACCCAGGAGTCTCCCGTGCTTGTGTGTGTGAGCGTGTGTGGGCATGGCAGAGAGGCGGTCTGACAGATTGTCAACTTATTAAGAGTAAACACAGACCACCTACACACTAACACAAACCCATGCATTGCACGTTGTACGTGGAGTCATGTGCTGACAACTGATCTGGCGACGACGACGATGATGGTTACAGCTGTGATTACACTGTGATACAAAAGTCACTATTGATGAATATGGCAGTGGCAATGATGATGACGACAATGGGGCTCATGGTAATTAGGCTGCTAATGATAATGATGATTGCCAATCTGCTCTCTTTCTCAATCTCTGATCTGGATTCATCACTTTTTCTTTATGCTATTAATACTGCGGAGTGGAGCGGGAAACAGGAAGACACTCAACGCTAACATTAATCGTCTGACATGCATCAGCAAAGACGCATGCCTTATTTTCGTCTATAAATAGAAAAGTTGTATCTGTGGCATCGCTGAAAGCCCCTACCCTCACACACACTGCACACACCTATGAGCATGATCCATACACACCATCCAGTGTATTTTCACACAGCTACACTAAAACGTCAAGTGTCTAGGATTTAGGGAGATATATGGCAGAATTGTTGATGAATGATCTTTGTTTTCATTATCTTAGAGTGAGCAGTTTATATCTACATAGGGAGCAGGTCCTTGTCCACACAGTCCGCTATGTTGCACCTCCGTGTTTCCACAGTAGCCCAGAATAGTCAAACCAAACACTGGCCCTAGATAGGGCCATTCACGGTTTTGTGTCAGGCGCCATACTTTGGTACCAGACATCATTGGAAAAACACTAATTTTAACATTTAACTACTTTATTTAGTGTTTTTACCAGTTTAAATCACCGGGTCCATTTATTTAGTAGAGGAAGAGACCTCTGCGGATGATTCGGCTCCCAGTAAATGCCTCCTGAATGTCTGGATCTTACGTTATCGTTAGCAGGTGCTGGGCCAGCGCCAGTCAGCAATGAACCAAACAGCATTGGCGAAACACTGATTTGTAACATAAAACAACTTTATTCAGTGTTTTTACCAGATTAAATCACTGGGTTAGTTTGTTCTGGAGAGGAAGAAACCTCTGCAGATAATTCGGCTACTGATAAAAACCTCCTGAACAATAAACACTGAAGGAATCCTAACCAGGAGCTCATGCGTGGCACATGGGAGAAGTTCTAGCTATATTCCGCTAAATCCTACACACTGCTCCTTTAATGTCATCATTTTGTGAAGAGGAATAATACGCACGTGCCATGTCAGAGTTTGAAATGAGTGGCAGATTGACTGTGTGAGACTAAAAGAATACGAGAGATGGAGAATGATATACCATGCAAAGTAAAGCTCCTGTGACTGTCATATTTACATAAAGATAACATGCCGGGTATAGATAGGAGCCCTACTCAAACTATACGTGTGTGAGTCTGTGTGCACCTTCTACTTCCCTCTGTTTGCAGAGCTGTCCTGAGGAAACACACCTGTCCATACACTCTGCACACAAGCACACACACACAAACATCCCTGCAATTCTATTTTTGTGAGGACCCTCGGTGACATAATGCATTCCCTCGTCCCTTACCTTGACCTTAACCATCTAATTCTTAAACCGTAACCTAAAAGCCAAGTCTTAACGCTTATACAGGCCTTTGAAGAAATGAATACCGACCGAATGCCCTCATTCGGATGATTAAAAAGTATGTTTGGTCCTCACAAGTACAAAACCAAACACACACACACTTTATACACAGCTGATTCTGCCATGATACACCCTCTGCACACACAGGATATACCCCAAGGAATCACACAGGCAAATGAGGCCATTTTACGCCATCCTGATTGGCCCGTTCACTTCACACCAACACAGACACACTAAGATCCTGCCTCACAAGTATAGATACAGTATATTCAGGGGGGTTGGGAAAACCCCTCTACTGTTGTGGCCCCTGCACACCCCTTTTCACACACACACACACACACACACACACACACACACACACACACACACACACACCCATGCACACACACAACTTTATTCAACAAAGTAAACACCTGGTTGCTTGCTCACACCCGGATATGCCAGCAGGAAAGCACATGCACACATTTACACGGAGGAAAATGTATTTTAACTTCTATCTCTACATGTGGGGGGACAATGTGCAGTGTAAATTACAGTAATCAGATTTTTATGTCAGGTCTTATCAGAGTACTGTAAGGGCTATAAAGGAATAGCAACCTCCCCAAAAAGGGTCAGCTGTGAAGCAAAATCTGTCTTGAAGTGAAAGTGACAACACTAAAGAGATTTTGAGCCAGTTAAGCACTAAACTGCCAGTCAGTCAGGTCTGAGGCCAAGTGGAGACTGTAGTGTGCACTGGCAAAGTGAACTGCAAGTATAACAGGGATACAATAACATATATATTTTAATTAAAGAAATTCCAGGGGGATCTAGATCTGGATTGCTGCTAGGTTTAATGGCTCAATGTAGAACAAATCGCAATGTCCAGACTGTTTGGATAAAAGGTTTCTCTAGTACAGGCATAAACCATAAGGATCCATACATTTTATATACTAAGGGGCCACTTCAGGCAGTCCAGAGTGAGACAGATCACCTGCACAGACAAACTAAACCACTACTAAATTACTTTTTTTTTTTTTTAAAGATTTTTTTGGGGCATTTTTAGCCTTTAATTGATAGAACAGACAAGTGTGGACAGGGGAGAGAGAGGGGGAGTGACATGCAGCAAAGGGCCACAGTCTGGAGTCAAACCTGGGTCGCTGCGGCAACAGCCTTGTACATGGGGCGCCTGCTCTACCACTAAGCCACTGACGCCCCGTAAATTACTTTCTTAAAAATAAAATTTCAAAATGAGCTGAAACTTGTATTAAACTATCATTTTTTAACTTAACATGCATGCAAACAATTTTAATAATCAATTCCTCTTCTCTTTTTGCCACAAATTTGCCAAGTATTTTGTTTCCTCAGGGTCTCTGTCCCTGGAACACTAAAGCCCTATTAATGACTGTGGTCAAACCCAATGTGTTAGGTGGCTTAAAGTGACACCCGCTGTCCCAATGACGCCTCCACATCAACTCCCAAGACAAACATTCCCTTTTGAGGCAAACTGCCACGACTGCTGTTTGACTAGATAATAAAGTTTGCACATCGAGTACTTTCACATGCCCGTCACATCATTACCTCACCTGAACAATGATCAGGATATATTGCATTTTTTTTTCTCCACCTGCTGCACCCTGTGTTACTGTATTACTGTATTAATGCCAAACTGTGCACCAGTGCAGTTCTGGGCCTGGTTAATCATTTAGTTAAGAAAATACTTGCAAATACTAACAAAAAAACATCACAGGATATCAAAGTAATACATTTACCCTGCAAATTTTGTCATTAAGCCCAAAGATATTCTAGTTAGAATGACATGAAACATGAAGCTATAACCTCTGAGTACAAAACTTTAGTCAGCTCTGTCGTCTCTGACACCATTTCAGCTTTTGTTAACTTCCCCGTGCTTAAATGACAAACTGTATGCAAAACCAACACCACAGAAGTCAAGGTGAGCTGTCGCACCATGCTCAATATGCTTTTGGGTACAGAGTTGAAAACTGTGTCACTGACAGAGGTTAAAGGTGTCCCCGGAGAATTAAACCTGCCGTTTGAGACTCACTTTTCTACAGCACTGGGGATTTCTCATACAGTTGTGTGGGAGAGGCATGAATTCACAACCCAACCACTGTACACATTTATAAATAGATGAATCTAACACAGGATGCGTTCACTAAACAGTGATACAAAGAAGTAGCACTTTTAGCAGCACATTGGGACTATTTGTGAAGCCCATTTGTTTATGCACTTAGATAGTATGCTGTGTCATCTAAATACATTTGAAATGCAATACACTGTTAGTTTGTTGCCTCTGCAACTACCATGCAGGGGGGGAAGAAGCAGTTGAAGCAAGTCAGCAGTTTGAATCATATGGGAGTTGAGAAATAAAAGCACCTCCCTGCCAAGTAGAAAGTGGAAGCACATATCTGAGTTATACTTTGTTATATTTTAATTATATTCCATATGGGATTTGCACTGCTTCCTGTTTCTCACCTGGATGCAGTCTCACCTTAATTTTGTGGATGGACTTCCCCTCCTCCAGAGCCTGGATCCACACCGTGATGCCCCCCTTGTTGTGGCTCACATTCCAGCCTTCCTCGCACAGACACTCCGCCTTGAAGCTGGCGAACGCCCGGTCGTCCGGGATGGTCACAGTCTGCCCAGACATGGCTTGTTATCGGAGAGGGGGGGAGCTGGGAGAAGAGAGAGGAGGAGGAGGGGGTCTGAGAGACTCCTGTCGGGCCCGGAGGACACACGGTGAGGCGGGGGAATGAAGGCAAAGCAGAGAGCCAGCCACTCTTGTCCTCCTCTTGTGTGAGAATAACTTGTCTAATTCAATTTCCTCCTTGCAAGAAGCTTTTGTGGGCTGCACCGCGTCTTGTGATGATCAGTGTGCGTGTGTGTGTGCGCGCGTTCAGGGGAGGTACAACAACCGCAATCCAGCCCGCACAAACTAATCAAACAGAGGTGTATTTACGCGCAGGTGAGAGCGCACAGGAATAAGGCAAACAAGTGTCAGGAAATGAGATGCACGAATCAAATGTGGGTTTTATCTGATGACGGTGGTTGAATAAGTTTCAGTCCGGGTTCAGCAGTCCTCACTAACAGCCGCTCTTCAGACAAACCATATGTTTCTGTTTCCGCTCGTCTCTCTCCGTTTCTGTCTGTCTTTCTCTGGGTCTGTCCTCCCCTCTGTGTGTCCTTCTCTGTCTCCCTCTGTCAATTGTGGTCTTCCGTGAGCTTATTATCATTTGCAGTGGCTCTACATCGCCGCGTCGCTGCTGTGGCAGGTGGTGGAGGAGTCTGCGGTGAGAAATAAGAGGAAGAGGTGCAGGTGGAGGAGGAGGATGGGGGAGAGGAGGAGGAGGAGGAGGAGGAGGAGGAACCAGCGCTGAACAGGCAGGCAACGCAGGGACGGCTACAATGGAAACGCCTCCCTGTGCTGCCTTCAGGTGCTCCTCGTAAAGCTCCCAGCTCTGCGTTAAAGATATTTTGTTCTTAGTTTGATCTGTGAAGTGAAGGCTTTCAATAAGAAGTGCTGCCTATGATTAAATTTAAGTCTATTTGATGCATTTTGTTTAACATTAACATTAACATTTAAAAGACACAAGAGCTGAAATATACTGTAAACAGCTGGCCATTACAAGAAAGCCATCAACTGCTTCATCTGGTTTAACTTGTAATTATTGGCTTTGCTATCAGCCGCATTTTCCACTGGTCAGAACTGTTGCTTGTAATGCACAGAACGATTTAAAGTACTTCACAATGTTAGTGGGACCCACCTTATGAATACACTTTACTAGTCATCTCCTCAAATAAGTTTTTAACCATTAAAAACCTATGAAGCAATATTTTAGCTTTAACTCTTAAACCAGTTAACATAAACCACAAACAGATGGTTACATTAGAATATCCAGTTATAGACCTTTATCTACATTTTTGCAGCAGTACACATCAATGAGTCTATGGCACACACCAAGTAAGCTACAGCTGTTGATTTATTGTGGGGGAGCCCTTCTATGTGGAGTTTGCATGTTCTCCCCGTGTCAGCGTGGGTTCTCTCCAGGTACTCCAGCTTCCTCCCACAGTCCAAAGACATGCAGGTTAATTGGTGACTCTAAATTGTCTGTAGGTGTGAATGTGAGTGTGAATGGTTGTCTGTCTCTACGTCAGCCCCGTAATAGTCTGGTGACCTGTCCAGGGTGTACCCCGCCTCTCGCCCAGTGTCAGCTCGGATAGGCTCCAGGTCCCCGTAACCCCCAACAGGATAAGCAGTTACGGAAAATGACTGAATGAATTAATTAATTTATGTGAAACCACAGATGTTGTCGACAACATGTATACCAGTGTATGTGGTTTTATGTTTTTTTTTTTATGATGTGTGCTTTTCACCTGGCAGCAGTACTTGTGCAGCTCCTGAGTCCAAGACAAATTTCAATTAAGTATAAATAAAGTATATCATATTGTATCATAACATTTTGGGATCTTAGCCATTATTCAAAGTTTGCTAAGCCTGTCTTGCTTTGAGAAACATTACACCAACAGCATTGTGACAGCGGTATATGCAACCCATCAAATTAATGTTATACAACTGCCGACTGTATGCTGTATGTCAATCTTATATAGAAAGATGAAACTAGCCACATGAAGGTGTAGCATAAACTTTGGAAGCAGATCTGTATTAAAAGTTCAGCATCAGGCTCATGTTTGGAACATTTTTAATTGTCAAAAAATGACCTGCTGACCTAGAAATTGCAGGTCGGCAGTCAAGGGAGATAAGGCCTAAGTAGTGTGAGTTGCCAAGTACAATGAACAACACACAGCCACTTTAAGCTCATTTGTCAAGCGTCCCTTTATGAATGATTCTATAACAGGAAGCTGCGTGCTTTTTTCTGCAGTTTAAACATGCAGTTAACTCCTGTATGGTTGCACTTTTTGCTTATGGTTCTCATATTCCCGATTGTACATGAACGCACCGAGCGCTATCACACCACACACGCGCACCTTTTTGTAAACTTGTTAGTTCACGGAGCAGCGGGGGCGCGCCTGGCTCCTGTTGGCTGACGTGGAAACTATCTAACCTGTCTTTCTGCCATACCTCCTCATGGCTGGATTTGTCAGTTAAACAAGATGTGAACTCACATGTTGAGAACAATAAACATTTTAATTCCTACAATGAAATATGTTTGTAAGTGTCACTGTTAATCTCTTTTGTTCCCTCACTCTGCTTGCTTGTGCCCATCTATTTTTCACTCAGTCTGTCGTGTCACTTTCTGTTCCATCACTCTCCCTCCTTTCATCTTGGAGTGTGTAAACCCATTATTGGCCTCCTTCATTCAGTTTAAACCGTGGGTGTTCTCACGACATCTTGAAGCCCAAATAATCTAAAGAGCACCTTCTTAGAATCACACATGTGTTTGTGTAAAAATACAAATCAAAAATAAGTCATGCAAGTTTTTTTAATGTGCTGTAATGTTTCATTTTGGTGATTGACAGGTACTGTAGTGTAGCCAGAGTGTTGTACACACATCACAGAGGAACTTCGTCATTTGGGTGTGATCACTTTCTGCAAGCATGAACTTTACTGTCTTGCTTTGCACCACAGCAATGCAGCTTTTTTGCTGCTGACTGATATTTCTAGTGAATAAACAAACCCTGTAACAGCTCCAAGTTTTCCATTACTAACGTAAAGGTCCATTGGCAGTTTTCTTTAGTGTATAATCACCTAAAAATAAGAGTTGTTGTGTTTTTGTTACCTTAGAGTGAGCCGTTTATATCTAAACTGGGAGTGGGGCCTCATCTACAGAATCTGCCATGTTGCACTGCTATGTTTCCACAGTAGCCCAGAATGGACAAATCAAACAGTGGCTCTATTGTTTTTTTGAATCACCTCTGTTTGTTTTGGAGAGGAAGAGACCTCAATGGATAATTTTTTCCATGTAAAAACCTCCTGAATAATAAACGCGAAAGGAATTCAAATCAAGAGAAGTTTCAGCTGGTTGCAATCTGCAATCCTCACCACTAGATGGCACTAAATCCTCCCCTTAATCTTACACACTGTTCCTTTAAAGGAAAGTGTGTTTGGCTTGTTGCAGACGGGTCGCTAGCGCAGCACCTGCTAATGTGTGCTCACCTTTTTTTTCTGATAACTTGAGATCCAGGAGCCATATTCACAAACACTCTAAGAATATTCTCAGAGAGCTCCTATTTTAGCCTAAACGTTTTTAGTGAGGAGTCATAGCCTAGGAGTGATTTAAGAAAGGTCTCAGAGCAACTCTGAGCATGGAAGGGATAGAAACTTTTATCTAAGTGAGGGGGGGTGTTTGACCCTGTTGCCAGGCATGAGGCCTTTTTTTTAACAGGTGTGATTGGTTGTCATAGACGCGCCCCCTTTTGAGCCTGCATGGTGTGGACACCCAGTGGAAATTAAATGAACTGCTGACTATGAAAGTGTTGTTATTGTTAGTGTGATCACTCTACTTATGGAAGGATGAGACTGATTGCATCTTTTCAGTTTTTTCAAATATCTTAGTATCCTGTTAATTTTATTTCTAGACTTTTAGCATAAGCTGGGATTTGTGTGTGTATCCCTGATAAGATCGACCAGAAATATTATCCCTGCATGATCTAATCTGTGGCATTTCATTTACTCACTAACATCCAGGATTTGGAGAATATTTCTCCGACCTCTTTGTCTTTCTGCCATTTCTCCTCTGATTAAGAAACTCTTAAACCTCTTAAAAGTCCTCCTCCCTGTCCTCTATTTTCTTAGAATTTTGTCACGAGGAGCAACTCTAGGAAGCTTTGTGAATGCGGCCCCAGATGTTCAGGAGGTTTTTACCTTCCACCGAGGTCTCCTTCTCTGCAAAACAAATGGACCAGGTGATTCAAACCAGAAAAAAATGCAGAACAGAGCAGTTTTACATTTAAAAAAAATCTATGTTTGTGTGGCGCTGCTCGTCGTGGAGAGGCTGCAAAATGAGAAAATGCAAATGGCTCTATCTGGAGCCAGTGTTTGGTTTGTCTATTCTGTGCTACTGTAGAAACATGGCAGTGCAACCGTAGACAAGGACTCGCTCTCTATGTAGAGAACGGTTCATTCAAAGGTAATGAAAACACAGCTTTTCTTATTTTCAGGTGATCACACACTAAAGTAAAAATAGTTATTATATTATACAACACAGAAATAAGAGTCCTCTGATGATTCAGGTTACTAAGATTTATTCAGAAAGCAAAACAATGCCCGAAGTGCAAGATGGACAGATTTATGACAGAGCAGAAAGGAAAAACTGTCAGTCAAATACAAAATATGAGGAAGCCTATGTTGCTTTCAAGTGAGCTATCAATACAGCAAGATAAATGTGCATTTTGTTGTGTCATTATTTCAATACAATTGGAGTTGGCTGCTTTTGTGACTCGTTTATCCAGTTTATTCACAGGCTGATGAAAAGGCACTCAGGGAGACTCACTAGAATCAAGCCATCGTTAACTAAATTAGTTTCACCTGCATTTGCCAATCCAGTCTGGACCCTGCAGCGGTGCAGCTGGCCGTCTCAAGATACAGATCTCAGCCATCACATCAGATATACTGATAGTGAGTTTTAAATCTACTCTAGAGACATATTGACATCTTGGTGTGGGTGACTTCAGCTGCATTTGTTGGAGCGAATAGATGTATTATCAGGTGTCTACAAAACCAAACCCACACTGACATTTAGAGAGGATTGCTGGTAAAGGTGCCAGTGGATTTATGATGGTGGAGCATGATGCCCTCTATGATTCATATGAGCCAGTAAGCTCATTGCCAGCACACAACACACCCATCTAATAAATTGCAGCCCACTCCTGTATATGTCAAATTAGGTTGGCTCAGGTTGTATTTTAGTCACAAGAAAATTGTATTTTCAACAACATATTGCTACTATTTTTCTTGGAATGCACAGTATCTTTAGTGGTAACCTCATCATATGCACGTAGTCGGTGTAGATGGAAATGTCAGCCATCAGATATCTGAATAAACTGTCCTCCGCTTGCTGCTTATTTCTTTCACTTACTGATACACAATTGCTTTAAAACTTTGAACGATACCTGTCTGCATTGTCTGCTGCAGCATCACACTTCAACATGACAATTTACAGAAAGCGAAGAAAGCAAGATGCTCTCAAAATGCGGTTTCATTGTGATGTTAAAGACAATTATTATCAGGAAAATTGTGCTAGGTTTGTTGTGCAGGAAGCAATAAATGAATGCAATGCTTCCTCTCAGGTTTGAGCTGCTTTTGTATGGGCATACGTGTGTGTACAACTTTTGTTTTTCCTAATACTGATGCATTTAATTTTAAGTCCATCAGGTTTTCAGCAATAACTAATCTTTTCAATCTCTGTTCTCTCTTTTGTCGTCACAATAACGCAGATCATGGACAAACAAAAACCCACATGCTGAGATAAGTGGGTTCACGCTGAGGAGAAGGTGCATCAATACTGTCTGATACAGGAAATCCTATTGTCACAAATGTGATACCTGGCAGGCATTCATCATCTTTTCTTTCACTCAACATACATAAACAGACCTCAACAAAAGTGAACAAATGAGAGAGGAGAGGGACAGGCCTATTTAAATTAGATAAGGGATGGAGTCACACCAGAGACAGAAAAAGTAGAATGGATTAAAGAGTGATGAGGTGGTTTGTTATTGTAGTGAAAGTGTGAAAGAGCCTTCACATTACATTTCACCAATCTGTGTCCGACTGATGAAATTAAAATATAATTTTCCAGCCATTCTCAATATTGTGTCCGAAACTGAAGACTTTGGATGAAGATGATGACACTTGCCTGTAACACCCTGTGTAGCCCACTACACAACAACACTGTACTTTGATGCCATCTGGCGGCCATGATCAACAACCAAAGGACGTGTGCAGCGACAAAACAAGTGCTTGTGTCATCACATGTATATTATTGTGAGTGCTCTGTTATTCTCATGTGCTTTCTTGCAGAATACAATGTACAGTATGTGTAGGAAAGCACCAGAAATCCCAAACAGCTCCTGTGCGATGAAGTAAAATGATGCACGCGCTGTTAAAACTGAAGGTTAATTGTGACATCATTTCTTATTAAGGGAAACACCTGTTTCGTATTGTAGGGTGATGAAATACAGGACAACTATGCTGTAAATACAGTGGGTATTTTGGTCAATTAAATCCAGAAGTGACAGTTGGTGACATCACGCATGCGCAAAACAGGATCAACTGCAACCTGTTTTAAAATCACTAATAATATGCCTCACTGCAGTTTAAATGATTTAAGCGAACACGGAAGTACATAACAGATACTTATCTTACATCGTCATAAGCATCTGATATAGAAGTTTCCAGTAAAACACCATTTCCCAGAATGCACCGCGCCTTCTGGTGACATCACGCTACGATGAGGTGAAGCGGTTGTTTTCGTCTAGGTGGTTGTAAGTAGCTGCCTTGAAATTGAGGTGTAACGGCTGTTATTACCGGAATTAACGCGGTGTCCCGGGCCTGTAGGGTTTCCGTTTCCCTCTGGAATTATCGCCAGACCAAGGCTTTCACCCTCCGTCTCGTTTTCGGTGAGTTTATCGCCATGTTATCATCCATTCCCACCAGGCTTATTGCGCGAAGGTCGCGCAGCCTGTCACCGTGCAGCCGCGTGCTCCAGACCAGCGCAGGTGGCGCCACTTGCCAGAGCATCCGCGAGACACCGGCGGAGATCAACCGCAACCCCATCGTGTCCACCTCCCGGGTCTCCAGGAGGGGGATTTTGGCGGAGGAGACGGCAGGTACCAGTGTGAACCCGTCGGTGCAGTTCCACCACCTCGCCCCTAGATGGCTGTCCAGCCTGGAGAACCGCCGCAGCTCCTGGGCGGCTCTGGCCAGCAGGGGGCGCAACAACAACCAGTACTGGGAGGAGAGCAGCGGGGGTGAGGGCCAGGGGACAGGTGGACGAGCCAGCCGGGCAGGAGTGGCCTCTGCCGGTGTGCTGTCTGCTGCAGCCGTGGCCTTCTGCCTGAAGAAAGACTCTGATAACAAAGGTGCACTTTATCAGCTCTCACTGTGTTTTCTGACTAAGTATAATTGTTTTATCTATTAGTGATGGGTCACTATATTTAGAAAATATTTTAAAGTATGATTGTGGTCAGTTGAGTTTATAAGATATTGATGAATTGGATTTGGCTTAAAAAAAACAGCAGTGGAGAGCAGAGTTGGTTGGGACATTTGTGTATCAACATGGAATAACCTTCCATTTCTCACAGACTGCTTGAAGAATAATAAAAATACATTACCATACAATGTAGTGCGCCAGATAAAGATTTAGTATGTCAAAATACCAGGATGTTATGTATCAGGTCAGATTTTGCAGTGTACAAGCCAGCATGCTTCTCTGGCTATTCTGACCCACAATCCTTTGCGCAGGGGAAGATTTATCACATCAGATGACAGCTCGACAGCTCACTGAAATCTGTCAGAAGCTGCAGCGACAGATGACCGGGCATTTATGTAACTGCTGACCAGTCGAAAATTAGGACTAATTGTTTAAATCAAGAACCACTAGTTAAATAAACAGAATAAATATAAATATAACCACAACAAAAGGGCATAAGTGTTAAGTAAGGATAGCAAACAAACGCATAGCCTGTGTAATTTTACTTTTGTGAATATATTATGTTAGAATCTACAATGTATTCATTCATTCATTCATTCATTTTCCGTAACCGCTTATCCTCTTGAGGGTTGCAGCTGACACTGGGTGAGAGGCCAGGTACACCCTGTACAGGTCACCAGACTATCACAGGGCTGACACATAGAGACAGACAACCATTCACACTGTCATTCACACCTACGGACAATTTAGAGTCACCAGTTAACCTGCATGTCTTTGGACTGTGGGAGGAAGCTGGAGCACCTGGAGAAAACCCACTCTGACACGGAGAGAACATGCAAACTCTGCACAGAAGGCCTCCCCCGTGTATAATGTATACAGTCATTACTAATTGCAAAATAACAACATCACAGCTCTCAGGTGTTTAGTTTTATCTCCAAGGTATTTGATATATCACAAAGAGGGTCAAAGTTCAGGGCGTAATGTTATGAAAAAGTAGTATGTCCCCATTGTGTGCATGCTGCGTACTTTTTAAGGACAGCTGCAATACCTGCTAAAAGTAAAAGAAAAAGTATGCGATTTGGAACGCACCCATAATTTTATTCCTGACCTGACAGAGTTGTCTGTTCTAACAATATATCAAGTTTTTTAAAGGTTAACCCAAATGTGAAAGGAACAGTATTATGAATTGTACAAGGAGTGTATTTCCCAAAATTCTGCCTTCTCGGGACAGTTGGGGAAATGGGTAGGGTTAGTTGGGACACCTTGTTCCAGACTAAAAAAAAAGATATCTTTTAAACTGAACAAAAAAGTAATTTACCTTAAATTGACTGTCACTTGTTCACACATTTCTTTGAGATCTGGAAAAACATTTGTAAAATTATTATAATTTCATACTTTACTGAGATATGAAATAAAGCTGTTTCCGACTATTAATTTCAGCAGCACATATGAGCTTGATGTGGTTATTCAGTTACATATAGCCCATAGATTTATATAGACTATTGAGTTTGTTGTATTTTGCAAAACAAAAATGTCAAGAACAACTTGAGATTTATCAAAAAATTAAAAGTTAAATATGCTCAGTGGGTCTTATTCAATTAGGATAAGTTTTTGTCTAATTAAAAAAAAAAAAAAATGTAACCAGGTATATGGCAAAGATATACTTGCTTTCAACTTTCCAGAGAGGTACCGTCCCACCGTCTCTCAACTGACCCTGCTCTTCCCTTCTTGGCACATCCTTAATGTTCTCATATTTGCTCGAGTTCTCTTTATTAGTCTTGTGTAATGTTTTCTGCTCTCTTTTTGCAATATCAAGGTGATGCTCTTCTTGAGGCAGCAAGGACTTGTAACTCTCAAGATGTGGCCAGGTAGCGCACACACACACACACACACACACACACACAGTCACAGAAAATCACAAAAATGTGTTTAGTGCGCACTGTTCACTGCATATGTCACAGACACCTTGCACATTCGCTTCCCAGCCCCATAACATGGAGACACATTCTTGGCTCTCTCCATTCTTAACCACATGATTCAAGGAGGTGTTGCAGGGTGTTGTAGATGCCAAATAAAATATGTGACATGTTACATTTGTATGTTTTGACATTTTGATAGTCAGTCATAGTGCCAGAGAACAGCAACCCGTCATGATGGCAGTAGGATGTATGAGGATGAAAATAATTGCCAACAATTTTGAATTGAACCTATACATATGCTTTTGATGAAACTCAATTTCTGCACACTTCCATCAGGTGTGATAAATGTTGATTTCTTTTCTGAAATGAATGGCTGAAGTGAAGCCATAGTCCTCATGCTGTTCTTGTGTAAGAGGAGAGGAGAAACTACCAGAGGGGCCTTGTTCTCATTAGCTCAAAAGTACAAAGATACAGTATGTCCTGCGATCTCTGCTTTTATTCCTTTAGTTAAACTCAGTTGGGAATCAGCAGAGGTTTGCGATATTTATATGACATCATATGACTTGGGAGTTTAGTTATTGTAATGTGTAAATTCTACAGTTTTCAGAGGCTGTGCTAAATTAAATGACTTATTTGGCTGTCAGTGATTGTTTTGTCAGAGATCATATCCACTGCAAGTAATTATAATTCCTTATGTATCAGGACATTGAAGCAGAAATAATGTGATGCTTAATTTCATCTATCTCAGCCTGGACTACATTTAACTCCATTTACATGCTACAGAAACAGTGAGTGGTTCCATCTAAAGTGATCTTTGCAGTACAATGTCACTGTCAACCTGTAATGGGCTCTGGAAAGTAGAATGGGCTCTGGAAAGTAGAATGGGCTCTGGAAAGTAGAAAGCATTGTTTTTTCCTTTAAGAGCTTTAGACTTTTTTTCTCCACTCTGCTCTTGTGAATTATCGATTATCATTTGCTCTTTAGTCTCGTTCCTATCCTTGTACAAACCACAGATATATGCTGAAGCCACTTAGAACAGCTGCAGGTATGAAACCACAGCTCTATCACCTGTAGTCCCACCAATAACCACCAGGTGGAATAAGAGGACCACCTGTGTGTGTTAGCAGGATGGATTTCACACTCAGAGCTCTAGTGTTCAAATAGTGTGCCTTGATTTGTTTCCCTCCCTCATATTTGAAGTTTGTTTTAAAGATATTTTTCCTCACACTTGCAGTACTTTTATTTATCTTATCTACCTTACAAATTAAAATGCTCCCTTATTCTCGAGTCTCTTAGAATCTCACTTCACACTCAGAGACAGTCAACCAGAGCCACCCAAAAAAGAGCATGTCAGGTCCTGTAGTGCCTCTTGGTCCCATCTGTACTGCTGATAATATTGTAATACAAATCTTGAATAACTATGAAAACAGACCAAATTGAGCCACTGTAGACACAAGATCATAATCCTAAAATTTGGTGTGGAAGTTCAATACTGAAGAGCCTACAATGTGCCATGTGTGATGTATTAGTACCTTTGGTTACATAAACAAACACGTTGCTGTTCATATTGGTGGATTGTCGGATTCCCTGTCAGTCATGCTGCTTTTGGGCAAAAATCATGTCAACAATCAGCGCTTGTGTGTGTACAGTGCGTCATCGGGTATTTGTATCAGTGTATACGAGCGAGCGTACATGTGTTTATCCACGTGTGTCTCCATGTGGCGGCTAGAGTTACCTGTCCCCAGATGCCAGATGGCGCAGGTGAGAGTGCAGAGAGATAGTCAGCAGATCACAGATGTGTTAAGTGCTTTGGTTTAGGTTATACAAGTGGTAGAGTGTCAGGGTGTGCCTGCAGAGAGACTGGAGAGGATGGAGGTCTCGTTTTTTACACAGATTTTATAAAAGCTGAATCACTGTAATACTGAAATAGCATTGTAACACTGGAAGATGTGTATGAAGTTGATGTGCTGTCATGCATAATGAGATGCAGCTTCCACAGATAACGATGCTGAAGTTTTTGGAATGAAAACTGCTGTCATTTTCTATCTTATGCTTGTCTTTAGTATTTATAAATTTGAAAATGTCCCCCTTCTAGTTTTATTGCAGCCTAGCATGTGAAACCACATGTCATCTTCTGCTGTTACTCATTTGAACTGAATGGAGAATCAGGTTGGGACATTGTCCGGAGTTGCCCTTTTACATGTGACAACAGGAGATTATCTGTGTCAGACGTGTCGTCTCCTAGAACACGGCTTATTTCCTGGCTTATTTCCCACCTCAGGGGTGTTTCCAGGCTAGAGCATGCAGGAGGCAGAACATGATGCAAAAAGTGGTGCGGAAAACACAGTGTTTCATTTATGTAGCCAGTCTCTTTCCGTTCCCTTAATTACTCTGAAGATTTCGAGACAGTTTTGTTGGTGTCGTTGTGTAAATGGCCCTTGTGGTTTGTGTCCACAGGTTTCGTCATTTCCACATCTCCCATTCATTGTCTGTGTATCTCTGTGCGATGCATTCTGGTAGCACCGCGTTGTGTTTTGCTCCTCATTTGCATAAAGTTGAATCTATGCTACTTGATGCATATCAGGGGCGTCCAGTGCAACTCGCCGCCTCTGGAGATTCCTGAAAAACGAATCATTTTCATTCTGAAATGAAGACAGATTCAGCAACTTCACAGCTTGTTTCTCGCCTCAGATGTTTTCAGAAACACATTTCGGTGAACTGTTTTCTTAATACAAGAGATGTTTCCAACTGAGCCGCCATGTCGGTCTATTTTGAAATCCAAGAACAGCCTATGTTCTAGGGGTGGCTGAGCGATCGTCCACTTCGATCCCTGGCTCCTCCAGTCTGCATGTCATAGTGTCCTTGAGCAAGTTTCTGAACCCCGTCAGCGTTAAAAACGGAGTAGCAGGTGGCACCCTGCTCGGTAGCCTCGGCCACCAGTGTGTGAATGGGTGACTCATAGTGTAAAAAGTGCTTTGAGTGGTCCAATGTCTAGAAACCATTTGCCTATTTATTTAGTGGCATGCCCATCAAGGGTCCAATGCCAGGAAGCAATGCGACCCCTAGTGTCAAAAAATGCCCCTGTGGACACGTACCATCCTTCTTTGCCCTCGGATGTTTGTATTCTTCCAGCTTCGCACCACTTGTGTTCGAGAAACACCATCAACAAGCCCACTTATTCGCTGTGAATTCTCAGGACAATTATCTGCTCTATTAACAGATGGGCCAGTCGGTAATTGCATGGACTTTGTACTAGAGAGCTGGCAGGATAAAATCTATTCGATTGTCAGCTGATTCAGGCACTTGCATTCTCACATACGTACGGCTCCTCTGGGTAACGTCTAGATAAGTTCAGGGTTGTGGTGCAAGTGTGAAAGGGGTTTCTGTGACCCTATAACTCACAGCAAAACTCACACTCGAGGCTTTTTCAGGTGGTTTCATTGCGGGATTTACAGATATCCTTGACGCTCTGTTGTCTTTCTCTGCCACATTTGAAAGTGACATTGACTGAACAATATCCAGGTTTCATTAAAGGCCAGGTTTGCCAGATACATTAGCCAGACACTTGAAATATACAGATAATTTAACCAAAAATGTCACTTTAAGCAGAGTGTCACCCCAGTTTGTGGAGATTCTGACAATCCTGTGACCCTGTCATGTAGTTGTTTGACTCATTTGATTTAAATCATTTTAATTGTCATGGACCACAGTTTACCTGCCCTGCTTTTCCATCTAATTCTGCCATGTATTTGTGAAATACAAAAGCTCCGACTTCCCACAGTGTCCCTAAATTAAATCAACCTTTCTGTAAAACTAATGTACTCATAGCCGCTCAGTTTGAATGAACCAAAACAAGCACTGCACCCTGAAGAGCTCAGATATAGCTGCAGTGATGAGCCATTTTCTCTCATTCTGCATGCAGACCGGGCAGTGAAAACGGAGCCGGAGAGCAACAGAGCTGAGTGCAAAGCAGACAGAGGCCACTGTGTTGACTGTAAACACACACACTGTCTGCCTGCTCAGCACATGAGACGACAGACGGATCACTTACACGCACACACACACACTTATAAAGCCTGTGCCACTCCAGTACCTGATGTCATACCCTCGGGCAGGAAACTCAGCAAACACCTGGGCTACACACACAGACACATTAACTGGTCAAGGAGCAAGTGTGTGTGTGTTAGATAGAGACAAAGATATAACGGGCTGGTTTCATGCTGGTGTGTCTAACAAGGCAGGCCTTTGGTACAGTCACACAAGCAGCTGTTCAGCCAGTGGTCATTTTCACATTTTTGCATATTTCATGTGCGTTATTTCCCCTTTTACATGTGAACAAATCTTCACTCTCGTACCATTATGTCTCAGCATGTATAAGGATATTAACAAATACCCCTACTCACTATAGCTGCAACTAACGATTACTTTCATTGGTGATCAATCTGTCAGTTATTTCCGCGATTATTGATTGTTTATAAAATGTCCAAAAATGGTGAAAGATGTTGATCAGTGCCCAAGATGGCTTTCTCAACATCTTGGCTCGTCTACAACCTAAGCATATTCAGTTTAATGTTACAGAGGAGTTAAAGAAAACAGGAAATTGTGAAAGTAAGAACCAGAATTTTGACTTATTTTCTCAAAAATTTACTCAAACTGATTAATCGATTATCAAATTTGTAGGTCATTAATTTAATATTTGAGAATTAATTGATTAATTGTTGCAGCTCTGCTACTACCATATTGGTACCACTACTATTGGCTCGACAGCAATGGTTGCCAGGTTACCATTGGCAACCATTTTGAGAAGTTCGCAACCAGTTATTGGCCTTTGGTTGTTATCAGTGGCAGCCACTATTTAACATTTCAAGGGACACTAAACAGCAAAATGTGCAACCTAAATTAATATTTTTTAAATATTTGTTTAATTAGTGATATTCAGAACTGGCAGCAGACAATGCTGCATGTGCGTTGGTGCATTAGTTACTCGCATGTGCACAGGCATCTATTTTAGAGGCAGTGTCAAAGCAAATTGAGCTGTTTCACTGTGGGGTGAAAAGTCCCATACAAATGTGCAAATTCATCCAAAACGCATCAACTGATAAATCAAGTTCACTAGTTCAAGGTAGCACACCCCACAGACCCACAGGTTTAGACAAAATATTTTGTACACCAGAAGTTTAGGGTGGAAACATTACTGATGACACTTCAGATTCAAAGTCTGTAACAGTGTCAGATAAAACACTAACAGAATTTTGTTCATTCAATGTAGTAAAACATTTATATGTCACATATTCATTATTAAGTTGACTTAATGCTGCATAGTTTTTTAATTAATCCAAATATAAGTGACTTAAAATGGCGCCCATATTTTCAGTTACAGCAACCAAAAGCTAAGGCCTGGTGCCAGCCTGGCAACGGCTTCAAAAAGTTAGTGTGGAGCCCTGCAATATGGACAGTTGTTTCAGATGCCCTCCACTACATGATGATAATAATGGTGATGTTAAATGCTAACCACTTTTCTTTTCCCTATCAGGCTGGTAAAAGAGGGGGTCGACCCAAATTACCGCCACCGTCTAGGATGGACCCCTCTCATGGTGGCGGCCATGAACCGACAGCACAGGTCTGTGTGTGTTTCAACTAAACCCACTGAATAAGTCGTGTGTTTCAAAGTTCTGCCCTCCCTGATGAACAAATGTAACAGTGATGTAGTGTTTTGGGTTCACACAGCTGTCTGCATGAGTTAGTGTGTGAGCATATGTCGTCCGTGTCCCCGCTCTAGTTGTTACAGTAGGTCTTCAGAAGTGCAAAGTGCGACTTTGAGACTGACAGACGGTCTTTACCCGTTCCCCCATCTCTCTGTCCAACAAATTAAATTAGCCTCCTGGCCCCCAGAACACACACAGCACAGAGAGGGGCCGAGGTTAAGGCCGGGCTAAATCCAATTTACAGCGCTTTTTTTTTTTTTTTTTTTTTTTCCCCCCCTCTATCAGGACTGTTTGGTCACTTTTTATTGTTTAAGGGCCTCATGTGCCCGTGAGAAGCATAATGTGAAATTTGAATATGAAAATAGCTGAAAATGAGCTTACTTTAGATGTCAGTGTTACAGTGGCCCCTCCTCGAGTTCGTAAGTTTGAATTTAACGCTGCTAAAATGGAAATGTGAGACGAATTGAAGTTTGTCGGAACAAATGATTTTTCGTTCTGCAATGTTTCGGAATTGGAGCGAATAATTTGTGTTAATTTGAAAGTTTAGATTTTTATTTTCTGTATTACTTATAAATGTGTTCTAATAAACTTTTCCATGAAGTTAATAAACTGAAGAAGCGTTTAATCTAGTAGTTGGTTTTAATAATTTAGGTAATCGGTAAACAGTTTGTCATTTTTAGGAAAAATGCCAAATGTAAGCTGTTTCCAGCTTCTCAAATGTGACAATTTGCTGCTTCTACTTGATTTGTGAATTGGATGTCTTTGGATTTTGGACAAAATAAGTGATTTTTTGATGTCACATTGGACAGCCAGACATTTTGATGAGCATTATTCAAAATTTTCTCCCATTTTTTTGACAAAAATCAATCAATAATTGTTCTACTCACAGCCTGGTCTGTAACCAGGATACATATTTGGTTGTATGTGTGTTTGTGTGTGTCACTGCACTGTCTTGTGTGTGTGTGTGTGTGTGTGTGTGTGTGTGTGTTATGAGTGCTATAACTCAGCGAGCCAGTGACACTCCTCTGTGTTTAATCCCGTCTTCCAACCCCCCAGTGAGCCGTCACTGCTGCAGGGAAGACAGAACATCGGTTCACACACATCAGTCACCCATGTCTCTCTCTCTCTCACACACATACACACACACACACAGTGAGGATGCATGTGTGAGTGTGTGCACAAACACACACATACAAGGGGAGTTTATACCAAATATCTTACAGGCCAACTACCTATTACTCAGTCACACACAACTTTATTTGCAGCCGTTAAGTGAAAACACAGGGAGCATTACTCAGGAACAAGGTCTAGCCTGTAGCTACAGTGTCAGCATGGATCTTATTGTTGAATAACTTCACCCCTCCCTTACACTGTATTTATATTTTCCTGGACCAGAAGTGATAACTGTGTTTCAAGAGACACAAGATTTAACCACAGCGCTATTTCAGAGGAAGCTGTCGAGTCCTCTGACTCTGTCGAGGTGTAGCGTCTACCAGGCAGGGACGAGGTGCGGCTGTTGGAGAGAATCAGGGGCGGAGTAGCAGGGTGTGTGTAAGAATTAAGGGTGAGACATCGGGGGGCGTGTGTTTGCTTAGCTTTGATGTGGGGCTAAATCAGGGAGGCGCAGGGCCTGGCCCTCTATTTGCACTCTTTAACACACAATGCCCATCTCCATCTCTCTTTCTCTCCCTCCGTCCCTCCCTCGCTGCATTCACGTGCACAATGAGCGCTCAGCCGAGTGTAACGCCTGTTGACCGTTCCGACCTGTCGGCCGAGTTACTCGATGTGAGGGAGGGGAAAGCGGAGGGATGATGGAACGAGAGGATGAGTGGCTCGTTGGGGAAGAGAGGACAGAATAGTCTAGATGTGGAGCGAAAGTGATGTGGAGAGGGATTATGGGTTTGGGAACGGGATTAGCTCTACTGAATAGAGGTGAGAAATCACCAGCACAGCTCCCAGTAACATATTCTCATCATTTGGTCACGATACAACATGACGATGATGGTAGGCAGCCTGGTTTAGTGACAGAGTCAGTTACCATATATCATTGTTTCTAACATGTACACTTCCTGTACACTGAAACAGTATTCTCTGAGGTGGGCCCGATAAAACATATATAAACTTCAAGGATATTCTTCTCTGTGTCACATTAAAACCACATTATTGAGTTTTCATTTAATTTTTCAACGCGTGTACATTGCTCACTTTTCATTCAAAGTAGAAATTTTCATAAGAGTACAGCGCTGGATATAAGGCATTGCTGTCTTATTTAATTTCACAGCTATGCAGCAACCATGCAGTGATTAGGAGAGTATAGCTGTTGAAAGTTGGACATGAACTTCACCACTTTGCACAGCCAGTATAACAGGAAAACAGGGAGAGTGTTTAAGTGAGTTAAAGTTAATAATTAGGTAAGGAAAAAGATGACTGGGTGCTCTGTATAATCAAACCTAAATCAAAAATATGAATCAGGTTAACAGGATAAACAGGTAGGCACTCCAACATGTAAGAGGACCACTTACAACAACGGCCTTTTAATATTTTCATCCTTGTTGATACATTTTTTTCTTACATTTTGGAGTGCTTTCCTTACCATTTATCCTTAATAATTAAGCTCTTATATTATTTAGGTAATTATATTATACAGGCTGTTGTTGTTCTGTTGGCTACATTTCACACTTGAACCTGTAGACCAGTGGTTTTTTAAACACCAAAGGGCAACCGAAACCTCAAGACACACCTGTATTCCACAACACTATCAGGGAAGTCCTATGCTATGACATTGAATTCACCTGTCTATCCTTCTACCTGGGGAACATGGACTTAGAAATACTTGAAAAGGACAGATATCTTTTGAAAATCTTCATGGCGGCAAGTAAAAAGGCCATAACACGGCAATGGCTTCGTGGGGGAACCCCCCCACTATCAACGAATGGATTACCGTAATCAATGACATTAAGTGTATAGAACGAATGACTTTCAGTCTAAGACTGCAAAAGGACAAAGGTGACACTTTTTGGAGAAAGTGGGACTCATACTTCACATAAAGAGGTGGCAACTTGACATGCATCTGAAATACTCTGATTAGTGCATATAACAAGAGTACCGTCATAGTCTTTAACAACCAACTCGTGCCCCTGTTCGTTTGTTCTCCTTCTTATTTTTTTTTAAAATTATTTTCATGCAAATTGCTGTTGACTAACAAAGTATCTCATGTAACTCCATTATAAGTTACCTGTACAGTAAGCAGTGCTTACTGTACAGAATTTGCACAAAAATTTGAAAAATAAAGTTTTAAAAAAAAAAAAGGCACACCTGTATATATATCTGTGCACAAAAACTTTTGTAACGTGTTATCACTTATTACGACATAAGACAATAAAAATGAGAAAAAATGAGACAGGTAGTTTTTGTGGTATTGTCTACTGACAGTTTTTTTCTCTTTTCTTTTGGTGATAGGTCTTTGCTGGTTCTCTGTTGTAATCTGCTCTGTACAATAAAGCTATCTATTGTACTTTTCTCCTTTTAAATGTTATCATCCCTCACACTGACTGCCAATCAGGGTTTTTGATGTGTCACTGTGTCACACATAATTCCCACTTACGTATGGCGACAAATAGTTTCCCTGTGTAAGTCTTTTAAATTAAATTAAACTAAATGTAATTACATTTTTTAGGTGGAATTTGCCTCTCTGCTAGGAAATGGGTGCGCACAATATACTGGTACAGTTAATTAAAAACCCATTCATAACTTTTTCTATAGGCCCCGTTCAGTATTGCAGTAATAATGTGTGAATATCACAGAATCCCACGGCACACCTGATTTGGCATCACAGCACAACATTTAAGAACCACTGTTAAAGACAAAGAAATGTACCTACTAATGTTGTATGGATTACTTCATTGTCATAATCCCATGATGGGCACCTGTTATATACAGTATATTATGACTTTCTTTGATAGGAAACCCATTGGTTTGCTGACTCTCGTTTTAAAGCCTCGAGTTTGGCATTTAGACCACTGCCATCTTGTTTTTTTGGGGCTAGAAGTGACCATATTGGAGGGTGGATCTGACTCAGAGTCAGTCAAAGTGGCCCACCTTAAAATATGCATAGCTTCAAGCCTTCATAGAAATTTTAACAGGTGAGTTACATTAAAAGTTCAACCCCCTGCAGTTGTCATGAATGTGACAGTTATTGTACCAGGCTATAAACATGTTTATTTCTACTGTAATATTAGGCATTTTAACATGGAGGTCTATGGGGAGTGACTAAACTGTAGAGTCAGCCTGGAGTGGCCTATCGATTCAGATAAAGAAAAAAAACACCTAACAGGGAAAAAATGGAACGAACCTCAGCAAGAGCAACAGAGGAGGGATCCTTTAGAAGAAAATAATTATATAAAGAAAATACTTAGAAGATTTTAGCTGAATAATACAGCATTTTTACCAATGTGGTTATTTGGCTGAAAAAAAAAAAACAAAGCAGTGAAGCTGTCTTCCTGGCATCTATCTGACCCCAGGTGTGTGCCAGGTGAGATGAGGTCAAGTGAGGTCCAACGTCTGGGCCAGGTGGTCAGAGACATGGATGGTCAGTTCGGCTCAGGTGTCTATTATAGCACAGGGCCGACGGAAGTGTCCATTTCCTGTCTTCCCTCCAGGGCAAGATAAGAAACTAACACCAGCCTCGAGCCGTAACACCGGTCACCTGCTGGCGAACCTCGGCACAAGCTGGAGGGTTAAATCTACCAGTGAATAGTGGTCATTAATTCAAGCTTTCGATACAAGAGCTGGGTGGTTGTTCAGCAGGGAGAACTTCCTTTATCTGGTCCAAGCATCTGTTGAAGTGTTCTCAAGGAAGATGTGAACTCCCTCTCAGCTCCAGGGGCGATGCTTTGCTCCTTAAAAGAAACTCTTATCACAATATTACATGCACATTTTGTCTCGGTTTAGCTATGAAGGTAAAATAATGTTGTAATTTACAGATAACATTGTTTTGATACTTATAAAATTTTATTAGGAAGTCTGCAATTTTAACTTTGGCCCACTCCTTTAAAATGGGAATTTAACCTAATTAACCTCTGCATGCCTTCAGTTTGGCGTCAAATTAGTGCTGCAACTCTCCTCCTTAATGTCCCAAATAAAGTTAGCCACTTGATCATCAGTTGATTAGCAAAACTATCAACTGTTTTCAAAAGCTCATTAGTTTTAGCACTATCCTGGATAATTAAATCTCCCTCTTTCATCTTTTTAGCTGCACTTTCCTCCTTTCATCCACTCCTCCTCCTCCTCTCCACAGTTTTCCTCTCTTTATCCCTGTCGTGTTTACCTTCCTGATGCCATTAACCCTTTTCAGACCATCTCGTTTCTTCACACAGCCCTGCCCAGCCTCGTGTGACCAACCGTAGTTTGTGTGCGTCTGTATGTGTCTCGGAGGATGCATCGATGTGTTTGTAGAAGTGCTTGCAAGGGTGAGAGGAGAGCCCTCCGTGGGTCAAGGCCCCCCTGCCGCCCCCAGCCACAGTGATACAGTAACAAAAGGGGACCCCCCAATAGTCCTTTATACTCCCTCAGCAAGGTCAGACACAAAGACCTGGCCAAGCTGTTCTCAGCATCGCTCTCCCACAGGAATGTTCTGGAGTGCAACACAAACTACTACAAGTCTGCTCTGATTTTAATTATGTTTTTTATGCTGTTTTTTTAGTTTTACTGACATACTGGAGCCATTTATTTGGATGGTACACTGTACTGTGTGTACTGTGATGTATACTGGCCTATGTACCATGCGTACTGAAGGATTCCACTAGAACCATACAGACCTAAACATGGAGACACCGGAGGAGGTTACTAAATTGTTAATTCCAAAATCACTAAATCAAAGCAGAAAAAGCAACAATGAGGCTACCCTGACCCTACACAAAGCTACACCACTACTATCCAAATGCGACATATGTCTGACCCACGGCAGCAGTTTCGGGCCAGAGCCCGAGGAAACACACACATTTCCACTTTAAAAACGCTACAAGCAAAGGGCTCATGTTTTCTTGCATCACTTCTCCCTCGTCTCTTCCTAATTTCAGTAGTCTATCGTCTCATGCCTGGCAGGTTCGGCAGAGTGCATCTAGTGCACGTGGTGATCTATGGCCATGTGATGCACAGATGATGATCACCACTCTTCCTTGTGTGTAGCATTCATTTCTCTGACTGCTGGGAAGGCAGAAGGAAACACTGCCAACCAAGTCACCTTGCAGCCCCCTCTCTTTCTCTCATTTTCTGTCCGTATTTTACTCCGTCGTTCTGTCACTTTCCCTCTCTATTGCACTCCCCCCATCTTTCTCTCGCTTTCCCCCTTAATGTAGTCTATGTAAACTTTTGCCATTTACGCACAGAAACTGCTGGTTTCATTTATAAAAAAAAAAAAAAAAGCAGAAACCAAACGTGATTCAAGCCCCGGTTCAATAATGAGAAATTACGGCCTGGCGCGAACCTGGCGGGTCTGGTCGGGCCCAGTCGGAGTCAAACAGAGAATCAGAGCTCTAGTGTGACGTAGAGCTGTAACGATTTGTCAACTGACTTATTAATCAACAGACAGATAAATAATTGTCAACTATTTTGGTAACTGAATGAATGTTAAAGTAATTTTTCATGCACAAATGGCAGATAGTGCTGTTTTCAGCCTCTTGAATATGAAGATTTTCTGTGTTTCTCTGTTTTATATTATATTAAACTGAATGTCATTGGGTTTTGGAAAGACTAAACAAGACATTTGAAGACATCACGTTGGACTGTGAGATACTGGGATGGACATTTGTCACTATATTCTGACATTTTATAGACTGATAAAAAACGCTTAATTGATTATTTTAAAAAAGTAACCAGCAGACTTAAATGATAATGAAATTAATGGTTAGTTGCAGCCTACTGCACCTGCACCCACCATTCATGTATGTGTTGCATCTTGAGGACACATTGCATTAATTTCTGAGGACGTGCACAACCTAACAGAGGCAGCCATCATTGGTTGTGTGAAAGAAGCCATTTGATTTCGAGATGTAAGGCTCTGGGAAATTACAACCAGCATTTGTCGTTATTTTCTGATAAACATTTCATAGAGAAATTACTTGCAGAGTCATCTTTAGTGAAAGTAAAAATGTTGGTTGCATCCATTTATTGTTACATTCTCTAAATGTCTGTTGTCAAATGTGTTTTATTTTTAAGACATTTTTGTCCTGTCAAAATATCTTATTTTCCTTTTTAAAACAGTACTTCACTGTGTGTTACTCTTACTTTAATTTCACACCTCACCTATAAAGTGACTGTGTGGTGTTATATCAGAAGTGACTTGTGAAGTCTCTCCATCCTTTCTGAGGTCGTATCTCCTCCCAGTACTCGTTTTAAGAGCACAGGTCCTCCTAAAGAGAAGCTGTAGTCTGTTACGTGGTCAAGCACAGTTGCTCTAAAAAAGGGGTCCGCCTCATCCTTCTATGAATAATCATTTTGCTCCATTTAAGCCCTCTGAGGCCTCCTGCCATAACCATTTAGCTGAAAATGATCCATCACTCCCTCCCAGGCTGAATTACACAGTCGCAGATTTAATGGCAGCCAGCAGCGTACTGGCAGGGTTCATGTTTCGGCCATCGCCCCCGTCCTCTCTCTCAGTGGGCACACACTAGCTGACTAGTTTTTGTGTGTGTTCATGTGCATGTCTGCGTCTCAATGTCAAAGCCAGTGCTCACATTCACAGTGGCAAATGTAAAACGTGCGAGCGAGCGTGTTCTGTAGACAGAGAGACGGTACCTGGAATGTCCGTTGGGTCACAGTGAGTGGTGTTGCCGAGGTACTCGTGTTTGTTCTATAAGGCGGTACGCTCCAATGAAGGGCTACACACAAACACACAGACCCCCCTCCCTTCGCCAACGGTGCCGGAAACAGGCCCGACCCTTGCCCCTTCAATGTACACATATGTACATGTTACAAAGCAGACTACTATGTATTGAGGGAGGGGAGCAGCCACTGGAGTGTATCCACCATAACGGAGCAGACTAGAAATGGAAGTAAATCAGGTGGAAGAGTCGTGGTCAATTGAGGAATTAACATCTGTGCGGCGTGTTTGTTTTCAAGCTGTGAGGATGAGAGAAACTTTGTTAAAGGGTCAAGGTTACACTCACAAAGGAAGCAAGTCTCTTCCAAGTCTTAAATCCAGTCTGCATCTTACTTCCTGTAACATGGCTACATTGTCAGGTGCTGTGACACATGCTTGCTTGTGTCTTTTTGGGAACAGTGGGTACATTTACATGCACACTAATATTTCACTGTTATTTCAAACATGACAATATTCTAGGATTGATATGGGTCATGTAAACAGCATTTAGCTACTTCTCTGAATGAAACTTTTTCTGATTAAAACATGGAATATACTGAAATTATTCGGGCTTTGTAACATTTTTTGGACATGTTTACAGCATATTTAGAACATACTTCTCAATTGGGATTTTTACCACACTTCTCGGCACACAGCTTTTGCCTATTTACGGTCGGCACTGTATGTTGTCATAAATTTGTTGTACACAAACCAACTATCCAACAGTTTTCAAGGCTGGTGTAGAAATGCATGCCCAAAATAAAAGCCCACGTTTTTGGTTGAAAGAAGACACACAGCCACTTTAAACACCATGAAAGACTTCGTCATCCATTTTTTGATAGGTGCAGATATTGCAGAAAACATGCAACATGCTTGTTGAACTCGAAGAAGGTCCAAAGGCCAAAACGTCATCCAAATAAATGAAGTCTATTGTCCGTGATCAGCACCTCAGTATAATTTTTGGTGTGCGTTTCTTTTATATTTTAAACGTGCAAATATTGCAACATTGACCTTTTCAAGAAGATGGTTGAAGGAATGAAAAAGGAAGGCTGTGTTCACACGGTTGAACAAGAACTCTGACAAAATCCTGGCATGTCATGATAAACGGCATGTTAGGGCATGTTTATCAGAATATGCGCAGCTGCATGTAAACTGGAGTATAAGTGGAATACTAATTTTTATTTGCCATGTAAACAGCTTAGTAGGAATGTTGTCTTTTTTAAATAAGGGCTCTAATGTTTGTGGATGTAAACATAAACAGCTTGATTAGGGTTGGGCAATTTGACTATACATGCTGTGGGAGTTTAGATGTTTTAGCAGGTAGCTGTCTCTTTAATATCTTTGGTTGTATTAGGCTATTGAGGGCACTGCTGCTTTATGACAATAATAGATTTACAGTACTTTAGCATTAGTATGATGAAGAACATCATCTGTTTTTTTTAATTCACTGGATTTACCAAAATTCGGAGACCCTCAGATACTTCATTTTCTTAATATATCATGATATATATGTTGATGTAACAATATAAATATATGAATGCCCCAAAGACTCAATTGTATCTTTGAGCAGTGTTGGCTGCAAATACAGAATTACTGCTGTGGAAAGACTTGGTCTGTGTGCACGTGTGTGTTAATATAATATGAGTTCCAGGCAGGATTATTACATGGATTTAAATGTGTGCGTGTGTCTTTTGTTGTTTTCCAGTGTGGTAAAGGTTCTGCTTGAAGCCGGTGCCGACCCAAACGCCGGAGACGACTTCAACAACGTTTACGACACCTCGCGGGAGAAAGGCATCCACTCATTGGAAGGTGAAAGCGAAGAAAAACCCCACTTTGTGATTGTGTGTGCATCCATCATGCATGTGTTTGTGTGTGTGTGTGTGTGTGTGTGTGTGTGTGTGTGTGTGGTTGGTATATTACATGTATGAATCCAAAGTGTTGAACCAGATATTATGAGACATTATAATTTGCATAAAGATTTGCATATATGTACATGTTTCATTTCTTCCCTGTTATTTATTTTATATGTTCTGTGACAAGTGGTGTGTGTTTTATTTGTTTTTTCTTCCGAGCTGCACACACAACACGGAGAAGATGGCACTGGCACACACACACACACACACACATACACACACATTTTACCCCCCCTAGTCTGTGTTGGGTTTCTGCAGACATATTTATATGGGATATGTATATTGCAGACATTTATATGGCTGTCAGGTTTGGGTCCACGTGGGGCCAGCGTAGCGTGGGGAAGCGTTTCCCAGACGCACGCTGATGGATGGGCTAGGGGGGCCTGTGCGACGCTTTATTGGGTTAGCTATGATTATCCCGCCCTGTCTCTCTCACACACACACACACACACACACACACACACACACACGCTGCATAGAGAGACTGTCGGAGAGATAGAGAAAAAGAGTGGGACGGATAGATGAAGGGAAAGACTGATGAAGGAAGGAAACATGACAGGAGGAAGGCAGTGAAGGGGGCAAGGGAAGAAGCTAGGGAGCAGCGATGGAGCGAGGGAGGTTAAAGATGGAGGAGAAGGAAGAAGACGTTTGGGGTGATAGAGGGAGGGAGGGATTGGAGGAAATGGGTGGGATGATGAGGGAGGGAGAGGCGAGGAAGTCAGGAAATGGATGAGACAAAGTTATTGGGATAGAGGGAGCGGGGAGGGAGGACGAGGGTGCAAGCGATGAAAGGAATTGATGGATACGGAGGAGGAGAGGAAGGAGGCGGAAAAAATAAAAATGGATGATAGAGGAGTGGCACGAGATGAGTGCTCTTATGAAAAAGAGAAGTAAGGAGAGAATGATAGACTGTCTCTATTATTAGTGAGGAGCACAGCAGAGGAGACCCTTAAAAACAGCTCACATTATTCCTATCGTGTTGGACAGTCAAGCTTCAATCTGTGAAAATGAACAACTCTTCCAACGCTGGAAACAGCAAAGACAATTTTGTAGTCTGCAGTGTTATCATTGTCACACTTTTGGAGCCTTACCATGACTGTGAATAGATTAAAAAACGCTATTCAGGCTCTCAAGGCTCTGACATTTCCAGTTAAAGGTGCTTGTTAATTCATCATACTCATCTTCTTAGCTCCACAGGGTTTACAGGTTGCATCTTACATTGGTGCCGGAAATAGTGTGTGTTTTGTGCCTTTTTTTCTGTCGACCAATGCACATTCTGCAAAAGGAAGCACTTGTTCTAATCTTTCTTGTCTCTGTGTCGCTCTCGGTCCCTCCCTACAGTCCTTGTGTCCAGAGAGGATGAATTCAGCAGCAGGCTCAGCAGCAGGGCAGGCTTCCGGGGTTGCACAGCGCTTCATTACGCCACGCTGGCTGATGACCCACGCACCGTCCGCATGCTGCTGGAGGCTGGTACGTTGAACCCCACCCATGAGGGGTGGGCGATATCGCCAAAATCTTTTAGCATGTTATATTTACTTTTATATCATGGTAACAATATATTAGCCTGGTGAGACCATCCTGATAATGTGAGCTTTCTGTGTCAGTCTGACCCCACTGCCACACCAAACACTGAGAAAAAGAAAAATTAAAACCCAATCAGGGATCCGCACTGTAGTTGACAACATGAGCAGCCAATCAGGACTGTGTTGTAGTTGATGACATAAATGCAGGTGGCAGCTTGCAGAACCGTAGTGGTGGCTCCTGCTCCCTAGTAGAGTAAACACAACAAGTTAAGTTATTGCAGAAATGGAATACAGAACAACATTTAAAGGGATAGTCACCCAAAAATGAAAATTCAGCCATTATCTACTCACCCTCATGCTGAGTGGAGGCTCTGGTGAAGTTTTAGAGTCCTCACAACACTTACAGAGATCCGAGGGGGGGAGTGGGTAGCAGCACGACTGCACACCTAATGGCTGATGGCGCCCCAGATTAAAAAGTCCAAGAACACAGAATTGAAACCACAAAATGTCTCCATACTGCTCGTCCAAGTGTCATGAAGCTCTGACATAAAAAGCTATTTGGAAAAACGTCATTTGAACTGCTTGTGGTTCTCATTAGAACTCTTGTAGTTCTTGTAGTACTTAATATAATATTGTCTGTAGCTTGTAGTTCTCATTCTTCTTCTGAAGAAAAGACGTTTTACGCTGGTCTTCCAACTGGATTTGGCAAAAGCTTGATTTATTAACTGGCTCCACTGGTGAAGAAGATGTTCCACGGTGTTTTGTTTAAGTTCGTCTGTCAAGGCGAGCACTCTTGCCCACTGAAAGTGTTTTGGGCGGCAGTGGGGCCAGACTGATACAGAGAGTGAAACAGAATGTTGAGCTCATCTCACCAGGATGGTCCTACCAGGCTAACAATATATATTATAATACAGTAATTGTTCTGAATGTTCAGTTAAGGAACAGTTTGCTTACTTCATCACATTTGATTATTTTCTTCTTTTATTTGGAGCTTTAATACAAGCAAAAAAACTGCCCCACACGAGACAACAAAAAAGAAAGGTTTAAGGTTCCTGAGAAATAATTTTAATTTAATTTAAAAGGTTTCTACATCTACAACTTGTCTCTCCTCCTCCATGTCTGCCCAAAACATGCTACCCTGCGATGCTGGATTCACATGATCACGTGAGACTCCAGTCCCAATTTGATGCATAGCCTGCCCCGAATAGCTTCTGCGATTGAAACTGTATTGCCAAATCTCTACCGGTGGACACATTTCTACTGTTATTGCCCAACCCAAGCATCCCTAACTCAACTTCAGAGTCCATGAGGGATCTCTGAGGGTCTAAATATCTACACATAGTCTGCAGTTTAATTTCATGGTAGTATGATTCTTAAACGTGGACCAAGAATCTCCTTCTTTTTTAGTATGTCAACCTAAACAGTGAAAATCTTAAGCGAGGTTATGACAATAGGGGGTTCTTGAATTTGTCATGACTCACGTTTATGCTCCCCATTTACATTTATAGTATTTTGGTGTTTAGTCTTCAGAGAAAGGGAGGAAGACGACGGATGAGGATTTTTGCCACTACTGCCTAGATGATTCGAGTCCTGGGGCTCCCAGTAGTTAAGTAGGTAAGGCGTGTGCCCCATGTGCAAATGCAGTTTCCTTGCTGCAGCAGCTGCGGGCTCAATTCCAGCCCACGGCCCCTTGCTACATGTCGTCCCCTCTCTGTCTCCCCGCCTTCACACTTTAAACTGTCCTTTCATTGAAGGCAAAAAAGCCCCCCAAAAACAATCTTTAAAAAATCCAGTCCGTCCCTCGTGAGGAAAAACTGCAAAAAAATGCAGCTGTCACCTGGACTCTGTCAGTCTCAGCTAAAACAAACTGACAGAACTCAATTATATTGTCAACCTGAAGGGAAAAGTCCCAGTGATTCAACAGAATGTCTTTATCTGTTGTTAGGCTGGATAAAGCTCAGGCTGTATTCAATTGACAGTTACTTTGCTCATGTAATACTGTGGAGGTTTTGTTTTGGGAGAAGATTGTTTCTGTGTTGTTAAAAGCCAAAAAATATTTATTCTAAGGAGCAGTTTATTAATGCGAGGAAACAAATTGTTAATTCAAGACACATGTCAGGCTCCTCACCTTAGCCTTTGCTATACAAACTAAATGGTGCTCATTTTGTCCTCAGAGCTGAAGGCAGCATCACCTCAGCTTTAAGAAGCTTTCCATGTATCATCATCTTAACGCTCCCACCCCCGAGTAATATAAACAGTATTACAAAGCTCATTTGAAATTGATCACTTGTTCATACCCCCTCTCTACTCACCCCCATTACACTCCTGCACCTGTCGTTGACTCAGCTCCACCGACACACACACACCGACACACACACACCGACACACACACTCAAAGACCCTCGGGGCAGAATATCCCCCTCAGTTTCCAGGCGAGCAGCTCTTAAACAAGCGAGGCCTAGTTGAACTGTGACCTCCGCACAGAACATGCCCTTGGGGTAACTCCACAATCACAGGATGCGTGTGTCTTTGTGAGTGTGTATATGTATGAATATATGTCTTTGTGTGCGCATGTGTGTGCTTGTGCATGAAATTATTCATATATTCATGTAGGCTTTTTTGATATGTTTAAGTACGTACACGCCTTTCTGAATCTAACTTGGGGGGACATTTGTAGTCGTTGCTTTTTAGGCTGATATGTTTTTAATCTAAAAAGATTTTTCCATTTTTTGGATCAAACACCCCAACCACCATCAGTGAACACACACACACAAACACACACAAGCTAGTATTAATGTCTTGTTTATGTTTATGATGGATGGTGCATCCAAAGCTCTGTCTGCCTGCCGCCCCTCCCGTCTCACTCCTGCGTCAGTGAGCAGCACTCTGTACGCTTAAACAAATCACTCGGTCTAACTTGATCAAATGTTCTGCAGACGCATTTTTGAATTAAAAAGGTAAGAAATTTCACAAAGCAGAGACATTTGTTTTAAGTCAATCTGATTAAAGACAGGGTGGGCTTTTGCGCACCCGACTGGGTCGTTGCTGGTTTGGCGCCACCATCGTGGCCAATAACAATCATGACATCACACACTGTCAATCGCCGACACATTGCTGCCCATGTGTGTGTGCGATTCTGTGTAATTAAGGACTTTTATATTAGTTTTTAATGCGTTTGATTATTGTTGACAAAGCGTGTGTTATTGCTACTCCCTTTTTTTCTTGAATCCATTTCCTCTTTGTCGCCTCCTATCCATCTTTTTTTACATCATCATGAAAAATCTTATAAACTGCACAGCTTCAGGACATCTATGTGGATTTGGATGTGTGTGTGTCGTCTGATTGTGCATCACCTTCCTTTCATGGATGTGCACAATGCGTGCGGATCTGTGTGGAGTTGTGTGTCTCCTTTACCGTCTTATTTCCCTTGTGTTTGTGTGAGTCCATGTTACTCCGCCAGCCGTGGGTTTGCTCTTTTGGCCTTAGCCGGCCCTCGACTCGCATCTCCATCCATCACAGTCTCCAGGCCCACCCTCGGGCCTCTCCTTGCCCCTCAGTCCCTCGCCCTACCTGCGGAGGCTCTCTAGCTTCTCCCCAGGCTCCACATCAGGCCCGTGGCCACAGGCGCTCAGTAATGGACGGCTCCGTAGGTGGTAGGAGGCCAGAGGAGACACACATGCTCGCAGACACACACAATACAGATACAAGGACACACATGCACAAAGACCAGCAGGGGCTCTCTCCCACCAGCTGCAGTGAAAGAGAGGGAGGAGGAAATAGGAAAGAGGAGGGGACTCCTAATAGGCATAACTAAAGCACTCCTAATGAAGGGATCCTGTGTATGCGTGTGTGTGTGTGTGTGTGTGTGTGTGTGTGTGTGTGTGAGTGTGAGTGTGAGCGTTCAGATGGGGGGGGGCCTGTTTGTGTGAGTGTCGTTAGTGTTGATCCTGTTATAAAGTGCTATGGCCCAGAGGGTTGGCCTGATATTAAAGCCCTAAATGATGCTATTTATTATGTCCAGTGTGTGTGTGTAGGGTGGGGGGTGCTTTATTGCTTTCCTCCCTCATGTTTTTGGTGGGTGGAGGGATTAGTGGTGTACGGTGGGATCGATAGCTTCGTGAGCAGGTCACAAAATTTAGGGGTTTATCGATAATGATCACAGTGATTATTAGTCTCTGCGGTCGGTGCTCAGAGCGAGAGGAACAACCAGCACCTGTAATGATTACAGGCACTGTGAAGAGTTTTCCTGAGTGTAGCTCACTCAGAAAAACTTAGAGGACAACTTAGTGTAGTTGAGATTTGGTACAAATATCCGCTCATCAGCTGAGCAGGTACAGCAGAGACCTGAATAGATAGATGATGATTAAAAATATCTTAAAGGTGTATTGTCACTTATAATGTGTCAGTGATTCATTTTAATCACACTATATCCTCATAACATAGAGATTTCATTGTATTCCCTGCTGACTAATCATTAAGTGACACATTTTATGTCACTCCCTGCACTTCCTCTCGTGTGTCAGCAAATTTAAAGTTTGTTAAATTATATTAAGGCCCAAAACTAGCAGATCAGACACTGTCCGATCAAAGAGTAAGTAAGTAATGATGATCAAGCATTCAAACTGCATTCAAACTACTTTCACTCCGACAAAGGCTTTAAGAAGAAATGTGTTGGTGTCAGCGATTAAACATTAAAGGCTTCTTAATTTACTGAAGAACCACAGTGCCTTGCATTTTCCCTCTTGTTTTTGGACTTCAGTTTCAGTATGTGAGAGTTTTTGGTAGTTTGTGCTATGGATGCCTTTTGCTACCAATTGATCGATTAGTCTATCAACAGAAAATTAATTGTCAGCTATTTTGACAATCAAAAATCTTTACGTCACCTGCCTCCATTTAAGTAATATAAGTCCTCTGGTTAAAAGGGTGACATAAGCAATGCAATTTGACTGTACCTGAAAGAAGAAAGGTTTTCACACTGAATACCAAAAAATGCTGTAAGAGGATCTGGATCAATTGTTGTTTCAGGGATTTTGGAAAGGGCTTTAAAAGTGGAGAACCAATAAATTAAGCGATGTAGGCAAGACCAGAATGTATGAGCAAGTATTGCAAGGGAACTTTTGCATCTATTACAAGAATCATCTTTGAGATTTTGAGTATAGATTGTTGAAGTCTGTGTATCACCTCTTTAAGTATTTTTTTTTCAAGCTTAAAAGCCAAACATTTGCTGGTTTCATGCTTCTTAAATGTGAGGATTTGATGCTTTTCTTCGTCATCATAATAATAAAATGAACAGCTTTGGATTTTTAAACTGTTGGGCGGATACCATTTGAAAACGTCACACTGGGCTTTGCGAAATGAAACTGGGCATGTTTCATTATTTTCTGACAATTTATCAAGAAACTATTACTTGATTAAATGGGCAGATTAATCAATAATGAAAATAATCGCAAGTTGTAGTCGTACAGTAGCCAAAGCCTGGAGGATGGCACGTCTTAGTTGTCGAGTATACTAGAGACCAAAGCTACACCTTTGTGTGTTTGTGTAGTGTCACTTTGTTTTCTTACAAAAAGAGTCTTTTCCAAATGTGAAGCTGATTTTGCAACAAAAACAAAGTTCCTTACATTATTTATAGCATTTCATTTTGTCTTGCTTATAGCCGATGCAGTGGAAACATTCACCTGTTCATGTGGAGGCACGTATGTGTGGGTTGAGCGTGGTGGCACAGGTCAGGGCAGAAGGCACCGCTAACCACCCTCACTGACAACTCCTGGCACACTTCACGCACGCTGTGACATTATGGTTCTTTTCCTCATTCATACTCCGACGCCTTAAAGATCCGTTTAGTAAAAATTTTTCCTCCGTTTGACCCCTCCTGCTGTGTGATGTGCGTGTGCCTGTGTGCCTCAATGGCCCCCAACCTGCAACAACCTGTGCTGTGTATGGATTGTATAATAACCCAGGGTGTTGGTGTGCGGGTGTCGGGGTCAAAGTGTGTGTTATTGGCACACGTTGCAGATATGAAACCCCCTACAGGGTCATTGCATTACCCTATTGCTTCACTTCAGTTAGTCTCGGTGACCCCTGAGCCCATGTGACCTCTCACCCCTAAGCTCACTTCCTCCATCGACGTTTTGAGCCTCCTGCTGAGGTGGAGTGTGTAGCAAAAAAAAAAAAAAAAGAAATGTTGCTGTCTGTTGTTAGTTTCTACCATTTTATAAGTGGCTACAAATAACTGGATTTGTGTATCTAACGTATGACTTGTACGTTTGTATGTTGCATGCTTGCATTCAGGTGCCAACCCCCTGCAGACCAATGCTTTGGGACACACAGCACGGGCCTACGCTAAGGAGGGAGATGTGAGCAAAGTGCTGCAGGAGTTTGAGGGCAAGGTATGACACTCATACACAGACACACACTCCTGTACAGACTGTGCAGAATGTACAAGCAAATTTAAAACAACATTAGTTTCCATGCACACTAATGTTTTGATGCTGCAGTAGTTTCCTGTGGCCTGATCTGAATGACTCAGCGCTATTCACTCAGCGGACATCTGTGTCATTCACTTGCCTTCACGCACACAGACACACACTCCTCAGGAGGTCTGTGTCACTCTGCTGACTGAGTGACAGGTGCTATTGAGTATTAGAGATGTGAAAGCTGGTCGAGGTTAACTGGGGTTAAAAACATGCTGAACAAGTTGGATTATATATGAACCGTATATAGATATTGTTCTATGGGGCTCTATATAAAACATATTAAAAAATAGTTCTTTTTTGTGCAGTATTTTTTCTGATAGTTGGTATTTTTTCCCGATTGTTAACATCAGGTTTAAACTGTGAACTTTGATTGAGGTTGATCTCGAAGCTTGGTTATCTTGTATCTGAGCGATAGTGTAGCATCAGCTGACTGCAGGGACCCCTCTCCGCTCATCTCTCGGTATTTTCACTGGTGTATAGTAGTAGAGGTGAGGTCAGCTGTTTTCTTAAATAAAACTCGAGTTACCCATAGTTATCTCCCAGCTTGACAGCGGGCCAGAGCTAAGCAAGATGAAGAGAGAGAGAATAAACAGCCAGCCTCCACTGCGGGGCGAAAACCTGTAGTCTGAGAGGACAAAGAGGAAAGGATGAATGAGGCGTTGGGTGGCTGTGAGAAAGAAAGAAGGAGAGAAACTGTGAAAATAAAGGTAGAGAAAAGATTTGGGCAGAGAAAGAGGTGGAAAAATAGATCAGATCAGCATAAAAGAGGGAATGCGTGTAAGAGAACTGAAGGCAAAGGCAGACAGAGATAGTGTGTTAAAGAGGTGGGAGTTGGAGGGAGGAGGTGAAGGGAGTAGCAGAGACACCACAACCCTTTAATATGAAAAAAGGGAGAAACAGCTTTATTGTTGCATCTAGAATGGATTTTTTCAGTCAGCTTTGCACAACAATATAACACTGAAAACACACCAAGTAGCAGCAAAGTGTTCGGTGTGCAGCAGTAAACAAAGATTAGAGATGCTTATATCCACTGATGAATTTAAGGGCATCATAAAGAATGTGGTGACAGAGACATGTGCTTGTTTTTCTTGAGAGGCCGCTATGTTTGAATAGTTGTTGTTTTATTGTGGATTTTTGTATTACATGTTGTATTTGTTGGATTTTGAATGTGTTTTGATTGGCTGCTACCTTGGCCAGGTCTCTTGTAAAAAAGATTTTCAAACTCAATGAGACTTCCTGGTTAAATGAAGGATAAATTCATAAAAATAAATAAATAAAATAATTAATTCTACTGCGTTTGGGAGGCGTGTCCATGTGTTTCAGATGGGAAAGAAATTCCTTCCAACATAAGTCACAGGAGTCACAGGACTTCACTGATTGCCTACGGGTATTCTCTGGCTGTAATTCGCTGCTAAAAGTTAAACTATCCCAAACTTTCTGTTTGTCTGCACTTCCCAGCAGAATTAAACAGGTGCACAGCTTTCCATAGTCTTTGCATGGCAGCTAGCTGCAGGCCGCACTTTGCTGCTTCTTGGTGTGTTTTTGGCATGTTTGTTGTCTCTTTTTTCTAGGGATGAGCTGCGAAGTTTGTACGGGTGGTAAATGGGGCTGCACAATATGTGGAAAATATGTGATAATGCTGTTAAGTATTGTCATTACTCGCCATAAAAAAAAACAGGTATTAAAGTGTACTCTGTTCTGCCTTTCTGCTGCTTCCAGTAAGCTGCTAAAACACAACAAATTGCTTGTTGAATTAAAAACAATAAAAGGAAATTACTTCCAACATTATTTTATTCAACAAAGTGACCCGCACACAAAGGCACCACTACAAAAAAGTGATTGTTCAGGGTGTCTACAGATCCTTAAAAAGTCTTAAAATGTCTTAAATTAAGTTTTCTCAATATAAGGCCTAAGCCTTTCTCCAGCCTGACAGACCCAATGACAGTTTACAGTCACTGGACAGACGAAGATTTGCAACATAAATAGCATTTAACACATTAAACACCTAAACTCACCTAATTGTTGTCATTTTTCCTTACTGCTCATTTTGAGCTGACATAAGTGTGTTTAGTTAGAAGGAGTACTTATACGTGTGTGTCACACCCTCACACACACAAACACATATATATAATGTGTATTTCCATTACAGGTTTGGTCTTAAATTTTATGTAAGGTGGTATTAAAAAGGTCTTTAGTTTAACTTGGTTATATCTGTAGACACCCTGTTGTTACAATTTAATGTGCTGTCTTTGACTGATACTGTTTTAGCTTACCCAAAAATGCGGTTGCTATATTGCCGTCTTTTGCGATGTGTTTTTTGCGCAAGTTGACATGGCATTGGCGATAAAAATTAAAATATTGTGCAGCCCTATTGGTAAAGAAGTAAAGATGACAGTAAAGAGGAATAGACTTGCAGACAGACTCTTCAGTGCCCCCCTGTTTTTCCCTCGAGAGCTGATTTCTCACCTGTCTCCCTTCTTGTCCTGATTCATTGACTGTCTCATCTGTTTTCTGCATGTCCATCCTCTTTACCTCCGTCTAGTTCCAGGAGGCGCAGGCTCGGCGGGAGGCGGAGGAGAGGAGGAGGTTCCCCCTGGAGAGGAGGCTGAAGGAGCACATCATCGGACAGGAGGGGGCCATCAATACCGTGGCCTCAGGTAAACACACACATGAATTGTGATATATGCGGCTAACACACAAAGACACACCACATAAATAACAGGTGCACGTAAATACATGATTCAAAGCCAAACTCTTGTTTCCACACAGTTTCTCTTTCTTTCTTTCCACCATGTTCCTGTTTTCCTCTCTCTCATGCTCTCCTCCCTTCCCTCCCACAGTAGGCGGGTTCAGACAGACCGGCGGAGGCTGTAATTGGTTAATTGTGATGAATGAGCTGTCTGTCAGGCATACACAGGTGCTGTGTGCATGTGTGTGTGTTTGTGTGTGTGACAGCTGAAGAGGCCAGGCTTGGAGCCGCCAGTTAACACGATTACAGAGAGAGGAGACATACTACAGACCCCCCCCACCCCCCACCCTTCATCCTCTTTTCTTTCCCTCTCTCTGTCTCTCCTCCCTTTCTCTCCTCAGTGTCTCCCTCCATCTCTCCTCTCTTTACCCCCTCTTCATCACACCCACTCTTTCTCCTTCACCTCTCTATCCTTCCCTGCTTCCACTTTGTGGCCTCCGCCTTCTGCATGTTTCCATCCTCTTTCCTCCGCGCCGTGCCGTCCGTCTCCCTTCCTCAAAACACACAGAGTCAGGGATGGACAGGCGAACGGCAAAGTGATGGAGACTGGATGAGACAAACAGATGAGACAGGGGTAAAACAAACGGAGGCAATGGGAGACAAAAAAGAGACGTGAACGCTGATGGGAGGAGATAGCAGAGAGGTGGCTGAGAAGCAGAAAGCTCGGAGCATTGACAGAAAGACAAAGAGAGCGAGTGCAATGCATAGAGAAGAGGAGGGAGGATGAGTTAGAGCACAATAACACAGCAGACAGTAAAGAGCTGATATTACACCAGGCATCCATGGAGGCCATGTATTGATCCGCAGATGAGAGAGAGAGAGAGAGAGAGAGAGAGAGAGAGAGAGAGAGAGAGAGAGTGTGTGTGTGTGTGTGTGTGTGTGTGTGTGTGTGTTCAGAAATGGTTCTGCAGCGGAGAAAGAGGCTGTGTGTTATTTTTATGATCTTGGACAGATTTGTGAAAATAATCAACTCACTCCCAAAGCTAGAAGCGGATATTATAATCTGTAATTTTTTCGTGAGAGCAAATACTGCAGAGTTTATAATCAACAGGAGAACAACTTGGATTTTTGCCTCCAGACCCTAAAAAAAACTAGACCTAACTACAGTTGTGAAAATACAAACTATAGGTGACTATAAGGCAGCATACAAACAGTGATGCAATGTGAGCAATGGTTACAAGTGTCAGGTAGTGTAGGTTTTGCTGGGAGTCGGTGAAGCAAGAGAGAATCTTGGGACTTGTAGTCTTTGGCAAGGTGATGAATGATTGTTGTTATCATGGCAAATTGTCCTGAAAGCCATAGAAGACGTCGCCACAGTGATAAAGGAACAGCTTATTGATCTCTGAGAAGTATTACAGTGAATATATCACACACACACACACACACACACACACACACACTGAAAGCAAGCAGCATAACATGTGGGATGCCTAAAAGAGGCCAAGAGGCAGACAGAGGATCTACCTTCAAAGTGTTGTGTGTTGTGTAGAGCTGCAATTATTAAATTCACCCCTAACTAATTAGATTATAATTTAATTAATTTGAGTCATTTTGAGGGGAATAAGAGGTAAAATTCTCTGATTCCAGCGTCTTAAATGTCGCTATTTTCTAGTGTCTTTACTTCTCTGACAGTTAACCATATATTTGAGGGGTTGTGGACAACACAAGACATTTAAGGACGTCATCTTGGGCTTTAGGAAACGCCGATCGACATTTTTCACCATTTTTCTGATTATTTATCGACCATACAACTAACCGATGGATAAACTAACCATGTGTATGTCATTTTGCCAGTTTTATCAAAGATGTTCAGAGCAGGAGTGATCCAACCTCTAGCTGAGTCAGAGAGGAGGAGGTAGAGATGTAGAGATGAGGAGATGGACCAGGAAAGAGCGGAAGGGATACACTGGAGATAAAGAGCCAACAAATGAGAAAGGGATGTACAGATAAAGAGAGAGGAGGGAGCTGCACACGACCAGATTATGTAATCGCAGAAGCACCACACACAATAATATATTTTACTTTATATCATGAGTTCTTGGAGTGATTAAAAATGTCCGTGGCAGGGGAAGAAACCTTTGTCACATGTTACATCTTCTTTTTTTCTCCTTATCGCCCATGAGAGTTTCCCAGAGACAAAGATGACATTTTGAAACCTTGACGTCTCCTCATATATAAATGTCAGAAAATGGTGTACAAAAATGTCGATAGGTGTTCCTCAGAGCCCGAATGATGTCCTCACATGTCTTGTTTTGTCCACATCCCAAAGATATTCAGTTTTCTGTCACAGAGGAGTAAAGAAACCAGAAAATATTTTGATTTTATTCAGTTTACAATGATATAAACCAGAGAACAAAAACAATTTTCCATTGATTAAAAAACAAATTGTTTCAACATTGGTTATCTCCATTTATAAAGTTTATATATATTTATTTTGCAGACCAGAAGTTAAGAAATTTGCTTTTTCTTGGTTTTAAAAATGCAACATATACACACACATTCACACATATACATACATAGGTTGCATTTGGTGTGTTGTCATGTCTCCAAAATGGCTGTTTCCGCATGAACTCCTCATGACGAACAGCTGGCCTGCAGCAAGATACACAACCACACACGCAAACAAGGTACAAATACACTAACTACACACACACACACACACACACACACACAGGAAGGAGGTTAGATTGATCCAGGTTTAGCTCTCAGGGCTAAGAGTTATTGAGGAGAATCATCCCTCTGTAATCATGTTAGAGCCAACCAGACCTGCCCAATACACACTGCCCTGAGTGTGTGTGTGTGTGTGTGTGTGTGTGTGTGTGTGTGTGTGTGTGTGTGTGTGTGTGTGTGTGTGTTGGTGTGTATGTGTGTGTAAGAGAGAGAGCGCAAGCTTTCATTTGTTTTGTGTCTCCTTCCTTTCCTTGTTGTTGTCAGGGTCCTCTGAGAAATGTCAATGTGCCCTTCTGTCAAAGTCGGTCTCAATCAGCTAAAACACACACAAACACACACAGAAGGTTACGCTGTCATTCACACAGCCATTGATAAAGCAGACAGAGCTTTGGAGCCCCTCTTGTCACTATTCATCTCTGTGTCCATCTCTGACACACTCGTTTGTTTCTCTGTCTCCTTATCTCCATCACTCCTCTCTCTTTCCTCTCTTTATCTCCTTCTACATCCTTACTCCTCTTTCCTCTCCTTATCTTCACTCCTCCTCCTCCTCCTGCTGCTTCCTTCTCTACCATGTCATCTCTCTACCTCTCCTCCTCTGCTCCTGCCAAGCATCTGTTCTTTATGATTATCAGCTATTAGTAGTGAGTTTAACACTCAGGCCTGGTGTCTGTCGTGAAGTATTTTAGCTTCACTGCATCACACACGGAGCCTCTTAGATTACAATATGTGAGCGGGAAAGGTCTCATGGTCTCATCTGTAGCTGTTGTTGGACACTTTGACTGTTGCAGGAAGTTGAATAAAAGTTTTGGTTCCTTCTCTTTAGCAACTTGGCCACAGCCATCTCCTGCCACTTATCATCTTCTGGCTGCACTCGATAACTTGCCAAGACATTGACACCTCTAAGATGCATTATTTAAGCTTGTTATCTCCAACTGTGTCGCTAACTGCATACATTTATGCTGAGAACTTGTGTCGTTATAGACGGTTCGCCAGATGTTGTAAAGGTTGTGGGAAATTGAGAAGGCACGTGGAAGGTGTATAAAAACTGGTCATAACATGATGTGTCGTAAATTAACCAGCTTGCCAAACATTCACTAGTGTTTATGAGTTAGGACTTGAATCAATGTTGTCCTCTCACTTGTCAGATTCAAACAGACAGAGATTCATGATGTGGAACCTATGTTTTAACTGCTTAAATTTACAATTCAGATGTAAAGTCAGAGTCAACCCAAGGAAAGGCCTAGTGTGCAAGGTCGCATGTTTTGTGTCTCTAATAGGCTAAGAAAAGTTGGCCTGAGATGGCAGTATTAAATGGTAAGCACTGAAATTTGTAATTAGAAATTGCAGACTTATATTAATTACTGCTGGGTGATATGGAGAAAATCAAATATCACAATATTTTTGACCCAATACCTCCATAAAGCTTTTGCGACAAGACTGTAGGGTTGATTATTGGTGCTTTCCAGGGTTCCCATGCATTAATTTATTTGTGGCAGCTTGACACATTATCACCAGTTGGAGCATTTGAAACGCTAATATTGTTCTGTTATTCAGAGCACCGTACTCTCTGAGCGCATAGCATATTCTTGGCACAAATGGAGCAGCAGAGCACCAGGCGCAGTCAAATTAATTGATATAGAAATAGAGCGCTGTATTTTTTTAGACCAGCGCTCCCATTTTACTGTTGTCTGTTTCTTTTCCAACCTACTTCAAATGAAACCAGCTGCGTTCCCATGGAAACCACACACCCCGCAGTCCAGCACTGGGTCTAAAAGTTTGCTTTCACCCACCTCTAATCCATCGATCAACTCAGAACAATCAGAGTTGACCTGACCACGCACTTTAACTGAAATGATCCACTCTGCGACTGCTGCTGAGAAAAAGAAAAAACATAGAATACAGGTTTATGTTAAACTTAAACCTTAATATACTGACTCTGATGCACCTCAAGCAACAAGGTGAGATGTAATATCTGGCATGTGTTACCTGAAAATGAAATGAAGCTAAATTTGTTGTTACACCGGATCCTGTTGAATCCCCTCTGCACTGTATAACAACAATCACACCATGTAAAAGAAATTATCATGATTCTGATTCCAGCTCTGCAACAGCCAGTCTGCCAGCATCAGTTGTACTGAGGCCCTGTCACACCTGGTATTAACATACGTCTTTGTCGATCTGATGGCAAGTGGATGCTTTAGGGACAGTGAGATCTGATCACTCAGACCACATTCGGAGATGATCATGGCTGCATATGGCCACATTCTTTCAGCAGTGTGTTCGTTAATGTGTCCTGGGCAACATTGTAGGACCACCTACTTAGCTGACATCCTCTGCATAGGCAGAGTAGGTACTTATTAGTGCACCAGATATATTATGAGTGCATCAAACATCTTGGACAATTTAGTTTGCCTGCACCAAGGAATAGACCTTGTCTGACTTCTTCTGATTTTGCACACGCGTCAAGGTCTGCAAACAACTTCCCCTTCTTCTTCATCTTTTAATTTCTGGCAGACTTGCACAGAAAGTGTATCACTGCTTCCTGCCAGTTAAAAACAACACATTTGGGCTTTGCAAACAGAAATGATCTCCGTGTTTATTTCCATATAGAGTGGGGAAGTGAGATCTGATTACAGGTGGTGACTCAAGTCTCGTGTGGAGATGCATTCTAATACCAGGTGTGAACAGAGAGGCATAAATCTGTCCCATTGTGTTCCGATCAACCAAGAATCATGTTAATACGAATTGTAAATGGGCCCAAGAGGTCTTGAGGTGGATGCACGGCTCTCAAAAAGGAACTGGGATCATTTTTGTGTCAGCTTTAGGAGATTTACAAAATGACCCAATCAGGATACATTCACCCATGTCATATACCTGGTCAACGATTTTGGGGCTGGAGCCTCTCAGCTCCTAAAGGTGGGGCACACTGTGACACTGAACAGATTGCCAGTCTATCTCAAGGCTACCACAGAGACAGATATTTACAGTCGTACCTAAGTTTCAAATTAATCCAAAATGTGTGTTTGGACTGTGGGAAGAAAGCCACCGGCACACAGCGAGGACACATTAAGGCCCCAGCCTGCCAGTTTATTCAAACCCAGGGCTTTTTTTGCTCAAGGCAACCAAAAGCCACTGTGCCACCTCCTTGCTTTGATCCTGTTGGCAGAATCCTGCTCATCTGTGGCTCAGGTTTTGGCCCCCGGCCTCTCAACAGCCTCAGATTTGGATGAGTTTGTGCTAGTGTCTGCTTCTTCGTCGAGTGGCTGAAACCATGGGCCAAATACACTCTTTACTCCCCTCCCATCCACCTCATCATCTTGTCTTTGTGTATGTGTGTGAGTGTGGTTGCTGGGGTGATGGCAGGGTTGGGTAGGCACTCCTCTTTAAGCAAGCGTGTGTGTCTGTGTGTGTGTGTGAGGCTGCGATCCATGCTAAACTGATTTCGCCATGGCCGCGCCAGGGAGGCTAACACAATTACTGCTGGCTAATGGCCCCACTGACTGAGGGGGGAAGAGAGGCAGCGTGGGTAGCTTTCTGGAGGTCTCTCATCTTGCTCTCTTGCTCTGTTTTCTCTCTTCTGTCTCTTTTTTTTCTCTCCACCAAATGTCTTGACCCTTTTCTCATCCCTGCTCTCTCGCTCTTTTATCATAGTTTCTGGGATACCCGTCGCCCTCGGGTCAACTCGGTTCAGTCGGGTGAAACTCAGAATACTTGGTGCAAAAGCAAAGTCAACAAATGCAAATGAGTGAAATAATTGTCTCCTTTTCTTTCTCCCTCTGTCTGTCCCTGCACTCTGTAGCCATCAGGAGGAAGGAGAACGGCTGGTACGATGAAGAGCATCCTCTTGTATTCCTCTTCCTCGGCTCATCAGGAATCGGTAAATCACTCTCTCATCTTTCACACCAAACACTTCGTGTCTCTTGTTTGATCTCAAGAAGTAATGACAAAAAACTCCTCAGTTTCTTGAAAGTAGCTGCCAAATTAAACATGACACTTGAGTTTCTGAAGTTTGTTGAATGCATGTGGAGTGTATTTTCTTCTGGCCAGTCGACTGATTTCAAAAGAAACAGACTAAAAGAAGAATTTAAATCAGAATTTTTTACTGTTTCTCACATCTGATTATTGAATTAACTAATTAACTGCCAATATCTTGATTTCTATAAAGATTTAAATTCAAACATAAAAAGAAGGTATGTGAATGTATTTGAGCAAATAAAGACAAAAATTGAGACAATAATTTTTTCAAAGACTGTTCCTCCTTACTCTAGCGATTGTACTACTCATACAGCCAGCACAGTAACAAGTCGGCAGGCTAAAGTTATTGTTGGCAAGTTAGCTGGCTTAGGAAACTAAACTGTAAGATAATGTTGTCCCGTTCCCAACAGCTAGGAGCTAACGGTGCTAACGGCAAGAACAGCGTTAACAACTGCAAAAATGCTAACAGAGCTAACAGTGGTAACCTAGTCGGGAACAAGAGGGTGGGCGTTATGCTTCCTCAACCATACCGTCCTGCTGCCGTGGGTCGGGATGGTGTTATCAGCTGTAAGTACCGTATTAGCACAGTGCAGATTGGCTAGTCACGAACATGCAGGCGTAGCTGAACTGTCTACCGCAACAACAAATAGAGAAGGTCGAAATAAAACAAACACAGAGGTAGCGTGACTTAAATCTTTCCTCAGGACGTCATTACTTCACTATAACTTTACATAGCAGCTATACCTCTGAAAGTCGTGTATGGCTCATTTAAGTTATTTGTGTTATCACAGTGAACAAGCAGTTTGGGACTGGAAAAGAATGACATCATTAACTTGGTAAATGTATTCTGTGATTATATGCCATTTTCATGAGCAGTTTTTAACAACAGCCACTTTATACAAGTTAGATGTCACAACCTGTCTGACTCAGGAACAGCTTGGCAGTGTCACCAGATGTAGTCCCGTACACAAAGGCTCTGATTGGCTCGCTTGTTTCTCAATCAGTTTTCCTAGTGGGATAATAAAGATAATCATCAATCAATTTCCAACCAGGTGAACTACAGATGATCTAGAATTAGGGCTGGGAAAAACATCTAGTTTATATAAATATTGTGATGTGTGACTAGGGCTGTCCCAGACAATTATTTTTCTAGCGACATTTATTAAAACATCATTGTTTACCCTCCAATGGTACCCCCAGCCCCCCCTTGAAGGTCAAGTTCATTTTATTTAATTTTATTTTCTACATAGCGCCAGATCAGAACAGAAGTCATTTAAGGTTACCATTCCCATAGAACAGGTCTATACCTTGTCCTTTTATTAAACAAACTAAACAGCCTTATGTTATTTAATTTATGTCATTTCTGTCTCTACATGGTCGCATGTTTACAATTCTCCTCGGCTCTCTGTAACGTGCACAGCGGAGTTCGGCCCCGATGCGCGCACAAACACACACAAACATGTGTGCGCACACACAGACACAGGCGAGCACACTAGAGCACGATTCGGGCTGCATTTTCCTCACCCGGGTGAGACAATTATAACCAAGCCCAGCCCAAACCCGCAGCACGGCACTGTGCACAAAGTCAATGGAGCGGAGCCTGTGTTGCATTCAGGCATTGTCACGTAAATAACAAATTCCAGTATTTGAATAGGCCATAGCACAATAGCACAGCACTGCTGCTGCATGCCGCCACGCGTCGGTTCAAACAAAAAACATCTATTTACGTAGTCGACGTCGATGCATTGGCCCAGCACTGTGTGCAACTAAATATTGTCTTAGATTTTGAACATGATAAGAACCTAAGTATTGAATTTTCCTAGTTTATCAAAAATCGCAGTGCAAATATTTTGTGAAAGCAACAACCCTATATATTTGTTGCAATATCGACAATGAGTCATTTGGTTAAAAATATTGTGATATTTGATTTTCTCCATATCGCCCAGCCCTCTCTTGAATCTTAGACAAAATCTCTGTTGAGGATGGTAATGTTCTTGAACCAAGCTAGAATCTGGTATTAACTAAGCAGAGCTGGGACTAAGGTACATGTAGTACACAACCTACAAATATTTTACAGACAAATGGTAGCTTTACAACATAATGCAATTAATGTGAGAGAATAATAATTCTTTCCATTAAAGTAGCATCCTCGCTTCGTCCAGTGCTCAGGCCCTGATAAAGCCACATCCATTTCTAATCCATAGTTTAATGTATCCGATTGAGCTCTGGGTGCGCCAGCTGTCAAAAGCAGCTGATTGCACTTTAAAACACTGGAGGAACCTCTTTGTGACACACAGCGCTGAGAGTGAGCAAGTCTCAGAACAACACTACAGTGGTTTCAATTAAAGATGCCCATTGGGGGTTAACTGAGAGCGACTGAATTCTGTCAGGACCTTACTGCTATAACAGATCCCCACCGACAGCCCTCCGTCCATACATCTGTCTGTCACACTTACTGTCCAAATAAAGGCAAAAATGCAACACAAAAATAATTCATTCATTCATTATCAGTAAGTGCTTATCCTGTAAAGGGTCGTGGAGGAGGGTCTGGAGCATAACCCAGCTGACAATGGGCAAAAGGATGGGTACACCCTGGACAGCTCACCAGACTTTTACAAGGCTGACACATAAAAACAGACATTCACGTTCACATTCACATCTACCGGCAATTTAGAGTCACCAGTTACCTAACCTGCATGTCTTTGGGCTGTGGGAGGAAGCTGGAGTACCCAAAGAAACCCCATGTCGACACAAGGAGTACATGCAAACACCACGTAGAGGGGCCCCAGCCGGCTAGTGGGTTTGAACCCAGAACCCTCTTTCTGTAAGGCGACCGTGCTAACCACTGCCCCACCATGCCACCGCTACAACATTATAGGAAACTGTTAAAGGAAGGCTTTATTTTTCTTGAGGTGTCCAAAGTATCAGAAGTGGAGACTTCTTTGGGCTAAGTAGCTGCATTGTGTAGGTAAATCTAAATTTTGGATCAAGTCAGATATTCAATATTAAAGGACAAAACTTGACATCTCCAGTTCAGAGAAAAGCCTAAATGATCCCAAACAGCAGTGAGATGAAGAAGTGGGAGTGCATGTGTGTGTTAGAGTGAAGGAAAGAGGGAGACAGAGGGATATTAAGGGCCAGATAGATGGCTAAAAAAGAGGGAAATGGTGAGATGACAGGCCACAGAGATAGATGAAGGAGCACTGGTGTTCATATTCTCTGTTGCCTTCAGCGACAAACAGTGGCCATGAGACATCAATATTAAACACAGCAACAAGACACACAGCCTCTCACACACACCACACACACAATCATCATATGCATACCAAACACAAGACATCAATATCATATATGAGCATATTATATGCAGAATATTTTAGCGACAAACATAATGTGTGCTTCTGGAGAGCAGGAGATGATTGAAAGCTCTGTAGAGGGAGGCGCTGGGATTTAGGCCAGCACTTAGAGAGGGAGAGAGATCGTCTTTCTGTCTGAAATGAGTAAGCTTGTTTTCCTGAAATCTCTGCATACTGATGTATTCCAAAAAAGCAGGCATTCTTTTTTATATCAGAAGCAAAATAATTAAATGGAAGAAGGAGCTGTTCCTGTTTTAAGCTGAATGATTAAATGATGTCTCTGTTTTGCCCGACCGGTTGATGGCGGGTCTCACAGGAAAGACCGAGTTGGCCAAACAGGTGGCTCGCTACATGCACAAGGACATCAAGAAGGTATGTTACGAGGCATCTCACACGCACACACACACACACACACACACACACACACACACACACACATTCACACCAGTGTTTCAACATCCAGTCAATAGGTGGAAAACAGGTCCTCTCATAGATATAAAACTGACATTTAATTTAGGGGCTCTTCCCGCCTCGGAAGAAATGACAGAGAATTCAATTTGTGTTGGTTTCCATGGTAACTATTAGTAGCACAAGTTCAACACGAAGACACACAGCAGCATGTTGTGCCTCTTGGGGAAGTTAACCAATCGTGTGATTGCAGGGTTTCATTCGTATGGACATGTCTGAGTTCCAGGAAAAACACGAGGTAAGACACTTTTTACCAGGAGGTAGCCAAAAAGTGTTTCTAATAACTATATTACACATACTGTGTCAAATGTGTTGCTCTAACGGATGTCCATTCATTTGCACGCCACTGACATGCTGGATTAATTCTGTTGATGTACTCACAATGGACACATAAACCAAAATTAATGTTTTTGCCCTTCTTTGTGAAACTTTGTTGATGAATATGTTTAATCAGTGAATCAGAGTTGCATTATTTTACAATGTTCAGAAACCATGTTAAGTATTTTTTATCCAGTGTTGACTTTTTTGTGGATTTCTACATAGTTTGCAGCAACAGATCCTTGCAAAAGACTTTTTATGTTATATTGTTAGAACTTATTTTTGTGCACCCTCTGTCAGGTGGCAAAGTTCATTGGCTCTCCGCCGGGATATGTGGGACATGAGGAAGGGGGTCAGCTGACCAAGCTGTTAAAGGCATGTCCCAACGCTGTCGTCCTGTTTGATGAAGTCGACAAGGCCCACCCTGATGTTCTGACTATCATGTTGCAGCTCTTTGATGAAGTGTGTATACAAACACACACAGATGAGCAGTATTATTACACCTTTGTGAAATTACATCCATGCCGTGTTGATAAAACATTTGCAAATGGAACATTAATGGGTGCTGCTGTTTCTGTCTCAGGGTCGCCTCACAGACGGCAAGGGGAAAACCATCGAATGTAAAGACGCCATCTTCATCATGACATCCAACGTTGCAAGTGACGAAATCGCCCAGCATGCACTCCAGCTTCGGCAGGAAGCTGAGGTGGTCAGCCGCAGAAAGCTGGCCGACAACCTCGGTGAGGGAAACACACTAACACGATGATGCACAGCAGACATCGCACTGACTTGTATTTGCTGCTGCTGCAAAATGAATTGGACATTGTGATTTTATTAGTTCCCACTTTGGGAACCCATTTAAACTCAGTCTGACATTATTTTCCATTTTCATCCATTACTGTAGTTTAAAATCAGCATGATAAAATGATGTCAAGCATGGTCAAATCTTTTTTTTTTTTTTTTTAATATCAGATCATCCAGATTTTTTGTCAGGTCTTATCAGTGTTTTGCTAAATAACTTAGATCAACATTTTAGATACTGGGAAGATATTTACATAAAGTGTAGTTATCTGGTGCTATACCGTAGAGCCAGGTGAATAGAATTAAAAGTGAAATCAATGTTGATGTGTTTTTCCTCAGAGGATGTACAGAAGAGTGATGACATCACAATCTCCCGACAGTTTAAAGAATCTGTGATTCGACCGATCCTGAAGGTAACCCACATTTTTTTGGTGTAATTACAGACAAACTACTTTGTCTGTAATTATTTAACTATTTGCTTCACTACAGCAGTTTAGTGTCGTAGTTAATGCTGAGATGCTTCAGTTGTCATTGCTAATTCTTTGGTTCCTCCGCAGGCTCATTTTCGGAGGGATGAGTTTCTGGGTCGTATCAATGAAATTGTGTACTTCCTGCCGTTCTGTCACTCAGAGCTGCTGCAGCTGGTCAGCAAAGAGCTCAACTTCTGGGCCAAGAAGGTGTGTAACAGTGCGCACAAGCAAAGCACATCACAGTGTTCACATTATATTTTCAGATAGGTCACACAGCTCCTAAGATCCTCTATATCCTTTTCATAAAAAATAAAATCAGCTGTCTGCAGTTTGTAAATATGAGACTATCGTGGGACTGTACAAACTACTAGTACTTTTCAAACTACTGGGAATGTTCAACAAATCCTCTCTAAGTGTATCTGAGAGCAGAGCTGCAACAACTGATTGATCGATAAGCTCTCAACTGTTAAATTAATCGTCAGCTATTTTGACAATGGGTAAATCGGTCTGAGTAATTCTTTTAAGAAAAAAAGATTCCAGCTTCTTACATGTGAATATTGTCTGATTTCTTTCCTTCCCTGTGACAGTAAACTGAATATCTTTGGGTTAAGGACAAAATAAGACATTTGAGGACATTATCTCAGGCTTTGGAAAACACTGACCAACATCTTTCACTATTTTCTGACATTTTATAGACCAAACAACTAATTAATTAATCAAGAAAATAAGCAGATTAATCAAAAATGAAAATAATCTTGGTTGCGGCCCAGACACATGGGTGTCCTCCAGTCGGGCTGGAAGGCCCTACCTTCTTCATCCTGCAGCCGCTGAGCTGTGCAGAAGCACACACAGATCAATATTATGTGCCACTACTACTCACTATAATGTGATTACAGTGTTTAACATGTGGAGCCTTCATCAATATTTAATTATTAATATTACAGCTGGTGTCCTGACAGCCAACATTGGCCCTGCAGGCAACTGATAGGAACCTGACTCACAACTCTCACTGTGCATTTGTCTTTTGAACGTTGCTGTGTGTGTTTTCTTGCGCATCTATTTTTCTTTAATGTTTTGAGTGCTCATGTCTTGTAATAACTCGTCTCTGTCTGTGTGTGGCAACGCTGCTCACAGCAGAAATCTCATTACTACAGAATCCTCATGAGCCATTTGTTTGTCACTCACTTATATTAAATAAATTAAATGTTTAGTGCTATCATTATTGGCTTTAATACTGCATTTGTAATGTTGTAATATTAGTGTTTATATCTCTGGAGTACAACATGGCATGGTAGTTATTGAATAGAGTGTTAACATCAGGAGCTAAATGAGCAGTTCTGATCGCTACTATTGACTGGTGTTTGATTAAAATGCATTAAGGGCCTGTTGATTAGCCCTGGCAGACATGCTGCTTGACAGTATCTCCTCTCTGCCCGAGCATTTGTCTCTGTCTCCACCATCCACCATGCTTTCTTTTTGATTTGACTGTTTATGATAATAACCTCTTATGATAATAACCTCTTCTTTCTCTCTTCCACCCCCTTTCTCCCTGTCATTAGGCTAAGCAGCGCCATGACATCACTCTTCAGTGGGAGCGCCCGGTTCTGGAGCTGTTAGCGGGCGGGTATAACATGCATTACGGAGCACGCTCCATCAAACATGAGGTACGCAGGGGCTGTAAAACACACTTAACATTTAACTCACTTGTTTCATGACTGAGATCTGGGGACACAGCAGCTCTGCTAGATGAGCTTTGCAGCAGACCAGTAGGGCAAGCAGAGAGGGACATTTACAGACATATAGTAGGGAAATTAATTTAACATGAATGTTCATTTTCACAATTAAGTGGTTAAGATAATATGCCTTAAGTGTGGTTTGGTGTAAAACCTGTCTGATCATGTGTGTGAAGACATGTAAAGATGTGTGTAGCAGAACATCTCAAGATCTCAGCAATGACTTTGTTGAGTAAAATGTTGTTTAACTGATAGGACTGTTGGCCAAAATTTGAACGGATAGTGTGGAGTTTTTGGAGTAGGGTATGAGGTATGTATGAGGTACTTAGGCCACTTAGGTGTCAGCTGGCCCACTCCCAGTTTGGAGAAATAAGCAGGAGTACCGACACAGAAGCAAAGCAATATACAGCTGTGGAGGGGTCAGCAGCAAACTTTACTTTAGCTGCCTAAAAAAAAAAAGCCCCATCTAAAAAAACTCAGTATCCGTTTAATTGTACGCGATATTTTGAATATTTTCACTGCTTTAACATGCCGTCACACAGCTCCCTTCAAAGCCACCAGACTCCTTTGACAACAAAGTAATTTTACCCTGCAGAACACAGGAGTTGCTGGTCTACCGCTGCCTCTAGTTTGTGTTATCATGTGACTTTGGTGTTTTAAAATGTTAGTTTGGATTCAACCAAATTCACACAATAACAGAAACACATTAACTGATCGAGGCAGCAGGAGACCAGCAGCCTCCATATTCCGCAAGATAAAATTTCTGTTTTTGTCTATCGTGATCTCATCTGTACTCGTCAGGTTTTGCCGCTTGGGCAGAAGCCTCGGGTGTTACTAAAATGACACAGGCCGGCATTCCTCTGCGTTGTACATTGACACAGAAGGGGTTGGCGGTTAGCTTTAGGCAACAAAACTACTCGGTTATGGTTAGGAAAAGACTGCGGATGTTGCTCTCAAGTTTTCTTCTAGGGAGTATTTAAAAGGCAAACCCCCTTCTCCACCCTTGTTCAGCCTGATTGCCCCTCACCATAAAAACACTCAGCTTTAAGTGACACAAACATGGCCAGAAAGGTAGCGGCATGTCACTAAAAAACACTGTAACAGGTATCACTCTTTGTTGGTCTCAAACACTGCTCTCCTAGGTCAGAGTGCAGTGTTTGTTTCACTCATCCATGAAAATAAGCAGATAAATCCATATAAAAGTCTGACATTGTTAACGTTCATGTGTCAGTTGCAAAATACTCTTTCAGTCAGTAGATATGAGATACAGATATATCTATCACACATATTTGATCAGGGAAGAGCCTCCTATCAGCAGAGAGCAGTGGCTGTTTTTCAGTAGTTAAAATATATCAGCATCATGTTGTTTTAGGGACTGATCAGCAAAGCTCAAGAACAGCACTATACTGCTTTAAATACAATATTCTAAACTCTGCCGCACCACTAACCTCGTCCCTGATCCCTCAGGTTGAGCGTCGGGTTGTCAACCAGTTAGCAGCAGCGTACGAGCAGGAGCTGCTGCCCAAAGGCTGCACCCTGCGTCTGTCTGTCCAGTCGGAGGACCGGGAGGAGCGGAGCACGCCCAGTCTGCGCCTTGAGGTGGTAGGAGAGGACAGCTCTTCAAGAACGCTGGACATCCGTCCACCGCTCAGCCCTGAACACTAACACAATGCAGAAACACAGAAGATATATACAGATAAATATATATGTATATATATATGCACACATGCACACTTTCCACACACACAATATCATCATCATCATAGTGTCAGGCAGATGGATGGTTCTTGATGGATTTAACTAATAAAAGTACCTCTGATAAACACATCACTGCCTCTCTGTTTCAGTACACATATGCAGTAATTACATGCCAACTTACATGACAGTGTATCAGCCAACAGTGTGTGCTGTAAAAAGTAAAGTCAGCCTACTTGAACGTTAAAGTTTATGTTACAACAGAATCTCATATCAGCAGGGACTGATATCAAGAGCTGTGCACACGGTCTCATTAGATATAAAATCTAAGCGCAGGGTGAGTGAATGTGTCGCAGGTTGTAAACGTAGCATAGAGGCTTCAGCGTGCAGCGTCATGAACATCAAACATCAGACATCTCATCAGTGGATTGAAACCACCGTATTAGCTGAAACAAAAGCTTAGCAGCTTTACGTCTGTAGTAGCCTACTGTTAATAAATGTAGCTGTGACGTAGTTAAAATTAATGTCTGCTTTATCGTGTGGAACACTGAAAACAGCCAAATTATTTAATATTTATTAAATGTGCTCTATACAACATAAGGGAACATGGGGTAATGGCATCCCAAGCAGAGAATGAAGTCACGCTCTCTTTGTGTGTTGTCTGTTTGCGAGTCCCTGTTTGTGTATCCCACAGGCTAGCTAATTACCGCTCTGCACTGTGCTCATATGACAGTTACCGCTGGTAACACTGTCCTGGCACGTGGTGGGACGGCGTTATCCTGGAAGTGTAGCACCCACCCCTATGTTAACATGTTAGCTCTGTCAGCACTGTGGCCATTGTTAGCATCGTTAGCTGCTAGGTGCTAGCTCAGCCACCTACATGTTGAGAACCAAGTGCAGACAATCCTGGCCCAGATTCTGAATCATAGATATGCTCTACAGCTTCCTTTAAGGATATATTTAAGCTAAGTTAATGGCAGTATATCTGGCAGTTTGGAGGCCGATGAAGCCGACATGATTTTGAAGAGACAAGATGTCAAATGGAAAACATTAACAAGGAGCAAAACTTAAATCTCTTAAAGACCAAGTAATTTGATTTAAGAATGACGGATGTTTTGCCAAAGTGAGATCAATAACAGGCACTTTAAGTTTGTCAGTTTGCCGTGAAGGAAAGGAAGGTATTAACAACCAAAGATAGTTTGACGTTGCCTCAGATCGTGTTCACTTTAATGCACATTTATGTAAAACTCCTCACCAGCAGAGCTCTACTGATAAATGTTAGTCAACACAACCTGCTTATTAATTTCATTTTAGTAAAGAATGTGTTAGTGGCGAAACACCAAGCAGAAATGTATAGCAGCCCATTTGAATGATGGGTAATATAACTGCCTTGTGAATTGTTTCTGTTGATGCATGTTGATGTAAAGACGTCTCGCCTGTCACGACAGAGGCTCTGGTACTGTACAGTGTGTGTCTAGCTTAAAAAATCTATCTGACATCAAGAGGAATTTAGAGTCGTGAAGAAATAATATTCAAAGTGTTGTTTCATAAATGTTTGAACAGCATGCTGACAAGGCACCAAATGTAAGCCAGCGACATTTTTCATTCTTGTATCCCAACCTCCACCGAGTAAATAAAGTCATCACAACAAAAAAGGAATTCCTCTGTTTTTTGTTCTGTTTGTGTCACACTGACACTCCTGATGGATGGATGGATGTGTGTGTGTGTGTGTGTGTGTGTGTGTGAGTGTGTGAGTGACCAGTGCCTGGGTGGGAATTCTGCAACAATAATACATGTCCACCTTGTGAAACAACGTGACAGGGGAATTTCCTTGGAATTCTGCTCTGTGTGGGGGTCTGTGTCGGACGCTGGGAGGGAATGCAGCGCGATAAATGCCACAGAAATGTAAAAGACATCACACACACCCTGCAGGAATGCCTTCTCTATAGGGAGGAATTAGCATGCAGGAAAAAGACACATTCACTCTGACTGTGCTCCGCCTGGACCCCCCAACACACACACACACACACACATCTACAGAGTCACGGCTGTCATTCCCTGTTGTTTTACAGTACAACAAAGCAATCATTTTCTGTAGGGCTGAAATGATTCGTCAGCCCATTAGTTGCCAGAATATGAATTGCCGAAAACTCTAATTATTGATTCATTTTTCTTTCTTTTTTTAACATATTTTCATTGTGTTTTCACAGATACATCAACAGTACAAACCAAATAAGTGTCTTCAAGTTAAGCATTTTTAGTTGGTGTCATGTCTCATATAAATGTTCCATTTTTTCCAGTTCTTTTTAAATGTAATTTTTTAAATTCTCAAAACACATGTCAGCTTTTCCATCACTAAAACTTCTTGGACATTTTCCAGCCAGAGTTTCTGTTTTGGGGGGGTTTACTTTGAGCCAGCTTTCTTACTTGCTGCAAGTAAAACTTGCTAATCACAACAGCTAACTAATGCTCCTGAGATACATCACAAGGCAGGTATTTGGGATTTTGTATCTCTAAATATTTTTAACAGCCACATTAATATTTTCCCATTATGATCTGATATTTGTACAGCTCCGAAAAATATGTGTGTGGTCGGCTTCCGTGCTCCCGCACAGCCTCCAACATCGTTGCTGTGTACCAAGCTGCCTGCTTTTTATTTTGGGTGTTGTGAAAAAGTAAATTCTAAGAGGAGAATTCCTTCCATACTGGTGAGTCTGTGGATGTACATTGTGTCTCACATATTTAATACAAATCTTCCTCTGTTACTTTAATCTTTACCTGCCATCGATTCATTTTTCAAGCGAACAAGCAAAACACTTTCTGGCTCCAGCTTCTTTACACTGTTTTCTATTATTGTAAATTCATTACCCAGGGTTCCCACAGTCATGAAAGTCCTGGAAAGTTATGGAGTTAACAAAAAATGTTTTCCAGGCCTGGAAATAGTTTGAATTTAATAGAATGTTTTGGAAACATTTGAATATATATTGTTTGGGCTATTTAAAATATGTCTAAGGTTATACAAATTACTGTATGTTCCCTATATTGCTGATGTAAAATCTAATGCTGCATTGCTGACTGTTGAGACATCACTAGTATCACGTGATACACGTTGGTGCATGAAGCTAGTTGATGGTGGGGACGTCAAACATGCAAGTAAAGTTAGAAAGTGCTAGCAGTTTACTTACTTACTTAGGCCTTACACCACTTTTGGGGTATAGGCCGTCGACAAGGGACCTCCAGAGTACCCGATCGCTGGCTTTCTTTTCTATCTGTGACCATGTGTATCCCATCTTCTTTTCAAGCAGCTTCCAAGCAGTTTGCTTATCTGCAAATGACCAAAAAGATCATGTTTAATACTGTATGGCTTTTGAATGACAAATACACGTGGCCAAAGAGAGGGGCAGATCCTCACTGCATGGGGTGTAGGCTCTGCACCAAAGCCTTTCACGTGGCAACATGGGGGGAACAGCTCTGGTCAGCCATGCTAAAGGGAAAAAGTATCTAGACAACCAAAAGGCTGCCAAACAGACTGCAAGTGTCTGCACATATTTTACGTCTGCCATAGCCCGGCCAGATAACATTACCGCTTCTACCAGCAAGGCAAGCACTGCTAGCTGTGGAACAACTTCAAGCGACATGCAACCAATCAGTTGCTGCATCCAATGATCTGCCTACCTGTTTTAAACTACCTAAATTAAGTCACAAAAATGGGGTAAAATATGATGGGAATATTATGGAAAAAGTTTTGAATATTAATTGGTAAAAATGTGTGAACTCTGATTTATCTTTGTGTTTTTGACTGTTGGTTGATCTGACAGAAAATGCTTTTTAAAGATGTTGTTTGAGCTTTGGGAACTTGCAGTGGGCACATTTCAATATTTTCTGACATTTTAGTATCCAAACGATTAATCAAAAAGATAACAGCTGAATCAATAATGAAAACAATAGTCAGTTGCAGCCCTGATTTTCTTCCAACTCCTATATGATTGGTGTAGTTTTAATAATGGAAATCAATAGAGGACGGTGACTTTTACCATGATCCACTTTATAAACATTCCTCTTAAGTGTGCATTATTATATTTTGTGCATTTCTGATGTCCACTGTTTAATTTGTTACAGCCTCAAAAAGTGGTCTGACCATTTTGTTGTTATTCCTTGGAACTGAAGAGAGGAAAGTATCCTTTTTATAATTTGTCTGCCAACTACTCATGAACCTAAGCTCACTCTGTGGTTGTATTAATTATAGTTTGCATTGTTAAATTGCCCTTTGCTTTAAAATGTTATCTACATGTTGTGAAGCTGATCGAAGGAGCAGCAGATGTTTTCAAACTTGGGACTCTTAAAGTGGCTGCATCTGGACAGTAGATCAGGTTTTGCTATGATACCTCAAGGCTTTTTTCCCAATCTCTTATAACCCTCAAACACATCTACACTTTATGGCTTTAGGAAGTCGAGCTAGTGTATATGTGAGTGTGTGTGTGTGTGTGTGTGTGTGTGTGTGTGTGTGTGTGTGTGTGTGTGTGCGTGCACGTGTGTGTATCCATTTACCCTCCCTGAGGAGGAAGACAAGAATAAGAGGAGGAGGGGAGAGAGAAGAGGCTCTTAGTCTGTCCGTCAGGCTATTTCTGACTGCTGCCATTTCTCTGATTAGATTATGGAGAAACAGAAACCTGGCCCTCCATCGTCCTAACCTCCCTCTCACTCTATCTCGCTGTATTTTGCTCACCCATCCTCCCTCTGTCTCATGCTCAGCTTCTCTCTCTCCTCCACCTTTTCCTCTCGGTCCTTCCCTTATGCTCTGCTGTCCATCTGTCTGTCTGTCTCTGTCCCTCTCTGCCCCGGTGGCTCTCCTCCACCTTCTATTGCTGATAGAAAAGGAGAGTTCAAGGTGCAGGAGAGGAGCAAAACAGAGAAGTGAGTGAGAGGGTAAAGGTAAAAGATGGGAGGAGGATGGAAATAGAGGAACAGAAAGATGGGAGAAATTAAAAACATTTCATTAGTACAATAATAAAACAAAAGACTTCAGTATTTGTTACCATGACTTCCTTAACTTGCAAAGACAAGGACCCAAGCAGTAGCAGTTGCCTCTGCAACACAGAGCCACAAAATGTGTCAGGGGGCCTTCTTGGTCTACACCTGCAAAATGGCACTCAAATTATCATGTGCTGACCAGGAAGAGACACAAAAAAAGCTAAAAAAAAAAAAAAATGAAACATAAGAACTGTGAAGAGACACAAATTGACCACAGAGACACAAAACCACACAAAGATGTATAATGACTACAAAGAGATGCAAAACAACAAAAAGAGGCAAAACCACCACAGTGTCTGTGTGTCTTGAGGCCGGTCTCACGGCAAAGTCGTCAAAATCTGGCGCTTGGGCAGTGACTTGCAGCGTCAGACACTGACCAAAAAACTGTCCTTTAACATCACATGGCTGGGCACCATTATATTTTAACGACACTCAGCGGTGAGGGGTGGTGGATGGGTCCAACGAACATCAACTTTCACATGGGACAGTGGTGTTCGCGTCCCTGCTCTTTTGTCCTAAACCTAACCAGGTGCGTTTGTTGCTGTAGAAAAACGTCAATTTGCGTTGTTGTACTGACGTAGCGCTTTTATTTTGAAAGAGACAGTGTGTAAATGGTGAAGTTCCTGTGAAAACAGAAGTGTATTTTGAAAGAAGACAATGCATGTAACAGGCAGAACTTGACATGGTGTCCCAGAACATCAACAACCAACACACCAAGGGTACCTTTCACATCGTATCTGGACGTGGAAAGTCCATGACCAAACATCAGTATGTGACGAGGTCGGAGTGAGAATGTGTTGCTTGTCCCTGCGCAGGAGAGGTGGTGGGGCCTTTTGCATATCTGTGCCCAGGGACCCTGTTGTCTCAGTCAGCCCATGAAGATTAAGTAATAATTCATGGTCTTAGCTGATACTGTCCTTTAGTGGTGCAGATTCTCTAAATAAACTATAATTAACCAAATTACTGAAAACATTTGGGGCATCCTCTGGGTTCAAGGTGCTTACCATGAACCGCAACGTCCCCAGTTCTTTGTCCAGACTGGATCCTCTGTTGTATGCAATTCCCTCATCTCTACACTGTAAGCTAGTAAATGCATATAGTTCCTAAAGTGAAATCTTTTAAGTATCAGAGGACTTTCATTTTGGTGAAAATAAAGAAATTTGCTTCATATATTGCTTCATATACTGCTCTTTGTACACACATTAAGATGGTACTGTGTCTAACTGTTGTGATAGGGTTCCCAGTTTGTGTATCTGAATGTGTTACATGCACAAATGGACAATGTTGAGAAATGTGAGAGATCTGGCTCATGTCCTCTGCTGCTCATAAATACTAATCTACAGTCTGTAAATAAAAAGATGGGTAAAGAAGTTTGGGTGTGTTTGATTTCAGTGCAGTTGCTGTGCAGCCCAGACAGCAGCAGCAGCTCAGAGAGGTGCAGCAGCCAGGTGGAGGTGGTGAATGATGAACGACTACTAGAGGCTCTCCCATTATCATATCTGTCCCTGCTCTTAACGGGGGATTTTCATCCGTGTCCCTCCGCACTCCTCTCATCCCTCCCTCCCTCCCTCCTTCCCGTTTCTCATTGTGCTCCCCCAGGAAAGCGATCGATTTCACCTCCATTACCTCAGTCCTCTAAGCTTTAGAGATGCTCCTCATTCATGCAGCTGTGGAGCAGCACAGTTATCACAGCCTGCACCAGGCTTTCATTTTGGTTTTATGCATTTGCTCAAATGAGACACTTGGCTCTGGTGTTAACGCCTGGAGTTATATGGAAGCTTTGTTGCGGTTCGGGAGATGGACCGGTTGACGGGGGTTGCACGCACCGGATGCCGTCCGGTTACCGCAAGGCAATCACGTGACAGTCCCCTGGGAGAATTAGCATAAAAGACAAATAAAGGACCCCACCAAAAACACACCAGTCTGCCCTCCTTTCTTTTAAAGAAAAGGAAAGAATCCATTCCGCCTAATTCGAACCTTGCTCAGGGACAGCTCGCGTGGCAGATTGCAGCCTAATTAGTTTAGAGGGAATTTAATTCAATTAACTTTCCACAGCTCCGCGCGCCCCGCCGCTGGGCTGCTTTCAGAGCGCGGGGCCAGAGCTCGAGATCTAATTAGCGTGTTTGGAGAAGCTCTCCTGCGCGCGGCCATCCCTCGCCGCTCCAGCTGTGGTGTGCGTGTGTGTGTGTACTGTGGTCTCCCGGGACCTGGTTTTTATCCTAAAAAGCTTCTTTTTTAAGTAACATGCCGTTATCCATTAGGATAATACAGGTCTGGTGCCGCAGTAGAGAGATGTACGCAGCATGTGAATAACCGCAGCTGCTCTGCGTCATATTCCGGCTGATGAATGCATGTTGAACTGATGTTAGAGCGGACTTAAATTAGCGCGAGGCTAATTTGATGGGTTAAAATTAATGGGCACGTTTTGTGGCAACTGACAGAACAACTGACGAGCCTTTGTGCTGCACATTTCACGTTTGCGAATTTGAAAATAGTTTGTGGATTTTTGACTGATCTTATGTTGAGCCAAACTCAGAGTGCGCAGCAGATTTACTGCTTTTCAGTGAGCGCAGTGGTTTCTTTAAAGGCGCTATTACAGGCTCCAAAGATGATATTCAGATCATGAAAAACTGGTGCAATATGACAAGATTTCACAAGAGAGCCATTTCATCCGAAGGTTTTCTTCTTTATGTTTGATTTTGGAGATGTTTTCCTGTGTGCAGCCTCACCAGGCTGCATTATTATGCAATACAAAGCCTTTAACAACTTCTCTGAGGTGATGCACTTTGGCCCAGATACAAGGCACAATATGGCCAAGATTGAAAAACAAATAAATGAAGGTATTAAAGAAAATATAAAACTATCTTTGCATCAGTGTTTTATTCCCCTCCTATGGAGCAGGCTACAGCCCCACGCTGATTTTGATCATGTGCATCAACACCACCTGAGTGAGGAGTTGAATGTAACTCTTACACTGGGTGCTGTTGCTTCTGTCTCTAACCCGGTTAAATGCGCGCCGTCGTCTCGAGCCGAAGCGTCACGGTACATTCCGGTAATTGGGGATTGAAATGCAGGGACAGGCGCACCGACGGGACCCCCCGGCCCCTGGCCCACACCACCCCTCCTCCCTCCTCCATCCACCCCCTCTCCCGCACCGGCTGTCATCCATCACCGGGCAAATCAAATGCGCCGCCAGCCTCTGCTGCTGTAAAGACGCAGGGCCGATGGATGTTAACGGCAGGATCTGTGATTTCTGATTTTATTTTATGCGCAATCAAATTCACCTCCGAGGGAAGAGGATCTTAAGAGGGGCGATGACACGACACATTTTAGTGACACTGCAGGTGGAGAGCCAGCTGCCCGGCTGTGTGGAGCGCACTGGCCCGGTGGAGGATGAAGTTGCAGCAAATGGAAAGAAAAAAACATGGGCCCTAATGATTAAATTTTAAGGATAATCAGTCTTTACAAATATCAATTCACTCTCAATGATATAAACTATTGACAGGAGATTAAAAATTACATATAAGGTAAATTATGGACACATGCTGAGAGCAAGCAAAGGAATTCAATCAGCCATTTTGTGTGTTTTGCGCACAAGCAAATTACGCACAGGTGGCAATTAAATCAGCTTTAAGGGATTTATTTATAACCTGATACAGTGCAACGAAAACAGACGTACTGTCCACATCCTATCATCGCGATTGGCTACGCGATGCACAACAGCAAATTCCAAAAAGGAGAAAATACATAGAGGTGCGCATGAAACAATAATTTTAATGTTCGATCAATTTCACCTTTTGATTTATAACTCACTTTTGATAATTAATATATGAAGTTAATATCATCAAAATAATGAATAGCATTATCTAAATTAAAAATGGATTTTAATTCATAAGTAAAATAAGATATTACAACCAATTAAAAGCATTTTAAAGCGCAGAGATGTGGGTGTTCCAATTGCTGCAGCTATTTTAACAGTTTATAAATAATTATCACATTAACTAAAATTTCATTTCAGAGGGAATCAAGCAGCCATGGAGGGTTAATCCGTAACAAAGGATACAGTCTCGCCAAAACACTACTCAACTTAGGCCTCTGTCTGTTTCTTTTTTCTCTCTTTTGGTCCCACCTGGTTGCATTTTATTGCAGCAGCTGCACAGCAACCATCAGCTGTATGCTCGCACCATGCAATGTGAAATTAGTATGATTAAACTTTGTTTGATTTTACAATATCAGTGGCACTGGCTTCAATTAACTCTTAATAAGATATAAGAATAATAGTAATATGTGGATTTAACGACACGTTTTGCAGAGCTCGACAAACAGGAGAGAGACTACCCGGACCTGAGGATCAATAGCTGCCTCATTCTGAAGCAGCAAAAAAAAGGCTTTCGACACACGGGACATGTTCTTCTTTGAGCTCTCATGATGGATGGAGCTGGCAGCCTCTCCCTTTGACTGACAGCTTCACTTGGTTTTCAGACCACCACCGCCTGTCACGGGACAGAAACCGGGCTGGGGCCTCCCGCGTGGCTTTTCTTTAAACCGGTGTCGCCGCTGTCCCATCTTTCACTCATCCCTTATCCCCTGTCTCTATCCATACACCGCTCCATCTCTCCATGAAGACCATCCAGGCATCCATCATAGGAACCAGTCTCTCTGCCCACACCACCACCACCATCACCACCCTGACGCACACAAGTTATTCCACTGCTCGCAAATCTGCATGCAGCCCCTCTGATCTCCAGTCGGTGGAAGACCATCACAAACAATTACAGTGGCAGGAAAGATGAGAGCAGAGAGGCAACAAATACTGGGAATTTAATTTCTCTACAGATCGTGAACCCTTTCGTGGCTGAAATAAGATAGGACAGACAGGACAATTAATGGGATGTGAATATAAAACCGAGTGCAGCCCTAGAATAATTAATTATGAGAACAAAACGCAGAAAAATCAGGTATTTCCTCAGAAAAAAAGATGTTAAGGTCAGGCTTTACACCCTGGTTAATAGGTATAGTTATTCATAATGCATCAGGATCATTCAGAGAACAGAGAGCCTAAATTTATTTCTAAAGACACGTATAACGACAAAACAAAGAGAAATCTGATTTTTATTATAATAACGCACTATTCTTAATTGTTTTTCAAAGTGTTGTGATATGCCTTTATGATGTCCTTCATGATTTCCGCATAAGAACTTGTGCTTAATTGTCTTAATCGCTAAATTAGTTACATTATTTCTGTCTCCTGTCATTACAACCTAATTTTTTAATATTGGCTAATTAACCTCAAAAATGAGGATTGATCCTTTAATGTTAACTCAATCATAACCCTGATTAGAAACAGCCTATGTTAAGTGCGTCCATAAAATTCCCCCCCTAGTCCTCCATAGGCCTATAATCCTATAGTCTCGGGGTTCCTCTCTCAGGGGCCCTCAGGAGCCTCTAGGGGACCATTGTGTCCCCCCTCTGTTGACTCAGACGTCATGAATGCCAAAGATCCCCGTTACTGTTTCCGTCAAATCGCCCCATGAATGTAAAAGTCCAAAGTTAAAGCCTCCGCGGAGGAGAAGTCTCCCCCTGCGCTGGAGCACTAAGGGCGGATTAGTGGCCTGGAAGAGACCGCTCCCCTCTTTGAAGGGATTAAAGTTTAAATGCTTAAAAGCGGGAGGGCTAGGGTCGCTCCTGGATGCTCTTTTTTTCTGGGGAGGAGGCAGAAACGGCCCTGGAGAGTTTAACTTTGAAACAGTTTAAGTTTCTCGGTAAACTCACCTCTGAACCCACCAGACGGGACGAGGACACACAACAGACGGTGTGGCCTATAGGAGCTGACTGAAAAAAATCACAGGGCTCATAAGATGTATTTTAAATGGCTTAAAGAGTAAGGATCACACTGAACTCACTAGTATTTTTGAGGATATATCAGTGTTGCAGTGTGTATTCTTATGAGTGCATGTGTTGGGGGAAGGGGAACTTTTTGCGTAGAGACAGGGCACTAATACATGACTCAATAAATAACACAACTAAGAGGGAGTTAAGTACCTATTTTATGCCATGTATCATATAAAGCATATTTTTCTTGACCTAAAACAGTAAGACTTTCATATGTAACACCCGCAGACATATAATTTCTAGACTTCATAATAATATCCCAGTAAAGGAAGCTGGTTGAGTGCTTATCTCAGGGAAGGCAGGTGCACAAAATCACATTTTTTGCAGATGAGGCGCATAAACGGAGCATAAAATCTGGGTAAATATTTTGCATAAATTATTTTTTATTATTGGAAACGCTGTGACTAAACACCAGACCAGAATATGCAGTTAAGAATAGGACATGTAACCTAAAGCTGGAGTCTAACTCAGACTGCAAATTGCCTTGAACCATTTGGAGAACATGTCATGTTGTGCGCAATTACGCACACATCTTACATGTTGCATTTACTTCTGTTCAGTGGGATATAGCTTTGCTTTCAGACTGAATTACCAGGAAAAATGAGACTGAGTATTCAGCTCTTGTGTCTGGCCTTACTGAGCCTCAGACTCGGACGCAGCCACAGACATGAGAGATGTTCCACCAGAACTGCGAGCCAACATCAGCGCAAGACGAACAACTGTATCAACAGGAGCACCGCGTGCCGCCCCGCCCCAAACATCCACCAGCTCTCACCAACCACACAATAAACGCTTTAAACAAATCTTATTATTTATACTTATTTGTAGTTTAAGTGAGTACAGCGCAGCAAATGGCACGCATGCGCGCGCCCGTGTTTGCCGGGTTAATGTCATTAAGGAGCATCATCATCATGCAGCCTCTGGTCAAGCCAGATAAGAGCGCGCACTTTGGGGCGCGCGCGCACGCAGGACAAACTTAATTAATTTCTCGCACGCACGTAAAATGTAATTTTGGTTTGTGGGTTATATTATTTGGTGACATTTATCCACTAATAAAAAGCCTGTTAATTTCGTGAACAGAGACTGAAATGCAGCCGTCGTGTTTCTAAATAGCACCAGATTTGGAAACAAGGATGGAGCGCGCGCCTTGCTGCCGGTTTCAAGCCCTCTGTGTGTGTGTGTGTGTGTGTGTGTGTGTGTGTGTGTGTGTGTGTGTGTGTGTGTGTGTGTGTGTGTGTGTGTGTGTGTGTGTGTGTGTGTGATGGGGGCCGTGTGGGATATGACTTATCACATTGTATGACACCGAACAATAAACTTAAACCAATTTATGAAGCGTCAATGCGTTTATGGTTAGCCTGTCGTGGTTGCTCAGTTGTCTCCGCAGCCAATTCCCTCTCTAGTCCTATACATCAAAGTGACGCTCACTCTGGTGACATCTCCGTAAAAGTGATCGGAATCAAATCAAAGCTTTTAATCTCACCAATCACCGTCACATCTGGACGTTTTCCCCCACATAAAGACTTCTGTGGCTGAGCTGCACTTGTTTCCACGAGCCGTTTGAGGGGCAGTGAAACAATATTGACCGGCTGCGAGGCAACATTATGGTTTATGAGCAGCTTCAGCTGCTCATAAACTGTATTTCAGTCACATGTTTATATATTTATTATTACCAAGTGTTTTGGCATTAAGTAATCGTATAGGCTGTAATATCCCAAAAATAATCAGACATTAGACTCTCTCAGAGCAGAAAGGATTTCTGTATGTGTGTGTGTTTTTTTAGGTGCGTCCATCATCGGACAATTTTCAAATTTCAGTTGCAACCCGGGCGATTGCTCATTTATATTATTATTATTATTATTATTATTTTTCTTCATCTCTTCAGGCCTATAGACACTGCATTCATAGTCTGGCGTTCAAACCCTCAAATTCTTAATCACTCTCAATCTTCCGTCTGAATGCAAATATAGGATAAAAGGAATAAAATACCACAAATGAATATACTTTGCAAACCAGACGTGGTTTAAGGGCACTTTTAGAGGCTGATAGGCCGGGCTACTTTCTTGTTTTGAATTATAGCACACGCATTTCTTCACTATAGTGGAAAAAGAGGGGAAATATGATCATTTCAGAGGGACAATAAGCATAGACGTGCCTGTCTTGGTTGAAAGGATTTTATTTCTACCTGGAGAGTTTAAGAGCTAATTAAAGTCACAAAAGACGCAGTTTATATATTTATCTAAAGGGAATATGTTAGCTTAAAGAAACTAACACTTTATTTTGGTCATATTTGGGCCAAGAAAAGACTAGACTCACCAGAATTAGCACCGTCCGATAAAGGAAACACCGACTTTATAAGTGTTTTAAATGAAGAAGCCGTTGGTTTTTTAGACTGACTGTTTAACTCTGCTGACACCTGCGAGCTCGCGGTGCTGTGGAGCGCGTGGGCGGTGCAGTGAGCGGTGGGAGGGAGGGAGAGGGAGGGGGGCGTCAGTGTCCACGCTCACTCACTGGTGGCATTGTCATGGAAACTAGACCACCGCCTCGCTATTGTCTTGCGCTCTGCCAAGTTTATTATAAACACAGCGCGAGCCGCAGCGCGCTGTCAAACGGAGCGCGAGAGCAGAGCGAAGTGCAGAGCGAAGTGCAGTCCAGGGAGGAAAACTGAAGGGAGGAGAAACCAGGGAGCAGGAGTAAGTCAAGAAGAAGGAGAATAAAGAGCTGTGAGAGAAAAACATCTGGATTATTTACCAAGAAACGTGAAAAACAGCCGCATGACAGCGAGTTTACCACAAAGCTGACAGGAAGTTTTTGGAGAGACGAACCAACAGTCCGTGGAGATACTGGAGAGACACACCAACTGTGACTAGTCTGAACAGTATTCACTCCATCTCCTGAAATAAAAGGCGGCTGCAGACCCACCCGAGCTCCTCTGCTCTGATATCACTTCGTCGTTTTTTTTTTTGGTTCGCAGCCCGGTGTTTGCACCGGCTGATCTCCATGTATAAGATGGATTACTCCTACCTGAACTCCTATGACTCCTGCATGGCGGCCATGGAAGCGTCGGCCTACGCGGACTTCAGCTCGTGCAGCCAGGCCAGCTCCTTCCAGTACAACCCGATCCGGAGCGGACCCTTCTCCAACCCGGGCTGCACCCCGCTCAGCACGGCCAGCTGCACCCTGGGAGCCCTGCGGGAGCACCAGCCCACACCTTACTCCTCAGGTACAGGAGCCTCTCATTTATTCCTCTGACGCTCTGCAGGGATGTAAAGAAAAGTTATGGGATGCTGTTCATTATGATAATAATTCCATTTAAAAAGCGAGGAAAGAAAATGTTATAAAGTCATGCATTTTTGTCTCCATGTGGCTCAAACTGCGACACAGTTTCCATCGACATTACATAAAAAAGAAAAAAGGCAATATCTAATAGTCAATTCTAGTTTTCGTTATTGATGACCTAACCATCCACAGCTTAAATCCCAAATGGGTTTACATGGATTTAATCGTATTAGACTTCATTTCTGATTTAAAATGAAATAACTGATAAAAAGAAGAGATATATTTGCATGCTATATTAGTGTAATAATTTACATTTTGATGTTATTATTTAATTTTTTGACATTGTATTTCCTTACTCACTTGGACAACAGCCTTTCTATATACGTGTCAATATATGTACACACACACAATATGATAATAAAAAATAAAATAAAATAAAATAAAATAATAATAATAATAATAATAATAAATTTTCTAAAAAAATCGAAATCAGTCTTGAAGGATCACACACCCACCCACACACACACACACACACACACACACACACACACACACACACGTGTTGGCCATAGGCCCACCTGACAGACAAACTGGGCGTATAATTTATTCATATGCAGATATAATTCTGGCCAATTCTTAATTTTAAATTTTTTACATTTATAATTTTAAACTCACTATTCATTTTGTTTTTCTTTTATTTAAAGCAGTGACATTTTTGTATTTTTTATTTCTTTATTTTAATTTTTTCTTTTTTTGTGTGTGTATTGTGAAATTTCTATATTAGCCGTGACCTAATAACCAAAATAACCAAAATCCATTTTTAGTTGCAAACTAACATTGTGGTTATACTGATTAAAGTGTACTTCCTGCATTAAAATGTAGGCTATAATTGTAAAACATTTTCTAAATTGAATAAACAGCCTAATTAGTTTTAAGCCTGTAATTAATTTGAGGCTTGATCATATTTTAACAAAAACTGTGAGCCAATATTATAAAACAAAAACATAACGGACTAAATAGAATAAAACATGTAAAAAGAATGAATAAACCAGCCTTATAAAGGCGATATTGCCTTTTCAGCATTTGTTATAAATCGGCCTGTTATGGGCCTCCAGCATATTATATGATCTTATTGGCACTGAGCGCGATGCAATCAGTTTATCAATACATAAATCCGCTTTTCGCAAAACAACAACCAGCCTATTGTGTTAATATAGTCGGTTAGTGATCGATCAAAAACATCTGTTTATGAAATATTTCCTAATACCGCCTTTTAACAGTTCTATTGTTAAAAAAAATCCTTAGAGTTCAGACGCGTCTGTGTCATTTACGCACAGCCTCTCCATGTTTTCAGCGGTAATCAATGGCCTGTTGTTTTAAAGCGCCAATCAGACCATTTTAAATGCTGCTTCCCGACCACTAAAAGGACATCATTTTTCCCTTTCAGTCCCTTACAAGTTTTTCTCGGACCCCTCCGGCCTGAACGAGAAGAGAAAGCAGCGGCGCATCAGGACCACCTTCACCAGCTCCCAGCTGAAGGAGCTGGAGCGGGTCTTCGCCGAGACGCACTACCCGGACATCTACACCCGAGAGGAGCTGGCGCTGAAGATAGACCTGACCGAGGCGCGGGTACAGGTGAGAGGAACAGGCTTTTCTTCTTTTACCTGAAGCAAGAGTTATCTATCTATCTATCTATCTATCTATCTATCTATCTAAAATATTAATTTTACCTTTGTGTGTGTGTTTACCAGGTTTGGTTTCAGAACAGGCGTGCCAAGTTTCGTAAGCAGGAGCGTGCAGCCAACGCCAAAGCCAACAGCTCTGGTGGCACCACAGGCAGCAGCTCCAGCAGCAGCTCTGGAGGGAAGAAGGGCGGGGAGCTGAGATCTTCATCCGATGATGACGAGTCCAAAGAATCCACCTGCAGCCCCACACCTGACAGCACGGCCTCCCTGCCCGGCTCTGCCAATGGAAACCTGGGCAGCCCTGCCAGCCTGAGCCCCAGCCCGGCTCCTGCCAACAACGGCTATGTTAACACCTCCAGCTCTCCGGTCCTCCAAGGGCTGAAGCCGCCCAGCTGGTCCAGCCTGGGGCCGTCCAACCCGGCCGTGGCCCAGCCCGCTGCCCAGACTCAGGAGATTCTGAAGGCCTGGCAGCCGGCGGACAGTATGACCGGGCCCTTTGCCGGAGTCCTGTCCTCCTTCCACAGAAAACCCAACCCCGCCATCAAGACGAATCTGTTCTGAAGCACAGAGGAAGAGGAAATGAGAAACAAACTGTCGACTGGAGCAGCGAGGACTTTCTAGCTTTTGTTGAGAGTCAGGACTTACCCATTATAACAGTGAATTCACCGGTGCAGTCAGAGGCCCTCTGTTACTCTCCAAAAAACTATCCTCTCAACCTGATTCAAAGCTCAGATAGTAAAGTCAAAGGTCTGATCACCATGTCTCACCCCAAATTATTATGCAACTGCACCTGCAAAACTCTGGACATGGTCAGTTTTCTTCCAGCGATGAATCACTTTCACCCCAAAATCACTCTCCCTCAGACAAAACTCAATTTCATGATGCAACACTCTGCATGTACAGACCCTTAAACGTCACTGTCAAAAGGATTTTAACCAAATCAGATCTGCTTGGACTGATAAACATATCAGACACACATTCATACCCAGCCTTTGTCTTTTCTTGCTAACTTAAACTCACATTCCCACACTCGCTGCATTGCATCAGAGCCACAGCACTCTGATGAGCATGGCAGTCAGGTACGAGTTTAAAGCAGAAATCTAAACATCACGCTCCAGTCTCTGCTGGGGAAACAAAACAAACTTTTACCCTCAAGCACAACTTCCTCTAAGCTCCCCTGACACACAGAACAGGGTCCCCCCCCTAAGTCTCTTTGCCGAGCAGAGCAGGGCACCCCAAAATCCAATTAGAGCCTCCGGGTCCAGACCAGACACCTCCCCAAGTTCATCCCTTCTTCCTCCTTCTTTACTGTATCCAGTCCTGACTCCCCTGCTCTCATCCTCAATGTGAGCCCTCGCCTCAACTCCCCCCCCAGCCTTCACTCTCTCTGCCCCATCATGCCTTTCTCTACCAAACAGTGGGCACTTTGTTAAAAGTCAGCAAGGAAACACAGATGGAGAACTTCCCTGCCCTGGTCTTTGGGTGGAGGGAGGTGAGAAGATATACGCAGAGCAGAGAGTAACCCACAAATATGTCAATCTAAGTATAACTGACTTATACTGTTGGTACCACAACTGGTTTCTCACTTTTTGGTGATTCTTCTGCTGGACTGATGGGAGCCAAATGAGTTTGTGTGCTTCAGTCTGATGGTACGAACTCTATCGGACTTACAACTCATCCTCCACTCTGACTCTTTCATCAGTTTCTTCATAAACTCTCACACAGCTGACAAATATGGGACGATCTTTCTCAGAAATGCAACGCAAGCTGGCAATATAGAGAGAGATGCAGGCTGTTACTGGAGTTTTCAACTGTATGTCCATCAATACTCTGATTTTGTTCCTGTTGACCTCCATCTTTTTTTTTTTCAAAAAAGGCAAAAGAAGCAGCCGTTTGTACTTTCTCTGACCTTGCAAAGTTGCTTGTGTATCACCTCTGTTTCATTTTGTAGCAAAAACACTGAAACAAGACTGATTTCAGAGCTGACTTTTTGAAGAGGGTTTACTCTGGAAATCTACTCGAAAAGGGATGAAAAAAAAAACATGTATTTATTAATATTCTTTATTATGTCGGTGAGGAAACCCACACATTTATTTGAACTGCTCCATGAGATTTTGTGACTGTAAATTCCGTAATTAGTAATATAAATATTAGGTAGCCCTTTGTTTCTTTTCTCTCACATTGCTTTACAGATTTATTTCATTGCGGAGCATCTGTCTCACAGACCAACACGTCCATGAAAACTATGAAAAGACAGAAGCTCTAGTGAATGAGAAGTTATAGCACTACTCTGAATATTCTAATAAATCTACATTATGGAAGCACTACATGACGCCTTCAGTGATCTGGTTTCTTGTGTGACGAGTGTTGTGTGTAATGTGCAGACCTCAGAAACTAAAGCTGTTTTCATGAACACTAAAAGTTACGAGCTCCTGAAATCATGCTCTAATAAAAACTTCTTTTCATTTTACCGTACACTCTCCCTTTCTCGGCTACAGCTCATGGACCATAACTGCCTCATCCTCTCAGCTGTCCCTGCAGACGACAAAAAAAGGGAGAAAATGAGCAAATGTAGAAAATAAGGAAAGATATTAGATTTTAATTGAAAAAAAAAATACATGAGCAAACTTACATTAACTTAACATAACCAAAAAGAGGCGACTACATTAAGGAACAAGATAAAATGGAGTGTGTCAGAGAAATGGCATCATTTTTCCACTCATGCACAAAAATACAAACACACACACGCACACGCACACACACACACACACACACACACTCACACTCACACTCACACACACAGGTGAGAACACTGAGAGGCCAAAAAAATGCTTAAAAAGACATCAGATTTGACACGTCTGAACGGCAGATCCACATTCTCTGCAATTGTTTGGCTGTTAAAAAAATTAGACAAATTGTACAACACATAACACAGGCAAGTGCTGAATCTAATGTTGAACGTGAGCAACATAACACACGGATGTTTTGGGGTCACGATGAAAATTACACAAACAATGAAACTGCTACAATCACATATTGAGTCCCGACTATGCAACGACACATTGAGTTTAGAGTTCTACTTTAAAGGACACATCATCTCTTAAAACAACTATAAACTGGTTTATTGGCTTGGCTTCTAGTCTCGCTGGCAGAAGAGGAGGCAGGATTTAAATTAAGAACATACAAAGGCAGTCTAACACTAACAGGTGAGTCAACTCTATGACTTCTATCCGCTCAAGAACAACATATCAACAAACAATTCCTTTCACTGGACATGGCTTGGTTTTGTCTTATTTCCCCAAAGTTTACACAATCAGCATCTACTGATGAGGTTAATGGAGTAGCAGCACCACCTGCTGGTTACATCAGGGAACAACAACATCACCCAAACCATGTCCTGCTGGAACCTGACTTTTCTGTGTTGAATCTATCATGACAGGTGACATTTCCTCCCATGTGTAATCCAAAAACTAGACTGTGTCTCTTGTAATTTAACACAAGAACCAAATAAAATCAATGTAAGAAAAATCTCTATTACAGAAAAAAATGTTTTGGTGACAAATGGTTTCTCCGAGACAATGACAATATGATGGCTTAGTAAATCTCCAGTGGGATAATCATTCGTTAATCTATTTGGTTACCATAAAATGAAATGAGTGATGTGACATAAAGCCCATCAAACCTGGGTCATAAGATGCTAAAATAAGATTTGCCTTCTTCTCTTAATTGAAATTAAATTTCCTCTCAGACAATTTAAGTGTGAGTATGAGAAATGTGTGCTGGGTAAAACCTTCAGGGTGACATTTCACTTTGGTACAGCATTTATTACCACATGTTCGCTGATTTTACTGCCTTAATCTAGTAGATTTTCTCGACCAATGAACCAAACACAGATTGTGCAAAGAATCCGAATGATGCATTTGCCACTTGTCAGTGTTTAAAGGTATACTACGCAGGACAGTAAAAATGCTGGTCAGCAGAAATGAAAGTAAAAGCTGACCCCAGATGCACTCTCATTTGGTGTTTTGCCTCGCTATATGTGTTTTTACTGCGCTGTGCTTCTTTGATGCCTACTGCTTACAGTCTGGCACCTGGTCACTACATTCATAAAGCCCTGACCTCACCTGACCACTAAGGGGTAAATGACTATAAACATCTTGGGCACAGAAAATAAGAAAACACAGGCAGATAAACACACCGCCACACACTTCTGATAATTGTGAGGGATTACTTCTATATGAGTCTACACATTGTTCTCAAGGAGAATCCTGTGTGGTATATCTTGAAATTACTTCCAGATTTCTGGGGAAAAAAACATTCTCAGTTTCTAATAATGTAATCAACTTGTCACAATCTGCAAGTGTCAGAAAAAAAAATCTAAAATCTCAGTGTTGAGTGTGAACAAATCAGACATCAGGGGTGCTGTGGTGATTAAATGTTGTGCCACGGTGAAATATGCACTTTTAGCTCCACTGGGACCGGTTTGGTTGGTTTGCTCCATATTCCCTTTATCATTAAAAAAAACAAAAAACATAAAACCATAAATACATGCAGAGACTCTGAGACAATAAACGCCACCATTTTAAAAAACAGTGGCCGAAACATCATCACGAAAGTACAAAATTTGAGAAATGCGAGTTGATCTCACTTTGGCCTGACTTGAGTCAGGACTAGCTCCACTCCTGTCTCACCACTTCCTCTCCGCCTCCATCACAGAAGCAAGGGCGTTCCTCTGCCTGAGCTGTGGGCTGAAATTACCCTTGAGTGCTCTCTAACAATTCCCAAATTGTTTCCCCACATGTGACCATTAGTGGGGGAAAAACCTGAGACTCAGAGAAGTACACATTGTTGTTAAAAGTGTCTGAACTGCTTTTCAGGCTCTGGTTTCCCACAAAAAAAGCCCTCTTCTCAGTTAGCTTTAAACTCGACAGTCTGCATTCCCCGTATCTGAGGAATCTCAAACTCTATCTCACCTCAGTTAAGGTTTCTCAGGGCAAAGAAAGGAAAACAAGCTTCACCACTCGCTTGAAGCTGCAGGTCAGAGGTGAAGGCATCAGCTGCTCTTCACGTGAGTCTTATCTCCAATTCTGTCTGGCCAGGACAAATAATGTTATCTCATCCTGCATCTTCTCACTAGGTGTCAAGCCGAGGGTTATGTAGTGACGCTAAAAAGGACTGAAATGATTCTCATTAAATAAGGCCACCTCTACGACAACAACAACACACATACAGTACATGTGAAAAACAATGGTGGTTCTACAAGTGTTTTTTTTTTCTTGAAAGTACAAATGAAGTGCAATTTCTCTCAGAAGGCACAGTCTGGCATCAATTGGCACGTTCCAGCTCGGTTCAGTTCAGTTCAGCTGAGATTTGGCCTCTTGGGACACGGTGTGGTGCCGGGCCAGTTTGGACCAGTCGTAGACCAGTTTCAAACAGTTTATTTCTGTTGCTGCTGCTGCTGCTGCTGCTGCTGCTGCTGCTGCCTGAGGCTCTCCAGCAGTATCCGCTTGTGGGCAGGGTCGAGCACTCCTGCCTCCTCCAGGTCCTCCTCGGTGATGTCACTGCAAAAACAATTATTATTATTCAACAATGACAATTTACGCAGAAGAATGACAATAGAGATTATTTTTTTAATTCCACAGACTAAATTTGCTGCTCTTACATTAGACATTTTACTGTTAATTATTTTCAGTCTACAGCAACAGCTTTCATTTTTATCCACTGCATGAATGTCAACATGTCTGAGTGTGAGTGTATGTACCTGAGGAACTCCAGGTCATCCCAGCCGTTGTGTAGAAGTCCCTGCTCATATCTCTCCAGTCCCAATCTCTGAAGCCACTCCCCCACTGAGGACTCCCCGACAGACAAAGATGAACTACTGCTGCCCCAAAGTGCCTGCACAGGGGAAATGAAACACGGGATCAACTAAAAACTGCTTTAGGAACACTGCAGCTCATCACAGCTGCTGCAGAATGTACGTCAACAACATCATTACACAGTCAGAGATACAATATGCTAGCTTGTATTAATAATAATAATTATATTTTTTATTTTATTCATTGATTTTTTACTTTTAACTAAGTATATATACTTGTACAAGAATGGGCTTTGAAACTTAGACACTAAACCACTAATTCATGTATGCCTTGAAAATTTCAAGAAATAAAACTGTAAACCACAAATGAATAAATAAATAAACTGCTCACCTCCTCAGGCATGTCCTCTGCAATACTCTCTGTGATGGCATTTCTGGGTGGGAAGGTGCGGCAGGCCTCCAAACCCAAACCCATCGGCTGCCCTCTAAGAGGCGGCGCAGACGGAGCACGTGGAGGCTGCCCAGGAAACTCACTCTCACTCAGTGTCTTTGCCATCTGGAGCACAGAGCACGACTGATCATCCAATGCCCCTGGTCCTCCTCCTCCTCCCCCTCCCCCTCCTCCTCCTCCACCTACTCCTCCTCGTCTAAAACCCTCTCCAAGGGCCAGCGGGGCAGCAGGGCTGGCTGCTGGGATCCTGACCTCAGTCAGGTCTGGGTACAGGGGGCGAGGTTTGGGGAAGGGGGCCTCTGCAACCATCTCCAGTGCTCCCTTGGGGAGAGGAGGAGGGGGGAAGTCAGGAGGGGGTCGATTCAGTGTGCTTCCAACCGTTGTTGCGACACCACCTCCCTGAGCCCCTGCTACACAGGCACCTCCATCGTCCTCTGAGGAACCCTCCTCGCTAATAGCGCGGACTGGGTGTCCTGTCATGGGTCTACGTGGGTGAGAGGGCCCTGATGGCACAAAAGGGGGTTTGGTTCGAGCTCCAGCTGATGGAGGAGGGGCTTTAGCTGCCGGGGGATTTGCAGAGGTAGGAGATGGGAGAAGCTCAGGTGAAAGTGCAGCTGCCGACTGGTTGGGAACACCCTCCAGGATGTAGTAGGCGGGATTATTGTAGCTGTTCTTGCAGATGGATGAATCACCGTCTGGTGCGTCCTGTTTAGGTCTTTACAATAGACACAAAAACAGAATAGGTGGATGACAGCTGACCTCTTTTATGTTTAATGGTTCCACTTTATGTTGTGTGAAAACTCTCTGTTGAGTATAAGCTACATAAATGTGTCTGTACCTCGCAGCGTTTTCCTCCTTGCCGCTCCTCTCTCCCTCCTCACTGACCTTTCCCAGCTCTCCAAGCTGTTTACGAACCACAGATGGCCTGCACCGAGAGCACATCATAACAAGTCAGTAAATTGGACAAAATAGAGGATTCAGAGACTTGCCTGTGTCCACATCCCTGGCATAAGGTGCAGGATATCAGATTCAATAAACGTAGATATGGAGAGACAAATAAGCAAGATCTTCTGGCCAAACAAAAACTCCAACCTTGAACTGCACAAGAAAACAAGTAACCGGAACATCGCCAAAGAAATCACACACAGATGTCTGAGATGACTACGCCATGTGCTAAGAATGGAATGGGGCCGGATCACGAGAGTCGCCTTAAGATGGACACCACCAAGCAAAAAAAAAACAAAAACAAAAAAAAAAAAAAAACCTGATGCAGAGCTGTGACACTGGAGCTGGAAGCATGCTGCATGCCAAGGATCGAATGCAGTGGACAGAGCTCACTGAAGCCTTATGTCCCATAGGGGATGAAGAGGAGTAAGTAAGTAAGATATGGAGAGTATCTACACACTGCATTAAAGCTCCAAAAACTGAACATGTCAGCCTTACTGGGTCGTCATCAGGCAAATGGCCAATATGACAATTTCAGACCTATCAAGTTTTAGGAGCTTTAATCGAGTGTACAGATACTTTCCGGTTAAATCTTTACAAAATAAAAAATATGGATAAAGATTTTTAAAACATATATGCTGGTTCCTGTTTCCATTGGACTCTGAAACTTACAAATATATCAATTTCTCTGTCTGACAGCATGTTTGTGCTGCATTTTTCAGAGACATTTCACCAGGGAACATGGCTGCTGAAATAAAGCTTTTACAATACTATAACTATTTTTTAAAATACAACATGACAATTGTATTTTTGCTGTATAAAGACTGATGAAAGATGATGATCAAAGAAAAGGAATAACATAACAAATGAGACAGATTTTAACACATAGATGCATGCTTTAAAAATACTTTTGTTATCCCTAACTGAAACCTAATGTGTAGAATATTCTACAGATTGTTTTTACCTGCTCTGTCATGTTTTTGCGTGTTGCATTTTAGTAGAAAAGTAAATGCAGAGCAGAATTAAAAGAGTACTCACTTGACGTATTCATGTCCCACTCTGGTTACCAAAGTGGATTTCCCTTTTGGTCCACCTGTCTCGTCCTTGTCCACACTGATCCACTCTGAAACACAATAAAAACACTGTGTCCTACATCAAAGTGCATCATTTGGACAATTCACATCTGCATATAAAAGCTTAAAAGTCCTTTCATTTGTCTCTCCTGCTTCATTTACATCTTCCCTTTCCCCAGGTTAGAAACACTGATCCCTTTTAATTGGTGTCTGTTTAAGTCTCCTACTAATTTTTCTTTCTGTCTGCACAGCAAACCACACAATCAGCACACAGTTGCATATACACAGTATTACCGTAGAGTCTCTCCCTGGTTCCCATCCTTTCGGCGGGGACTCTGACCCTCATGGACCCCCTGATATTTCCTGTTTCCTCGCCACGGTGGGACAGGTAGGTGTGGAACTGCTGTGCTGTGCTGCCAATCATAGACTTCAGAGCCAACACACACTCTCCTGGCAAGGAAAAACACACACATGCTTGTTTGTTGGACTAAAAGTCAACTTTGACGGAATTAAACAGCCACACTACAAAACAATGCTCTCTTTATACCGTAGGACTCATATCCATCCAGTGACTTCACTGTTAGCAGCAGATGTTGGTCCTGCAGGTACTCGATCTCTGACAGAAGAGGTTTGAGCGTTGTTAGCTGCTTGTTGGACCAGCCCACACGCAGGAAGTTGACGTTGTCGCTGCTCTGACTGTCGTTCTCGTAACTCTTCTTAAACTCTAATGATGAGAGACAGAGAGACAAATGCAGGGCAGAGTGGATGGGAGAGAGGACAAAGGGAATGAGGTGGGAAGGAGACAAGGAAAATGTTGCTATAACATTTCATTCAACAGTACAAGGAGGACAGGAAGTGGGGATGCAGCACGGGTCAAAAATGGATTCGAGCTTAAAGGTATACTGACTGCCTGAGATTAGGAGGGAGGGAGGGAGGAAGATACAAAAAAAAAAGAAACACATAATATTTGTTAAATCCACTTGGTGTTACAGAAACTCTCTGTGCTATAACACCTGGTGGATTTTCATGAATGAGCTGCTTCAAAGGTGAAGGCAGGTTCCTCTCACCTTCCAGACAAGTGGAGTAGAATTCAATGAAGAACTTGGTTCTGCTCGCCGTCTTCACTATGGCCTCAATGCTCTCGAACTCAATGTAGGCCTGCTCTGAGGACTTTGGCAGACCTACACAAATACAGGTAGCCAGGAGAGATGGGGAGGGTGGAAGAAGGGAGAGAAGATTTGAGTAGGTATCACAGAATAGCATATATACAGGACTGAAACAGAATTTACTTGTAAATGTGAAGTTTTGCTCACTGGAAGAGAAACAGAGTGAGACAAAAGAGATGAAACATTGTGCACTTAATAACTGGTATTCAGTTACTTTACATTCATTTTAAGTGCAGGTAAACCCTAAATCTTGTGAAAACAGAGTAACAGGTTGATGTTTTGTTTTCCAATTTGTTCAGCTCAACCTACTGCCTCTGTTCACATGTAAGCAGGGTTGGTGAGTAATGGTGTGAAATACAAAATATGAGTGACCGGATTCCATTACAGCTACAGTTTAAATTGGAATACATTACACGAAGAGATTACCTTCTTTGTTCTTGTTTTATTTTGTCTAACACTGTGTCCTAACTGAATTAGTGAGCGTCAGTTTGATTGCATTGTTTTCTATAGGAATGTTCTACCTGGCCATGAGCGACACATTGCTGCCGTTTTGAGCTGAACTTTTGATGTCCTGTTCCTATTTATTCCTGTTGCTCACTTTGAAAGCTCTACAATAGATGGGGAACGGCTGATTTGTAAAGTCGAAATGAGGAATTATCTACACAACACCTCCTCATTCAGCTACAAAAACCTAAAGCTGGAAGGAAGTGGAAAAGTTTCTGGTAAATGACCATCACTGACAACAACCTACTTGCTGCTGGCTGTATTGTATTTTATTGTAATTCCTGTATCACAATATAAAACATGTATTTTCTGTTTAAAAAGTACAAACAAAGAGAGACAAAAGTACCAGTACCAAATGTTGAGAGATAGAAAGTACAATCTGGTTACATGTCCAGTTGAGCACACAGCTGACAGGCAGCCTATGTGGTTTGTTTACATGACAAAACAGATGTGCATATTTAATAGATTCAGTGTGGACTGGTGCATTGCTCACTTGCTGTTAGGACACAGTGTAACATTCATCTGAGGCACGCATTTCCCTGTAACAGCCTTTTAAACAGTGTGTGTGTGCAATGCACCTGCTACATGACAATGTGTGTGTTTTGGGCAAGGAAATTTAAGACCCAGACAAATTAACTCAGCAAGATGATTAGTATTCCAGAAGTAATCCAAAGTATTTAAAATACATTTCTTAGTTTGAGTAATCTAATAGAATACATTACAAATGACACTTATTCAGTAATCTGTAGTGAAATACATTTTAAAAGTAACCCTCCTGACACTAGCTGTGAGTCATTGACCAGATCACAGGAGAACATTACAAAACTGTCCCAATCTGCACTGGAAAACAAACAAATCATCAAGTTTCTAAAATGTGCACAGAGTCAGCTCTGTTTTAAAAAATCAGCTGATATGATGTCGCCTAACCGCAGCCTATGAAAGAGCAAGAACAGAAGAAAGAGAGACATTTAGACCAGAGGAAAGAGTGACTGACAGGAAGAGGAAATAAAAACAGTACATGAAATACGTTTGGGGGGTTTTTGGAAGAATTTACGTTAATCCACTTGTACCTTTCTTGGAGACAAACTGGGAGGTCACACCCACTTCGAAGGTAGCAAACACAGGGGAATGATCACTGGTCACGATATCATCTGTACAGCCTGACAAACAAAAGCGCAAATACTATTGTACTATTGTATTTGATGTTTAGGTGAAATTAACCACTAAATTGATAAAAAAGGGACCTCGGTTACACTGAAATGAAACATGTTTGTTGAATGATTTTCTGCTGAGGGTCTCACCATAGGAGTTGCAGACAATGTGTGTTTCTGGGTATGACTTCCACAAGATCCTGTCACACCACGATGGAACATTCGTCCTCATCTGAGACAGACAAAAAATGGAGGACACAGGAGAGTTATCAGCTGCCAGAACTGGCTGGGAGGACGCCTATCTGTGATGTTGTTTGAGTTAGTAAACATACCCCCGTGGCCTTCTGCTTCTGCCACACATATGTGTCCCTTGAGCCACGTTCATAACGGTAGGTAGGTGGGAATGAGATCTCTTCTTCCGCTGCAAGCAAGAAGACACACATTTACTTGTTTGAAAGCATAGCATTTTACAACTTTTTTTAAGAGATACATTTTGGGGCTTTTATTGCCTTTGTCACAGTGAAGCTAGAGGGTGACAGGAAAGGACATGGCTCACATGGGATGGACACTCTACTGGCAGTGCTTTAAGACAGAAGTTTGTTAAAAACGCAGGCATACTAACCAAAGCGTAGAAAGACTTTGTTCTTCTCCCTCTCCAGATTGAGCTGGTCCACCTTCAGCAGGGGATCAAACTCCTTCCTGTTAATGTAGTTTAAAATCTCCTGCACACAGACACAAAACAGACAGCACCAAAACATGAGTGTCATCCAAATCTGCTGCACTTCATCACCCTGTGCATGTGTGCATTCTGCTTCACCTGTATGTCCATATCCAGCCTGTAGTTGAGGTCTCCTAGCCAGAAGAGGTGTGTGAAGCGCAGCGAGATGTCAAAGGAGCTCAGCTGCTTGTCTCCTAGAGACAGCAGGCGTAAGATATCTAGGTAGTTCTGGTTCCTCCTGTAACAATCAAGTCACATGTGTCACAGATATGAAGAGGTAAATGTGTGTTGTGTGTTTGTGATGTTATCTGACGCTTAATAAAAGTATATCCACCACAATGTAGGTGATAGAAGAACCAAGACCCCGAAATAAAGTAGCTATAAGTGATGTGTGTGTAGGCCTGTGGTGCGTACCTGGCAATCTTCTCATTCCCTGATGTCAAGTGACAGTTCACAAAGCCAAAAGATGTGCCGTTGAACATAAAGGACACACCCACAGCTCCTTTATTACCTAAAAACAATAAGAACCACATAAGATGCAGACATAAAATCCATAATAATCCCTTTAGTTGCCCCTGAGTCAGCGTTTGATTGTGCTGTTTTTTCCACTGGTCACATTTTCCTCTAGGTTATAAAGAGGAAGTAAAGCATGTAAAGGAAGAACAAGGAGTAATGTTTTTACCCAGCGTGTTGGCGATTCCCGTCTTGACACTGGACATTCCCACGTGGCTGATCCTGTTCTCGTGTTCAGGTTTCACCAACACAGCAATTTTAATGTTCCACAGAGTTTGCACTGCGATCTATAACCAGTGACAACAACAGACAGTGAGGCACCTATGGTCATTGTCTCTGCAGTCACACTGTACAAAAAAAATCTTTCTTCATCTTCAGTTTGGCCTCACCTCTCTCAAACAAATCACTTTCACTTTTTCTTCACACCCACCATGACATCAATACAAGCACAAATAGCACCACTGTAATCAAATAATGTGATAACTATTAAATCTTTGTTTCCTCACCGTTTTATAATCTAGTTCTGTCTGTTCTTTCAACACAGCACGCAGTGACTCCCCCCACTCCCGATCACACACAGAGTTTTCTTGACTTCCAAACACGTAAAGGTCATGAGGGATGGTGACTGTCATCTCGTCTAGCGTCTTCCCGAGGCCACGACACAACACCCACGAGGCCTGAGACTTAGGCGCAGGCACTGAGCCTACAGACAAAATACATGAATTTGTGTTGTTCTGCAACATGTGAAACTACATGATAAGTCAGTGTGTGTTGCAAGTTGAAAAGAAAAATGTGTGTGTGTGTGTCTCACCCATATTCCAGGTGCCTATGAAAATGGAAATCATGTCTGGTTCGTCCTGGTTGGAATGTTTGTTCTTCATCAGCTGCAGCAGCTGGCAAAATGCCTCCCGCTTCTGAGAAACACAGACACATACAGCCATAGATGAGTGGAAGTTGCTACTAAAGGGCACCTTGTTTTTAAGTAGCAGCACTCAAAAGCTGACTAACAATCAGTGTGAGTTTATGTGCTGTCATTGAACCTTTAAACATTTTAAATGAACATAACTTTAGACTATTTTCTTCACTGAAAGACAAATATCTACGAAGAAAAAACAATGCAGAGCTGAGATTCTCAATACAGGAAGAGTGTTGGTGGAAACTGAATTCATTCATGAAAATTGTGTGTGGGTCTGTGACAGGAATCTTGGCCATGTTAACTGTCCTTCGTCTGATTATGGATATACAAGTCAAAGAGTAATGTGGGAGTATTTCCTTGTAGGTCTGAATATGTATGTGTTTACACGTGATTTGAATGATTTAGTAACTGTGGGAGATTGTGCTTTCAGACATCTACAAATTTTTGTTTGAGGCTGTGTGTGTGTGTGTGTGTGTGTGTGTGTGTGTGTGTGTCTGTGTGTCTGTGTGTCTGTGTGTGCGCAGACCTTGGCACTTGCAAAGATGAAGTCTTTCCTCTGGCTCTTGTCCTTCTCCTTCTCAAAAACAATGCCCAGTTTATTCTGCACCCGCTGAGACTTGATCAGCTGACGGACTGAGACAGACAAACAGAAACACAGACAGAGAGAAGGTCACAGATAAGGAGAGAGAGAAATACCAGGAGGGAAAGCCGGGTCAAGGAATAGATGGAGTGGGTTAGAGACAGTTAAAGTTAAGGGAGGAGAATGATGAAAAGGCATGAAGAAGGACACAGCAACTGCATCTCAAATGGTTACCATCAAGTATAATGTGTTCTTGCAGGCTTGATCACATAAATATATTCCATCTCTTACCCTGGAGTCTAGAGACATTTAACCGTTTTCATAGTGGGATGTTACAATGTTGGATATTCATATTAATCATGACCACAGTTCCAAATAATGAAATAAACATATGTAAAAGTAATCCCTGTGAGCAAAAACCTCAGGCTTCAAACCTTTCTGAACACTTCATCTCCACCATTTTTTTTCTACCGTCAAGACAAGGTGATGTCGGCTTGTGACTTATTTCTTTATATAGTAGCTACATGCTAATGTCAGGGAAACGTGTAAACTTGTTTGCCAATGTTGTCGTTTTCTCCACAGCTCTGATAAAATTCCTGCTGCAACATGTCCAGTTATGATGATTTTGGTTTAGAAGGTTTAACTGGTGATTTTTCACGGTAGTGCCACAATATCAATACTAATGATAGTGCAGGGACACGAGATATAGAAGACCATGAAATGCCGAACAGTCAGGGCAGACTGGGACCGGAACTTTTCCGGAGCAAGGCTTTAAGAGACAGGCGCCAAAATGAAATGTTGAGAGAAAGAGTGAATACCGGTGTTCCAGCACAGCTAGTATGGGGTAATTAAAATGTTTTATGAATATCAAGGCATGTAAACATGTTCTCGTAAAAAAAAAAAAAAAAAAAAATGCAAGAATGAACCTGAAAAGGAGTATAATAGGTCCCTTTTAATGAATGTCGTTGTTAGAGAGCTGTCTACAAATCACAAGACAAGATTCGTCACTATCTGGGTGGCTTACTACATCTGCTCCACAGATTTCTGCTGAACAATTTCCTGTGGGAAACACTGATTACTCATCTCAGCTTAGAACATACTGAGATCATTGTATATGTTGTATGAGTGTTTGTGTAATCCTCACTTTTGTCATGTGTGAAGGTGGTCCAGTCCTCCTGGCTGTCCTTCACCTTCTTCATCACCACCAGTCGTCCTCCCTCCACGTCCACTGACAGAGTGTACTTCTGGCTCTTTCCTATCTTTGTCAGCTCTGCCAGATAAACATCTAGCTTTACCTGAAGTGGATTACAGGGCGAGGGTTAAACACACACTCATAGAAACTGGAGGTGTTTGTGATGTGTCCACAGAGCTGTCTACTTTCATATCAAATCTTCACACCACCAGGGGTCTCCAAAGTAAAGCAGTGGACTCTCTCACTCTACTGTTATCACACACAAAACAAGGTTGCTGCTTCTATTAACAGTGTAAAATCTAATTCTGATGATCACACAGAATGTCCTGATCCTGTTGACAGAAGTTTTAGAAAACAGTTGATATATGTTTGTTCATCACATACTACTCATCTACTGACAAAAATGTGTTCTGCCTTTGAGTCACATCATTTCTAACCTCGATGGGATCTGTTTGTGTGTCAGTGGGCGAATCAGGTGCCACATCTCAAACCTATCTCCCCATCGTAACAACACTTCTGTTCCTGTGCAACAGGAAGCTGCTCGAAAGGAGGTCACCACAGAGGATGCAGACTTGGCTGACAGCTAATATTTCAAATCCCTCCTCTCTTCTTCCTTCTTTGTCTCACCCTTTCCCCCACATGTTCCTGCTGATAATTACTTACTATTTACAATAATCTCATTACCAGTAGACAAAATGTCAGTAATACACAGCTAGCTGCGTGCTCATTGTGCATAGGCTATTGTACCAAATGTGACAACTACCATGTACTATGACAAGGCCACTGATGATGCCACAGGAAGTGCATTACAAACATTCCTGTGGTCTCACAGCAGCTCTGCTGACAAACTTCCTGCTGTGCGTGGAGGAATATATGACTTCACACCCTGTTTTATTGTAATTCAGGCTCAGTCTGTCCTCTGTGAAACGAAACCACCATTCCTTGATAGGAGCATTTTATTAATCATATCTGCAGGAGTTTCAGCATTCTATAACAGATATAGGGTTTGCCCCCAGACTAAAGTCAACACAAAATAATCTTTACTTGAGCTTCCTATTCCTGTCATAAAACAGGAAATATAGAAGATGTGAGATTTTGATTAAAATGAATATACCTAAATTGGCAATAGAGTGGAGAAAAGTTTGAATGTCCAATATAGGCAATTTGGCGTTGAGACCTTTAAGTGACAAGTATGGGTTCACTCTCATAATTGCTAAACTGCAGCTCTCGTCACCTTTCCCTCATTAAATAAAGGGTGAGAAAGAGTTTCAGATTTTTGTTGATGCACTTCCAGGAAAGGTCAAAAGGTAGAAACAGATGGCATTATTATTACCACCATCATACTGATGTCATATCACCCTGCAGAAAGACAAACAAATAAAATTAGTGTGTTTCTGAGTTTGTGTGTAAAGTGCGTGCAGTTGTACCTCGAAGGCCTGCACAGGGATGGCTTTGCTGTGACGCATGGGGAGAGGAGGAAGGGAGCACGGAGAGGACAAACTCATGTCCTGGAGGGCTTTGAGAGCCTGGGGGCACAAAGAGAGACCAGGGGAGAGCAGCAAGAATTAAAAGAAAGAAATGATGAAAGAGGGAAAGATAAACAAGACGACACAAACACACACACACACACATAAGAAAAAGGACACAAACAGATAATCTGTATTGTTTTCAGCATCAGTGTTGGTGTCAACAAGGAAACAATTTCCCATTTCCTGGATGTGATCTAACAGGAGCAGAGAAGGTGGAGCCAGTGACATCACATGAGGCAAGGCATGTAGCCTGATTGTACTGAGGCCATTTCCTTCCCAGGCAGCTCCTTACAAATAAAGTCCAAGTAGAAACGGTGTCCCCTCTTGACACGGCAGAGCTGCTCAAACTGTACTTAAATATTAGGGATAGAAAAAAAAAGTCTAACTGGTGAGGTTTACTGTGCCTGGAAATCCTGTTGGGCATGACAAAAAACAAACAAACTTAGCTTTAATTGCTTTTCTGTTCTGACCTACAGGGCACACCCTCTCCATCTGGCGTCATCAGTGTTAAGGCCCTGACACACCAAGCCAACAGTTGGTTGTTGGTGAGCGCCTGTCACCCTAGTCGGTGTGGGCTTGTCGTCAGCCCCTCGTTGGCTTTTTTTTTGGCCAATTAAGTATGTTGAATCAGCGCCCATGACAGCAGAGCCCTTCGGTGAATGAAATCACTCAACTGGCTGTTCAGCTCAGTGCATGAGAAGAGAGGAAAGTAAACATACTTCTACAGTCAAGAGGGAGTGAAACCAAAACAAACTCGTTACACAGGGTGAGATAATTTTCTTTAGCCACAGAAACGTTTCATGATGGTTTGCTATTGTTCACTGCTGCACGGTAAATATGCGTTGTTCCTTCAACATTGGAGTGTGTTGTTAATGTGCTAACTAGCAAACTAGCATCAAGACGGTCTTTCAGTTTCCCTTTTTGAATGACGATGACAGACTACCGCTACCTGCTGGTGTGAAAAGTGATTTCCTCTCACACAGATGCAGAACGTACATGCTGGTTGCTGACAGCTGCAGTCTTTGCAGTGTGTTCATGTGCAACTTTTTGACTGAGACACGGCAACGTCAAGTGATGAAGCAAGCAGGACACCTTTGACACCGCTAGTTCTCTGAAGTTTATTTGATGTGCCTGGGCCTTTACACATTACGCGAAATGCTTTAAATCGCTGTTACAAAAATGGACAACTGGCTGCTCGGTCTAAAAATGTCACCCTCCCCACACACACACACACACTTGTCTCTATCTGTGTGCGTTCCATGTGTTGTGAAAAGGCTCTCTGACGTTGTCAGAAACACACACACACACACCAGCCTGGAGTCGTCATGCTGGGCTACACATGCAGCCAGCAGGGCCTCTGGACAGATGATCCATCATATGGAGAGGGTTATCTAAACTAACCACCTCCAACTAGCAGCTGTCCGTGTGAGTGATCATGTCTGAGGGTGCATGCCTTCACATGACTGACTATACTGAATGCTTGTACCTTCTTCTCTATGGAGGACAGCAGGTCTTTGAGGATTGCCAGCTTGGTCACAAGGTTCTCCAGCTCCTGGTCTCCACCCTGATTCACCGACTGATGGAGGAAAAAAAACAACAGTTACAACCCATATAAGGTGTAAATTTTGATAAGAAGAGTAGGACATAAGCAAGACAAGAAAGGATGAGATGTTATTTTTTTGATACGCCTGTATGAAACAATATGGCATGTAAGGAGGGATATTACGATAACGGTTTTGCACACGGAAATGAAGCCCTTAAAATGATAAAATGGCCTTCCAACTATAAAAATGGCGCAGCACAACAAACAGCTATTTCTCAATAAAATAGTGTCTTACAAATGACAAACAAAATGACCATTTGTTTATCATTTAGCCATGCCACAGATGACGGATGTTTTGATATAGTTTTGCTGTTGTTCAGCATGGTCCTCTGTCAATCAGTAAATCAGTGTGTTTGTCGTTTTCCTCTGAGGCATGAGGGAAACTCGAATCACCGCCTCGTGGCTATATGCCTACGCGAACCCGTCAAGTTGTACTTACAGTTTGCATCCATGCCTCAAAATTCTATGACCTTTTTCTCAAAATTCTACAACTTTTTTTCTAAAAACATTACGACCTTTTCTTAAAGTTTTACGTTTTTTTGTCTCAAAATTTTATGATTTTTTTCTCAATATTTTGACTTTTTTCCAAAATGTTATATTTTTTCCTTGAAATCTTGTTTTTTTCTCAAAATCTTATTATTTCTTTCTCAAAATTCTTGACTTTTTTTCTAAAAAAAAATTTACAACTTTTTTGCAAAATATTGCAACTTTGTTCATGTAATTTTACAACTTTTTTTTCTAGAAATATTTTCTAGAAATTCTCAAAATGTTAGTCTGTATATTACATACAATAGTCAATGCAATGATGAAATAGATTTGAGTGGAGTGTCAAAAATTTGGGTCAAGACTAAATGACTGAGGATAGACCAGTTGAGAACCACTGATCTATACAATCAGCACAGTTTTAAGGTGGGCACCCAAGATTAGTGTCCTAATTCAGTATCTAACCAAATGTCTCCCCTGCTCCTGAGATATGACTTTAAGTATTGGCCTGGAATGTGTTTTTAAATAACATTATGATGTCACAGTGAAGTTGATCTTTGACCTTTTGGGTAGAAAATGTCATCACTTCATCATTTTATCCTGTTAGACATTTGTGTGATATTTTGTCATAATAAGCATATGAATCCTTGAGTCATGGCCAAAAACAGGAACTGTTAGGTCACAGTGACCTCTGACCTTTGACCTTTGACCACCAACTTCTAATCACTTCATCTGTGACTCACAGTGGACGTCTATGCCAAATCTTAAGAAATTCCCTCAAGGCATTCTTGAGACATTGCGTTCCTGAGACTGAGACAGACGAGGTCACAGAGACATACACACATATTATGCTGGATAGCAGGAATACAGAAAAGACCACAGTCCAGTTGTTAGACATAGAAAGCGGGATGACATAGAGATCTCCACTTGCTTCCACTGTGAGTAAGCATGCACGCACACACACAGATACAAAGAGGAAAAGATGTGTACCTGTTGGATCATCTTGGAGACCATGAAAGCACTCTGCTGATCAAAGACTTTAGACAGGATCTCCAGACCAGACAGAACCTTATCCACCTCCCTGTTCGGGGAATCAGAAATCGACAACTTACTTCATTTAGATCTATTTATGGAGAATGACTTCCAGATGATTAATGACCGTGTGATTTAGTTATATTTGTCACATTTATTTAAATCAAATTTATTTTCTGTGACATATCAAAATGTTTGAATGCCCAACATGTGCCACTGTAATCGAAACAAGGGATGAGCTGAAGAGGGAAGCTCTGCAGGCTGTGAATTTTTACTAATGAGTGACGAGCACATACCGTACATTAAAGAACACCTTTGTATAGAACATGCACAGACAAGAGTGTGTTTGGAATATTTGTGTCTACAGATGTGCTGGTGTGTCTTTCTTACCCATTAAGGCGTTTGCAGGAGGCCACTAGTGTCTTGTTGAGGTGAGGCAGGGAGCAGGCTCCCTGTTTGACGGCTTCTAGGTCCAGAGCATAGCTGCCCTTCAGGTACTCGTGGGAGATGGTGCTAAGGCCGTTAGCTGCTGGAGCACTAAAATGAATTCAGATGAAGTCCAATGAGTATTTAGAGCCATGGTGATTATGATAATTTATTGTTATTAGTGTAGTAAGACAGATTTTTAAACTTTCAGCTGATACTCAAAACAGTGAGTATGAAAACTGCAGATGAATTGCCTCCCTTGTATCAGAAAACACAGATGTCAAGGACTTCCTAGAGGCCATATCTGCAAGGCATGTGTGTGTGTCTGCATCTGTGCTGTCAGGATTTTTAGAATCACACACTTCCTCGAACACAGAGGGCCGACTTGTGTCTACCTTGCCACCCACGGACACAGAAAAACAGACACACTCCCTCTGAGTTAACCACGTGAGCCAGCAGAACGCCCCTAAGCCTCCTACACACTCTACAACTAGCTTAAGAGTTTGTATTATGGACTGTCACTCATGTGGTTTAATAGGTTGCCAGTTCTTTCTAAACTGGGCAAAAAATGGTCTAGTCAAAAAAAGAAAGTAGCTTCCTTTTCATTTTTACAGAAATACTGCACAATACCTCCTGCAGTGCTCTTTCCTTAGTGGAAACACTGCTGATACAAACTTCAATAGCTTGCAGAGTTTTCCTTTTTCAGACAGCACACGCCACTTTTTATATGGCCAAACAAAACACTTTTTCTGCTGTAACCTCTACAACTACGACTTTTTTATGATGACGATCCTTTCATATGGCCTACACCGTGGCTTTCATGAAAGCTAAGTAAAGTCTGCAAACCAGCAGACTGTTAAAAGCGTTGAGAGTAAATAAAAAAGTGATGTCTTGTTCCCTCACTATGTCTGATGTACGATGTCATTTGCACTCATTTAGGAGAACTTAAGGAATCATATGTGGGAAGTATGACAGCTTATTCCCACAGCTGATTTTAAGATTATTTTACATTTTTACTAATGACTTCTACTGTGACAGAAATGAGGATGTTGCTTCAGGGATTTGACCTACAGTTGAAACTGTGACAAAGTTCACTGCAACACATTAATTTTGGTATTTCTTTCATCTCTTTGGCAAAATTCTACCTGTTGTTAGTTAGTTATATATTGTGAAAACTAAAGTAACTGCTAATTGCAACATAAAAGAATGATGAATTCAGCCACCAAACTCACTTCCCTATAGTCTGAGTGAAGGCACTAATAGCTCATTATTAAACACAGATTTGAGCAACACGCATATCTGTGTGCACACACATACCCTCTACCATCTGCGATCCTATGTAGTTTTAACAGGATGCGGCTTTCTTTCTTTATGCAAACAAAGGGGGGCACGCAGGCAGAGTGGAGGTTATTAATATATATGTGTGTGTGTGTGTGTGTTTGTGTGCTAATGATGATCTGTTTGCTATGTTTGATGTTTAATTAACATGTAGCAATGCTTCATTTACGATGTGTGTGCGTGTATGTCATGTGACAGAAAAAGTGAAAGCGAATGAGGAACTGTGTGTTTGTTTGTTCACATAATCACTGATACCTCTGCTTACTATTTCTGTGAGCGGAGCTGACATAATCACATTCACACTGAGGCAACATCCTTCCTGTGTGTGTGTGTGTGTGTGGGTTGCGGTTGTGTGCTTGTACATACATTTTCAAAATATCTTACTGTGTGAACACTTCTGGGTAACATGTTGGTTAGGAAGCCCTGCGACTTGTGGTTTGATTATCAGCACTTACGTATTAATATTTTTAAAATGACACAATAAAGGAGTCCTCATACTGTAGATTTTGTACCTCTCTGTGGGTGTCTCTGGACCAGGGGGGGTGGAGGTGGAGGCAGAGCGAGGAGGAAGGGGTGGCTTCTCATCCTCCCCATCTACCAATCACAGAAAAGGAGAGTTCAAATGTAAAAAAAAAAAAGGGTGACAATCATAGAGCATACAAGTGTGCCGGTATGTGCTGAGGAGGCACCTGAATAGTCCCTGTCGTCGCTGACAGCTGTTTCCTCTCTTTCCACAGGGTAAAGCAGGGTGGTGACAAGACCCTGGCTGGGCTGCAGGTACAGCGACACCAATTCTGGTAACGTCTTAAACCGCTTAGGCTGCACGCCCTGAGATGTCTGAGTGGAAAACAGGTATCAGAAATATTTTGGTGATTCCCAGGGAGAATCAAGATATGTCACAGAACTTTGTTCATTAAAAAATAAACAAATATGTACAAATATGTGTATCGCACTGTAAGCATGCTAAGTATAAATGCAAGAACTGAACAGGCAAGAATGAAATAAGAAAGAGTATTGCACAGTGTACTGCAGAGCTGAATTATTACTGCACAAATAATGTCGAGGGCTTAAAGTCAGTTTTGCAAATTGTACAATTTTGCTGTTGAAACACTCCAGTGTTGCACAGTTACAAAAGGGAGAAGGATATTCAAGGGGAGATTCGACAAGAGAAGGAGGAAGAGAAGGAAAGTCATTTGCTACATGGCATGAACATAACAATAACATCCAAACTCCTTGGCTACAAGTAGTCATGTTATTGAAATCTCTGGTGGCCCCTATTGTTCCACATTTAATGTTATGTAAGCAAATATGACCCAGTGGTCTAAATATAACTCAAATCAGGAAGAACTGTCTCTGTAAAAATTGCTCCCAAACATATTCAGTTCCTCTGACTCTCTTCAACGTCACAGCTAAGGCCCCAGAAATCATACAGCAGGGACACAGATGTCTGTGATGTGGCCACACGGATCGTCTGAAGCACCATGTTGCCGTGTGTGTGTGTGTGTGTGTGTGTGTGTGTGTGTGGCTGCTGGTGGGGACTTCACAGCTGTTGGGCACAACGCACAAAGAGACTGCTGTTGGTGTGTGTGAGTGTGTCTGTGTGTGTGTGTGTGTGTGAGTGAGAGAGAAAGAGCTCAGAGCCAACAAAAGCATCTCTGCCTGCCAGCTGCTACTGAAGCAAACACAGTTTTTGCTGCACACATGCACACACACTTGACCTCAGCGGAGTGTGTGTGTCTTCTCTGTACCTGTACAGCCAGAAATCCTTCATCGTCTGGGAGGATTCTGTATGTGTGGACATGCTTCTGATACCTACAGAGACAGAAACACCACAGAGGAAAAGAGGACAGTCAGGAAATTGGAGCAAACACAGTGAAAAAAAGATGGAGGGAGAAGTGAGAGAAGAAGAGAAACTTTTAGACAATTGTTTGATTCAACAAAAAAGTAACATTTCAAGTCTGGCATGCTCACATACTCTCTTGTACTTGACCTCAGTGGTTAGGGGTGTGTTTTTGCATGTGTGAGAGTAAGGGGGGTTTAGACACTGTGGAGAGCTTCAACCTGTTGCTGTCTGTCACAGTTGTGAGCAGGCTTTATTCTTACAGTAGCATGATACAGTAGAGCAGAGCAGAGTGGAACCTAGCCTTTATACATTGTACAGTCACAATACAAATCAATGCAAAGTAAAAACAAAACAAAATTAAAGACAAGATTTTCCCAGATACAGTACAGATAAAAGAAAACTATCTTGTCCTCTCTTGAAACACTCGAGATTTGTTGTGTGTTTCTTTTAGCCAACAACTATGCATCAAACTTCAGTCTGCGCCCCCCCCCCCCAAAATCGATCACAGATCAATGCTCTGACATTGTGACTGAACTGCCATGGCTACACGCCTGCAGCCACAAGCTGGAGTTTAATGATTTTCATGTCTGCACTTCATGTCTGCTCAGTGGACTGGACACAAAATGTTCAATTTGCCAAGCAAATGTTGTGGTTTATGTCTGTTGGTGTGTACACTGTACGTGTGTGTTATGGTTGTGCATCTGTTTGAATGTGTGGGAGTAAGCACAGCAGCCAATGCAAAACACTAAAGCAATGCTTTTACTGCTGCTTATGCTGTGCTTATTTACAGTATGTGAGTATACACCGTATAAAAAGGGAGGGGAGGGATAAATCCATGTCGGGAATTCATCCTGCCCTGACCCCTCAGCTGTTTTTCCGGTCTTTCCAGGTCAGTGTCCCACGGCTTACACACAACCAAAACATGAACTGGATTAAAATATACTACCAATGTAACTTTATAAGAAGCTAAGTTGATTTCTGTTTGACTTGACTTTTAAGCTGGCGATGTTACTTATACGGCTTCTCAGACCAGCACAGCAACGTTGAATAAACCTGTATCCTTCTGTCTGAACGGGTCAACACCGTTCATCAAACTTGGCCTCACAACCTTGATCCTGACCGGGTCAACATGAGTCTGACGATTAGCTGAGTTATGAAAATCAGCAGCAGCACATTGGGTGGGCATTAAAAAAAATCAAATCAATATTTCTTTGGGATTCGACAGGGAGTTACATGTAGACGTGGGAACCACCAAAGGCCCCACGGTACGATAATAGCATGATACTTAGCCTAACTCATGATACAATATTATTATGATTTTAAATGTTTTGCTATATGCTGAGTATTGCCATAACATATAATACAATACATTGCAATTTATTACCTATTTTTAATTGCAAATTATGTCCCCAGAGGGAAAACCTTGTCAATATCTGTTTTTATTTAATAAGATGAGTTTTCAGTCTGTTCATCTCACTTCAGTCATTTTTACTGCAGCAAAATGTATATTTTAGACTGAAAAAGCAATTGATTTTATTATTCTATTCAATTCTAATAATATATACAACTTTAAAAAAAATCCATATTTGGTGTTAATGTATCGATAATAATAATAATAACTTTATTTGTAGAGCACTTTTCAAGCTGAGGGCACAATATGCTTTGTACATACGCCTACACCAACACCAACATCTACACTACACACATACCTGTATGCAGCATACATGTACACATGGCTACAAATACATACACTTCCACACACAGAATAAGTCTATCAACTGTCAGAAAAGGCTTTCTGTAAAAGTACGTTTTCAGATGAGATTTAAAGACATGAACAGAATCAGCTGATCTGATGCTCAGTGGGAGGCTGTTCCAAAGCCGAGGAGCGAGAACTGAAAAGGATCGATCACTCTTTGTTTCTAACCTGGACTCTGGAACAGTAAAAAGACCCAGACTAGCAGACCAGAGGGGCCTTTTCAGACGGTACGGTGTGAGAAGCTCAGTTATAAACTCCTCTGCCAGATCATTGACAGCCTTGTATGATCAAATATAGCCATGCAAAATGCCACAAAACTGTGGCAGCATCTGGCTGGCAATTTAAAACACTTTCCAGAGCATCAGGAAATAAATCATGATGTGTTTTAAATTTGCTCTCTGTGTTTTAACCTTTGGACTATTTCCTAACTGAGGGCAATTATGTTTTTACAGGCTTCCTTTCACCGATTCCTGCTATAGTGGCTCAGATACCAAAAACGATGTCAATTTTTTGTGGTTTCTTTTTTTTTTGTATTCTTGTCTTAATCTGACTGCACACAGAGGAGACAGGGGAAGACATTCAACAAAAGGTTCTGGCACAGATTTGAACCCACAGCGTCAGAGTTATACAAAATGGGTCCTTGCCAGTTAAACCATCAGGACACTGGTACAGAAGTTCCCATGTTGAAGTGATTTATATACAGCACATTTATCTGATTGCTGCCAATAATAGTTCCATATATTACACCTCCAGCAGTTCCTCACTCTAACAGTATAAACTTTAAAAACATATTTGCTACCGCCTTTCAAGGCCCAGCAGTAAACAAACACGGTCAGTGAGATGAACTGTTTCTTTTGTCGGTCTGGCCTCTGAAGCCACATCTACATTTAAACCTGTCATGTTATAAAACACAATGCATTGTTGGTTCAGTGGCACAGAATTCATACACAGAAGTCACTGAAGTGTACAGTATTCTGCGTGTGAGTGTGCGTCTTCCTGTTGGCAGCTGATGAGATTCTCTGTGGGTCTGTGGAATAAATACTATTGTTTCAGTAGCAGCAAAGTTATAGTAGGGGGAGGGAGACGGAGAAAGAGAGAGAGAGGTTTATTATGGGATAGACATAGACCCGAAGCATTGTGTGTGTGTGTGTGCGTGTCTATGTGTGTTTGTGTGTGTTGTCAACAATAGTCTGTCTTGAGGGCAGTGACTGCCCCACGGACTCCCTCTGTCCTGCTGGCTTAGAGTGCCACCTCCTCCTCTTTTGTCTCATCCAACATCAACCTCAAGTACACCACGTCAGTTCAGTCAGTCCCCACACTGTAAACTGTGTGTGTATTGTGCATCAACACACTCGACCAAGGGGCTAAAATAGTTAGCAAAAATGTTCTATATAATTCTAAGCCTGCTTATCAATAAAAACATAGCCTGTGCCTCACTGCTCTTGCCTGTCATGTCATGCTTCTCGTTTCAAGAAGCACACTGATCAGGTGACTGCAGGTAAAAGCCTCCATTCCCTCTTGATTATCCTTAATTTCATTCAATCAATTACAAGTTTCTTCACTATCGCAAATCTTGCTCACTTTTAATATGTGATCACAAAAGAGAAGGATTGACTGTAGGTATGAAACTGCCATAAAAATACACTGGTGTTGTCAAAATTATCAATACATGTCGCTACTTAATATCTGAAATGGTTTTCAATACTCATTTTGCTCAGTATCACACCGATACCAGCTGCACTTTCTTGCTCCCTCTTACTGTTAATGCAGTGATCCTGCTGTTCTCTGCTACAAACTAAGAAATGAAAAGTCATCGTTGTCATGTTATAGCTTTGATTGATTTATCTTTTAATTAAAATTTAAATCGCATGCCCTCAATCACAATTTTTCCTGTGGTATCGAAAATGGTATTAAATATCGATATTTTCCAAGATACTGCACTGAAGTTAGAAATTCCAGTATTGTAACAAAACTAACATACATATAGGCTACCTGGAGATAAAGTATACATTTAAAAAATGTCCGACCCATTATCTCCACAGGGCAATAAAACTGTACATACACCCACTCACACGCCTTCCTGGTGAGGAATGTTTTCCCAGAAACATCTAGGTTTCAAACACACACAGAAACACAGAGGGCCATGCCTGAACCCCGACATGTTTAGACGCGCTGCACTGATACCACAGAACATCTTCCTGACAGGAAAAATAGGAAACGGTTCAATATCTCTGTAGCTGTCACACTGATGCGTACACACATGCTTAAATGAAACACGTGGCTTCACCTGATGGTCGGCATCTCTCTTATTGCAATCTAAAGGTAGTGACACTGCAGCAAGAAACATTAGAAAAACATCCCTATCTAGAAAAAAGTTTTCAAATATTTTAATATTTCAATCACACTGTAGCAGCGAATGACAAAGCTCTAACATACCAAACACTATTCAGGATACTGTATCTGCACCACCTATGGCAAAGAAATGCCAAACACCCCTTGCATACTTAACGCACTCAGTGAACTGGTGAAATGGTCACTTCTTACAAAAGTCTGCATGCAGACAAACAAAACACAGACCCTGCAGACAGACATGTGCACTAAGAGGAAGTGAAATGCAAAGACCCGAAAGAGGCTGAAGAGTCAGTCCCAAGTGCTGCTGTGCAGCTTCTGTAAAGTCACCAACAGAAACGCTCTTCGCACCAGTCTATTCTCAGACAGCAGCAGACTGGAAACACTTCCGAAACACACTGGTGCCTCCATGTCCCTCAAAAAGGAAGTACACATTATCTGTGTATGCAAGTTACAAAAGCAGTGTCTAGTAGCCATGTTCAGGTTTAAAGAAACATTTTGGCATGTACATTTTTGTGTGCAAGGACCAAAGGACCTGGTTTAAGCAGTTAAAATATGCTAGTTTCAAAAGATTATAAAAATGTCTTTAAAGTCTTACAAAATGGTTACAATACAATGAATAGTTCAGCAAAAAGGAAATACAACTTACTAATTTACCAATACACAGAGCAAGCTTGTAACCAGCTAATTTTGCAGTTTGTTTTACTAGATTGTTTAGAAAGTTAAAGCATAGGAGACAAAAGACATTCAACGATAAGAGGACCTGGTAAAGACATCAGTCCTGAACCTCCGGTACACCACACTGGGGGCCATGACTAAAAGCAGTGTGCCATTCAGTAGTCTGGAACTTTTTTCACACGTCTGGTGATTCAGATTTTACTTCCTGGAAATGCTTTTTTTAAACTCAGTAATATCAGCACGACTTCACAAGAATGAGAGTTGAATGTTGTTGACCTTAACATCTTTGAATCTACGGCGTCAGCGACTGTTGCGAAATACTCGGTCATCCCAGTTCTCGAATATATCATTCATGAGAGCATACAGCTTGTCTCCGTCATAGTGATCTATCATCACTGGTTTGACAATACTTTTGCCATGTCTTGTTACCGTTACTTTTTTGTATGTGGAGAAAAATCTTCTGGGTAAAAAGCAGTTATATTATTTGTAAAGCAAGTTTGACTAAACCCTGTTAAGGCATCATGAAGGAAACTTTCTGAGATGAAACAAAGTCTACGATGTGAAAGGTGAAAGGGGAGAGGAAGGGAGAGGTGGAGGCGGGAATACATCCGGAAACGGATGATGCATGGATGTGAGGAATGTTGTTGGTCATAGAGTGACCTACTGAATAAGTGCATCCAGCAAAGGATGAAAAATGGGTATTTGCCAGTGTTTATTTTACTTAGACATGAGCCAAAATGGGTTGCGGGATTATTTTTTTCTGGGTTTTTATATGGAGTAATGTACACAAGGGTGAGTCTGTCTAACTGGCCAAGTATATAATGAGGTCAGACTGCAAAATAATGTATTCTGTAATGGTGTAGTCATTCACAAATTAATGCATACAGTGTATGTACTGCTGCTGGTGTGCATGTATGCACAATGAACTCAGCATGGGGTAAACTCTCAGATAGGGGATGTAGGTCGAGTCGATGTCAGAGTACCATGTCACATGGCATAGGCCCTTCCTGCATCTGCACAGTCAGTAGTAGTCTATGTATTTGTTTGACTTTGCGTGGGCGCTTGGGTGGGGGCGTGTGACTCATTTTGGTCAGTTAAACACCCCCTTTCCACGTTTATTTGACTTGCCAATGTCAAGTCTGCACAATGGTGGCTGTAATGTCTGTAATGAATCTTGATTGTCTGCTTGTCAGGTGCACAGAGTACGGACACAGTTTCTTTTACTCAAGTCAGCAGGTGGTGAGGTCGGTTATGTTACTGAACATGGAGGTGGTTGGTGGTAAAGTCTTCATTGTGCAAATGAGGTTGGGTGTTTCATCACTTCTTCCAGCAGAGACTATTGACAGGCCCCTATTGTCATTTTATGATATACTGTGTGAGAAGGGAGTATGTGTAACTGCTCAACTAAGCCAGCTTCTTATATGAGGCTTAAATTAAAACATCAGCAAGGCTTCAACAGCCACATAGATGCTTATATTTACCTCCACCGCCATTCAGTTTCAGCGCCCTGTAAAAACGGCGCTGCAGGCGACCACATCAGAGACAAGACAGACAGGGACAGCCCTAAAGTTGTGTGCCATGCTGGAGTTTCACTGCTGGGCAGACAGACAGTCTCTCTCTGGCACTCACTGACTACCAGGAGAAAGTAAACAAATGCCTTGTATAACTGGCTCACGCAGGCTTCAACTACAATTTGATCAAATGATGCAGGAAAGTAAAGCTGGTGTGGCTTGGTCAAGCAACAACAGATAAGGTAGTGACTTAAACACAAAACCTAAGATTCCCTGAAGGCATGTGCTAGCTTAAATACCAACTTACCATTTAAACCAGAACTTTGGCGACTAACTTTTCCTGGTAAACAGAGTCAAACGAGGCCGCACACACATGTTTAGAGTTCACACAAGCTTCTCTTTATATAGTTACTTACAGTACACACAAAGCGTAAGCCCCGTTGACACTCTCACTGTCCCGCACCAGGAAGCTGCCGTCTCTCCCGGCCCGGGCCAGCAGCTCCTCGGCCGCCGCTCGACTCAGGTCCCGGTGATACCACATCGGCGGCGCGGGCCCCAACGGAGAAACCCCACCACCACCACCCCCGGCCATGGCCACAGCCCTTCAAACCGGGTTCAACTCAAGCTGCTTCCAGACTTCTCCGAAAACCTCGCAGCCTTCCTCAAGACGAGAAAAATAATCCAGGGACAGAGCCGAAACAAGCTCCGAAAAGTGGCGTAAACGTTACTCCGACGGCGGTTAGGAGGCGCGAGACAACCGAAGACCGGGCTACAAGTTGAACATTTGTTAAATTGCGCTGTTTGCGGCTGTTTCCTCAGTTCCTGAAATACTCTACACCCTCCTCTATCGCTTCCCAGTCCCACGGAAATCAGGGTATGTAAATCCACACTGGAGACCGGGGAGCAACAGCGGGGACGACCCGCGTCAATGCAAACATAAGTTCAATATGCATAACTTCCTGTTAGGATTTTCAAAATAAAACAGTTGATGACGACTTTAAATTGAGACATTTTATTTCGGTGGGAAAGTCACTATAGTCTGTTTCCTGTTATGTCTATGTGTTAGCTAGCTTGACAGTGCTCTTAAGGATGAAGAGAAAGAGAGGAGGAAAAGAGGGATGGAGAGAAGAAGTAAAGGCCAGGTAACATGGGTCACTTTCAAGTACAGTAAACTACCTAAAACTCTAAAGACTACACTTACAAGTTAAGAACTTGTTATAGCTGTCTGCAATATTTCTATGAGGAAAATATGATGAAAAGTAAAATAATGTAGAAATATTGGACCTTCAAACACATCAAGTCAACTTTTTTATATCGTACATTTAATTTAACAAGTGTAAACTCAATGTGCTTAAGATACATCATACACGACAAACATAAAATATACGATAAAAACAAATAGAGTAAGAAGGTACTATTATTATCATTATTCTTAAAAAAGGGGAGATAATAACAATAAATACTAATTCCTAAAACAAATAAAAATACACATACAAACCTAACCAAAAGCTTGTGAAAAAAGATATGTTTCTAGTTTGCTTTTAAAGGAGCTGAGTCTGGGCATGCCCAAAAATACAACCATACTGGCGAGAGATTGCAGCTGAGATTTATAAGATAATTAGGACGGATTTAGTCTATTCATTTGTCATGTAATACTTAGGAAAAATACTTGAAACTTTCTCAAACAAGTATTTATCAAAGATACTTTTGGCAAGTAGCAGGAAAGCCATGACTCTTGTTGGTTGCAATGGTTGCAAGTTGATCCTCCAACATTGGCCCAATGGCTGGGGATTATAGACGAAATATACTGTATGGAAAGACTTACTTTTATTTTAAGACTTGAGATGGGAAAATGTACAAAATACTGGGAGAAATGGATTGTGTACAAACACTGTTGAAAAAAGTGTGATACCATATGCCTGGATGTAGGTGAAATATGCACTGGGATTTGACTGTGTAGCACCCATGACGACCTCATGTTCTTTCTTTCTTAATTAAAAAATGAGTTAAAAGAGAGAACACTGTTATAGCAGTTCATGTGGAAGACAATTCCAACCCTTTCAACATGAAAAGTAAACTCTATTGTGGGAATATTTTCATTAAAAGTCAAAAATATAATATAATACAACATCCTTAAACCATGTTTGTTGTTACACCCTTATTTATTTAGGAACAGTACTCTTATTACCAGCATGAGAAAATCAACATGCCACATGGCTTTCCTTGGAAGCTCTGTGAGCAGTGGATTTTTCAGTCTCAGGTGTGCCCATCTTAGTCATCTCAGACCAATAACAACAACTGTTTTATGTAAAGCACAATTGTATTAGCAATGCAATGACATATTTGGTGACCAGCTGCTTGTGTTTAAAGAGCCCAAGATATAACACCTCATTTGCCCCATTTTACCTGATGTTCGAAATGACCTGACTTCATGCTAATAGAGGAGAAGCAGTGGAGGAAAGTAACTATTTACTTATCTTCTTGACAGTTATGTAGTAAATTTTATGCAGCTTTATACTCTGCTACATTCAAAGAGAAATATTGTACGTTGTACTCCACTATGTTTATCTGACAGCTTTAGTCACTAGTGGCTTTGCAGGTTCAGATTTTACATACAAAATGTGGTCAACAAATAAAGTATAATGCAGCTGTATTCAGTTAAACATACCAGCACTTTGACCACCTACAATATTGAAATGCTACATACACGCATGCATATATCATAACTGTCCAATAATATGAAAGGGGTCAGTTGAGGTGGTTTGGCCATCTGATAGGATGGCTCCTGGGCATGTCCCGTTAGAGGTGTTCTGGGCACGTTCCACAGGTAAGAGTCCCTGGGGCAGACCCAGAACACACTGGAGGGGCTATATATCTCATCTGGCCTGGGAACAGCTTGGGATCCCCCAGGAGGAGCTGGAAAGTGTTAGTGGGGAGCTTTGCTTTGCCTGCTGCCCCCTGAACCTGGCCCCAGATAAGCATATGAAAATGACCGGAGGGCTTTCCTATTTGAATATCAGTGTGACCTGCAGCCACCGAGGAGGCCAGCCTGCTGCAATTTCTCCAGCTTCAATCCAGTTATGTAATCCTTTTGTTTTCCAGACCACACACACACACACACACACACACACACACACACACACACACACACCCCTGCAAGGTGTAACTGTCCACCTAGAGGCCAGACTGGAAAAACACAGGAAACAGTCAACCCAACACACACTGCACATTATGTATTTTTCTCTCTAGTTGTCCACAAAAAGTCTGACTCCTAAAATGTGGTGGAGACACACACACACACACACACACACACACACACACACACACACACACACACACACACACACAAGGAAAAAGAAAGTTGGAGTCAAAGTGAGGAGAGAGGGTTAGAGTTGAGCGGGGTGGTGTGTGTGTGTGTGTGTGTGTGTGTGTGTGTGTGTGTGTGTGTGTGTGTGTGTGTGTTGCCAATGACCTCAGAAAAGCTGAGTATTAATAGCCACAGGGACAGCAGCCATCCCAATTCTATTTCTGACTATGGCATCACACTGTGTATGCCTGTGTGTGTGTGTGTGTGTGTGTGTGTGTGTGTGTGTGTGTGTGTGTGTGTGTGTGTGTGTGTGTGTTGACTGTAAAAGACTGTAAAAGCATGTGGCTTTACAATTTGTCTGCATGCAGGGATCGTAAAAGGGTGCTGCAAGATGTGACATCGTAATAAAACTATAATTGGTCAGCAATTCATCTTAAAAAGAAATTATTTTGCCCTTTTTTTTGCATCTTTCTGTAACTGTCTGGTAACTCTGGAACAGGAGTTAAAGTCTGTAGCCACACTAAAAACACAGTGAAAGCTGTGGTGCTCATTAAAAACCCCAGAAACCAGATTCTAAAATAGATGAATAATGTATAGACAACTTTTGTAAAGTTGTGCCTGAGGGTCAAGCCAGAGAACAGGCCATGCTGCTCCCTTTACATACCCAATCTTGATGAGAGGGTCACTTAAGCCACTTTATAGGGGCTACACTATTCTGTGTGGACATCTCAGAGTCAGCTGTCCAGGTTCAACTTTACATCCTTAGACTCAGCTATAAATGCAGGAGTTTAGCCCAACTTCTAGCATGTTATGACACGTAGTAGTTAAAGCAGCAGTGTGTGTGATTCAGTGGCATCTGTCGGTGAGGATTGCAGACTGCACCCATCTGAAACTTCTCCCATGTGCCAGGCGTAACCTCCCAGTTAGGATTCCTGCAGTGTTCATTGTTCAGGAGTTTGTTTGTTTTTTACCAGGCGTGGAATTATCCGCAGAGATCTCTTCCTCACCATGACAAACGGACCAGGTGATTAAAACTGCTGAAAACTCTGCGCTCTCTCAAAATCTGTGCTTTTCCTATATTGTTTGGTTCATTGCAGAGTGGCTGCTAACTATGCTGGCTAACACAAAAACGCTAATCTGTCTAGAGCCAGTGTTTGGTGCCCGTGGACGAGGAGCTGCTCCCTATGTAGATAGAATCCAGTGGTTTCCTAAATGATGGATCATCTTCCAAAAGTAGGTTGCAGGTCCATTTTGACTGGACCTCAAGTGACTCACAAACATGTCAGTTTGTAAAAAACACACTTTATTTTTAGATAGAGTGAATTTCCAGCGCAAGCTTTTATTTTGAAGTGTCGTCTCCTGTTGTAGAGTGAAATAACAGACAGCTACTTAACAGATATCGCCAAATGCTAGTATGATGCTGAATGTAGTAAACTTTGTGGACCTGAAACTAAATGACTATGGAAAAATGTGGACACCGTGGCTGGACCAGTTGGGAACCACTGATATAACGGCTCATTCTAAATTGACGAAAACGCAATTCTTATTTTCAGGTGATTTTACAGTAAAGAAAACATTCTTTTTATATTATAATCAATTTCTTCCAATATATACCCTTAAATCACATACACTGGGCCTTTAAATAGTGTTCATATCAAAACCAAAATAGTGATGATATCTGATCATGGCCAATTCTTCCATAATATCTGACATATTAAAATACTATCTGCTAAACATGCAAGTATCTGAAAAGCAAACTCCCATGGATGCCCCACATCAGCTGACGTCCACCATCCAAGATACAGTAATGTAATAGTTTTGCTCTTCTGTGCCCAGAACAGCATTATTGCACTGTTCATGTAGTATTTCAGTTTCTCTTGTTATGAGTAACACTTGCATTTAGCGTCTTTACATGTCTAAAGGCTTCAGAGCAGGAAAATGCTGAAGGTAATGTAAACTGTGTTGCATGAATTGAGGGGATTATGACAAATTGTTAGTGTTTGTTGAATCCTAGAATAAGTATTCTTTTAGTTCAACATAGAAAATACTGGAACATTGTCATACTCATGTTTGAATAAAGCTGGTGGATAAATTATGACCGTAGCATTAACAAACAAAGGCCACACCTCTCTTTGCATAAACTGTTTAATTGCTATTGCTATTTAATTGCAGCTGCTGCCTTAACAAACATTTCAACAGGAAAAACCAAAAGGAGCAATTTAGAATTTTTATGTTGTCAAGTTTTAAACGGTCTATAGGAGCTTTAGGCATGTAGTTCATGCAGAGAAAAGAGACAGGAAAGACTGGCCTGGGGTTCACAGCTGATCTTGCAATGTGAAATTACACAGTGGTATCATCAGGAAGGATGTTATTATCAGCTTCAGAAATGTAGCAGCACTTTGACATGACTGATCTCTGACACAAGGTAGGGCCACACTTTTAAAATATAACAATACTGTGGACTGCATCTTTCATTTTTTTAAATGTACGATATTAATCATCTCAGAACGTGAATATAGAAGTACAGAGTGCACAAAAGCTGCTAGATATATATCAGCCAACATGATGATCAGCCAAGCTCCTCTCAGCTCAGGTCTTGTACACACACCAGCCAACCAATCACAAGACTTATTCAAAGACCTGACAGAACACATTAAGACGTGGCACTGACACACACATATGTAAACTCATGCCCATCACACACACACAAGCACATACACACAAACTGTGTGACACAGGAACTCACTTAAACATAGGGGGAGGAAGTGAGACATTAACACACCCTCACTCTTTCTCTCTTTTTCTTTCTCTCTTTCCCTCTGTCACACACACACATACACACACACACACACACACACACCCAAGGGACTGGAACTCCATAATTACCAAGCAGTGGAGCCCACTAACCACTAGCTGGCCCAGAGTGGTCATGTGACGGTGTGATCACTGGGGCCCGGTGTAGAGAAACATTTTCCCTGAATGCAGATCCTGGGTCTGTTTTACGGTTTCCTCGCTGGTGGTTGAGGTTATGAAGGGGTTATTAAACTGATCCATAGTTTGCACTCACAGAAATATCATCCCAGTGCTGTGCAGTACAGTATGTGGCAAGTCACTTCATGCCTTGTCCAGATGCAAACATTTGATTTTGTTTTATTTTCTTTATCTGTACAAATTTTCAAATCTATTATACTTTTTTTTTAACACGTGAAACTGCTGTCCTGCCTTTATTTCGGCTAATTTTCCGTTTGAGTGGGGAAACAATTATGTAGTTTTTCATGTTTTGCTATTTTTTTATTATGATGGAGAAAGCAAAACTGTGTTTGTCTTTCATGTTTCCAAATAGGACAGTTGAGAAACCAACACAGTTCATGTTGAATTTGATCCCATTCATTCACACCATGAGGACATTTCCCAGTGTTCATGTAGCAAATGATCACAGCGCCATGGATACAGGCTTGATGTTTGGATCGACAAGAAATTATGAGGAAATTAATAAGAAAATAATAACGTAAGAAGGAAATTAAAAATTCACCAGGAACTGCAAAACACAAAAAATAAAACAGGGGGAGAGTAAAGACTGGTAAATTATTTGCCTCCCCCGTAGTGATGTGCATCAGATGTACTGCACATTACTGTCTGTTGTTCTAGTACTAAGGCAGACCGTTTCCAGATGTTCTTTAAAGATCTTTTTATTTTACCAAGTTATCAAATTTATGACAAACAGTGGTAGAGTGGTTAGCATTGTCACCTCACAGTGAGAGGGTTCCTGGTTTGAACCCTGGGGTGGGGGAGCCCTTCTGTGTGGAGTTTGCATGCTCTCCCTATATTAGCAAGGTTTTCTCTATACTCTGGGTTTTCTCCCACAGTCCAAAGACATGCAGGTTAATTGGTGACTCTAAATTGCCCGTAGGCGTGAAAGTGAGTGCAAATGGTTGTCTGTCTCTATGTGTCAGCCTTGTGATAGTCAGAGGACCCTAACAGAATAAGCGGTTACAGAAAATGAATGAATATCAAATTTAATGAATTATACAGTGACATAACTTCTACTTTATTGTTGAACATTGTTGAACTTGCAAGTGGGGGCTTCAGTCACCATACAAGGTGGGGACTAGCTCACCTAGCACCACCAAGCTAGCTAACATGGTCTGTGTATTACTGTGAGTAACTGGGTCATGATTTCTGGAAAGAGACATCGCTGTTGAGTTTTTCCAAATGTATTTTGTACATCTAGTTCCATTATATTGGAAAGAAGGCAGACATCTCTATGACATATATCTCCAACAGTGTTGGAGATATATGTCATAGAGATGTCTATGACATAGAGATGAAGGCAGACATCTCTATGACATATATCTCCAACAGTGTTGGAGATATATGTCATAGAGATGTCTGCCTGTTTAGGTTTGAGTTACAGAGTGTCGGCAACACTCTGTAACTCAAACCTAAACAATCTAGATTTATGAATAGCACTGCAGGTAAGAGGAAAATGTGTATTTTTTTTATTTACTACTATACTGCAAGAAAAGAACATAGACAATCATTACCAGAAATTTTGTAAGGTGATCAGTGAATCTCATTTTAGTTAGGTGGAGCAAGCCAGAGGGGTCTTACCATCACTTAGGAGACTAACTGACTCAAAAGGAGACAAGAGGAGCATTTGAAAGCAGTTTTATTGGCACCTCAAAGCTGATACAGGGTAGGTCAATGATATCATTTTAGTGCATCATTACAGAGAAAGATGCAAAAGCCAGGAGGAGTAGAGTCGTCAAGGCAAAGCTTTGTTTTCCTGGCTGTGCAGTGTTTAGGTAGTACGCGGCTACCTTCTTGTTGGGGTTCTCCCCAGTGAACCACAGCTGCATGCAGCGTCCTGAGGTTTTGGTGTAAGTGGTATAAAGGTAGGAATTGGACCAGATTTGTTCACACATGGACTTGGGTGTGGGGTAAACTTCGGTCCACTTTCTGCATTTACTGTCCTTAGGGCATTGGTTGGTACCTGTAGGTGAGACAGAGGGGAGGAATTTGCATTGAAATTTAGTGATTACCTGGCAACAAGTAAAAGCAGTGTAATGGAAGATCTCTGTATGTGTTTATGAGTGAGTCACTGCATGGCACTGTGTGCACATAGTCAAAAGTGTTTTTTGGGTAGGACAAGTGTGTTAATGTGGATTCAAATGTATGATTATTCTGAGTAGGTCTGTGTGTACCTACTGGTTTGTGTGTGCACGCATGTGTGTGTGTGTTTATATACCAACCTGAGCTCCAGTCCCACCCTTTGTGCCAGTCAGTCTTGCAGGTGATCTCATTCTTGCAGTCTTCCCACCATTCGTGGCAGTCCTCTTTACACAGAGGCACATCCAAGATACGCTCCTTACGCCAGCTCTGATCCACCTACACACACACACACGATTGACTAGTTTATATGATCCATAATTTCAGAACACAAGTGATGTACACCGATGAGCTAAAACATTAAAACCACTGGCCGATGACATGAATAACATCGATCGTGTCATTACAATCCAGTGTTCTGCTGGGAAACCTTGGGTCCAACCCCTGACCCCATTGCAGACAAAGTAACCCCGTCATAGCAACAGCATTCCTCAAAGGCAGTGGCCTCCCCAGTAGGGACAATGCCACAACATAAACACAACTCACGAGTGGCCAAAGAAATGTGACAAAGAGCTCCTGCCATCCACCTGGCCTCCACATTCCCCAGATCCCAATCTAATCTGGCAACTGTAGGACGTGCCGGTACCCCACCTCACAACCCATAGGGCTCAAGGGATCCACCAATGCCCTGATGCCAGACATCCCCCAGATGTCCATGCTTCAACAGGTCAGAGCCAGGTCAGATTCAAGGAGGTTCCACTGTGAATTGAGGGAACCTCTGGAGTGCTGGCACGTCCCAGGAATGCTTGATCAGGAATTTGAAGGTTGATGTCTTGAGATGTCATTGGACTAAAGGTTTCCTGGTTTACCTGACAGTGGTTTTAATGTTTTGGCTGATTAGTGTATGACAAGAATTAAACTCTCTGCCCTTACAGTTACAATATGATCTGTCAGGAGAGTTATAAAAAGCATCCACAAATTAAACTGGGGCACATTACAAAGTCTCTATTTAGAACTTGATCTGCTGGTTAATTACTATGATGACACTGGCAACAAACTGTATGTGGATTTAATTGGTCTGCCTCTCAGTCGTTTCATCTTCTTATGCTGCCATCTAGTGCTGCAATTGGCTAAACACAGATACAAGAGAGAGAGAGAGAGAAGAGAGAGAGAGAAGAGAGAGAGCACAATACACACTTTCTGTATCCAGGGTCCCAGGTGTGGTGAACACTCATAGAAGCAGGTGTCCTGTATGAAGTGTTTCTTGCACTGATGGCTCATGATACCACAGTGATTCCAGTTGAAGTTGTACAGGTAAGAGTTATCATCGTGGGCTTCTTCACTGGTGTTTGCAGTACAGCATGCATTGTCTTTCCACGGAGCACACTGGAAAGAGGAGGACAAAAGAGGGGTCATTTTATGCTGCTTTTTTCTCCGCCCCACGTCTGGATTGGCTGTGACAACATGATCAGAAGCTTCAGATGAGGAAAAAAACATCCCACTTCCCCAGCATTTGATTTGCTTGAGACATTTATGTTCATCACCTGAAGATAAAGTTGTCCCTCAGGGCCAGGGTTTACTTTGTGGTGTTTGGCGTCCATGCACATGTTGAGTTTGTCCAGAGACAGAGTGCCACTGGAGAGGGCAAGCAGCAAGGCCAGGATGACCCACATGGCTCTGCAGCAGGGAGGCATTAACATACATTAACTGGTGGGAAAAATAATGGGATGACAGCCAACATACAGTACTGGTCAAAAGCTGAAATGCCTATCAAAGGCATGCCCTGTAACCTCTAACCTGAGTAAAACACACACTGTAAAGATGCTGTTGACCCCTGGAATGGATGAACACCAGACAAAAGTCTTCATACCTCAGCTGTAGTTTTATTGTGGGCAGACATTGCTGTAGTAAAGGTCAGGTTTTAGCATCCCAATAGAGGTTTATTACACAAAATGAGTGACAACGGCTCAGTGAGTCACCTCCCCTAAATGGAAGTTAAGCACTGACTCACAAAAGTAGGTGGCGAAAACAAAAAAAATTCCATCATACATAACCATACAAACTCCAGCCCCTTCACAAATCAAGCGACACAAGATTATGTAAGCATAAAAGGAACTTAAAATCAGCTTAACAGCACTAAAACACAGGAAGTACCACAAGAGCAATGTTCCGTACCTCTCCCATGGAGCAAAACCGCAAAAGGGAGGAGGCAAGGCGGAAGAAACCGCTTTATAGGTGGGGTACCCCCAAAGGTGAACGTAGGGTACAAAAACTGGTTATCAAACGTTCCACATATTGTGTACGGAGGCCTAAGCATGTCAGGTAATAACAACTGAATCAATTTTTTTTAAAGATTTTTTTTTTTTTTTAAAGCAGAGCTCCTTAAAGTAACAGAGCATTACACATATTTTAATATCATTATTTAATCACTGTGTGTTCCACAAACTAATCCCAACCAGTTTAGACTCTTTTTATGCTCAAGTTCCTGGTTAGTTTTACTCAATTAAAATAAAAAGTATAGTGCAGCTGGTCAGCTTTAAAGCCTGCTCAGATTCAGTTTTACTAGGAACTTACTTAGCTTTCCCACTTTGTTAAAGTGCAGTAAACAAAACATGCTTATATCTAAAGTGCAGCTTAAACAATTTTACTCAACTCCAATGGCATTGGTTATTTCTTTAGCGCAATGGTCAGGGAAAACACTCTTTCTTTTTAAACGACGACGATATCGTAGTTTGCACCAGATTGCTTTTTCTAGTCGTGCTGGTTAACGTTCAAACTCGGGTGGTATCGCTTTAGATGCGTTAGCATGTTAGACGTGTTTCCAAGTACATACCCGACCGCTGTTCTGCAGTGTCAGCACAGTGCTTTTGTCTTGTCCACTTGTTTATTTCCATCTTCGTATTTTACCCTGAAACCAAAGTAGGGATGCACCAAAATGAAAATTTGTGGCCGAAGTGGAAGCTGAATATTATTAAACGCTTGGCCGAATACCGAGTACCGAATACCGAATATCATTGTTTAGTTTTTCATTAGTTTTTGCAAATGAACCCCCTCCAGATTAGTGTTGTCACGGTACCAAATTGGGACCCACTGTGCGATACCAATGAAGATATCATGGTTCTGAGTAGTATCAGGATACCACAGCGAAAATGAGGCAGATGTGCCTTTTGTCATTTATGAAAAGATAAATCACTTTTCTATAATACATCAATGATATTTCAATGGAATAACTGACTTATTCATACTTCAAAAACAACATCAATAAGTGATTAACATAGGGGGGGTCAAAATAAAATAAATAAATAAAATAAAAATCAACCAGCAACCCTCCTCCCCTGACAGTCCCTTCATAAGTAATGAAGAGTCCCTAAAGTGCGTTGAGGTTTGTGGGCCGTTACCTGCCCCAAAGACAGAAATGTGAACAGCTCCTCTGACACATCACATAGAACTGTGTTAGGCTGGCTCAGCTGTTCAGGTACTTCTGGGCAGTCATGACACCAAGAAGAGGATATTATTGGAACCGATTTCTCCGTCGCCTGGTAAGCCGATGGCCGCCGTATTTGACAGGATTACATTAAGCCTATTTTGCTCGCTCAAAACTATTTTTAGTCGCAAATGCGAGTGCCGTGATGGGCGGTTCGCCACACTGCCGCCATTTTATTGCGCCCGTCATGGCACGCCGTTTGATTGCATTATCAAAACAAGCCGCTATTATTCGGCCTTGCTTTTAACTTATTCCACCGAATACCGAATGTGTGGGGTTTTTTTTGCAATATTCGGCCGAATATATTCGGTTACCGGTTAACTAGATATTTAAAAGGGTTCGGCTCGCAAAAACGGAATTAAAATAAAACAAAATAAAATAGGCTAAAATAATAGCCTATCCTGCGCCCAGTAATTCGGTACAGGGTCGGAAAGGGTACCGAAAGTCGCGTACCGAACGGTTCGACACAAATACATGTACCGTTACGGCCCTACTTAATATGTATCCATTGCATAATAGATAAATGGCTGTCATCAATTATATTGTTAACTGTTATTTTCTGAAGATGGAAGACCGTGTTGGCACAAGCAGGACACAGCTGCTGTCCACAGCGAAGGGCCATCACCTAAAGGGATGTTCATTCACCCTATTTTCTCAGCTTTCTTTTTGGGAGCGTACAATTTACTTTGTGTCAGTTACACTGGATATAAAGATGGACCACGTGTCTCCTCTTCCTCCTACTATACAAAGATGAAGCCAAAATATCCTGGCTAGGGGCACTTGCATCCTGCGCTGGTGACGTCATTTGGAGCCAGTCTGCACAGTAGTGATTGGGAAGGAGCTGCGGTATCTAGTTTCCACTCATACAAAATAACACTGGATCATACAGCAGCATGATAAGACCTAACTAAAATGACAGAAACTATCTTTGGGAAAAATTAGCTTAAGGTGTAGGCTGCTTTGATTTTTTTTGTGTGGCCCATTTCCCGCTATCACCAGGGGGAACGGGGTTTCTGGCCTATATTGCAGCCAGCCACTAGGGGGAGCTCTCACGTCCATCTTTATACACAGTAAAGGTTTTTGCCCAAGATGTGCTCAAGAAAAGAAATAAAGCGAACTTGTTGAGCAGCGTAAATACCCATTTTTTGCCCCTATCTTTACACAGCTTCTTAAAAACAAATTTGTTGTGATTATTTGTGTTTTCTCCTTTTTTCCCCACAGTTACTCCCATAATTACAAAGTTTCTTTGGACAAAACAACCAAAACTCTGTCATTAAGTTTTGTAAAATCTATAAGCAGAGAGAACTGTAGAAATTGTAGTGTTTTGCTGAGGCATGTAAAGTGCATTTTCTTTCAAAAATTACAATCTGAAGTACAACATTTCAAAAATGAACAAAAAATCTGTCAGGAAGTTGGTGATATAATAGCCTTTAAACAAATGATCAATGTGACAAAGTAAGTCAGACTGAGAGAGATGTAAATCTCTTACAAACAAAACCTATTTACAAGCGTCAGCTCAAACTTTGACTGGTGTTAGAGGTAATGTCCTGTAACATAATATCTGATGGACATTGGCCTACTGAGACAAGCATGTTATTCAGGTTCTGACGTGAAACACACAGGTGTATAACTCACCTGTAACATTAAAACGCAACAGCTTTATTTAAGAATTAGAATCTGATGGTTTTTCACTGCAGTAAAGGTTTTTGTTTCCCCTCTGTAGCATTCAGTTTTGCTCTCATTTCAATGTGACAAATCATCCAAAACTGGGAAGTCACAGCAAAGATACTTACAAATAAACTATATATATATTTACATTGCTGGATGTAACACAAAAAAGCCAAACAAAGAGACTGTAGATGTAACAGAAATAACTGAAGAACCCCTTAAGCCCTCTTCCCTCACTTATTAGAATTTAAAACATACCCTACAACCTAAATACATTTATTTGTATTCATAATGACTTCATGTGGCATCTCATTTAGACACCAATGAAGACTTCAACAATCAATAATGAACAGATTTACATTACCCTGTAATGAATCCTTCCTGAAGTGATGATCCTACAAATCGGAGTCTCGAGTCACCTCTTACACACTTCTCAAGACCAAATAAGCGACATCTGCGCACAAATATGTGTGTGAATGTTTCCAAAGTCCAAAGTCTGCTTCATTTGTGAGGGTGCTTGAGATAGAACGAAGGAATGCGAAAGAGGTGGTGGGTATTTGGTTATCAGAATTTTATTACATCTTTGTTTGTCTTATCTCAAGGTCTTCCCTTGCTCTCTCTCTCTCTCTCTCTCTCTCTCTCTTTCTTACACACACACACACACACACACACACACACGCACACTTGACATTTGATGTGACATGTTAGTGTGACTTGGGAAGGCAGGAAGAGGAGTAAAAAAAGGGGCAGTTAAGATAAGTTTCTGCTGCATCTGTGTTGGTCATCTCGTGATTCAAATAAAACTTTTAATGTTAGGCTACAAACACGTTGAAGTGGGCGCTTAATTTGTACAAGTGTCGGTTCAGCAGCTTTCTCACTGTTGGACTTGAAGATAGAGTCAGTGTACGTTTTGATTTCATTGATGAGTAACAAAAATAAAGGTTAATAATTAATATATTCAGATTAATCCACCAGTATGGTTTGTCATTAGCATAAGCGTGGACTTCAATGACATAACTTGGACTCAAGTCAAACAAGAAAGACTTGCAGCCTGACTTGGACTTTAACACCAATGACTCGTGATTTCACTTGAACTTGAGCATTTTGAAATCAAAATACTTGACACCTTTCCCCATGCAAAGATTAGAAAGTATGGCATTTAAAGTAGTTTTTAGGTGTTTTCATTTAGACATAAAACATAAAGAGTGCAACAACATACAATATTACTTTCAAGGAAGACTAGTCTAACAGAAAATATTGTGCAAATTTGGGAAGAGAACATCTATGGACATTTTTTCCAGTATAAAATGAGTTTGCAAGAAATCAGGACAGAGACACACAAAATTCATTCTGTTGTAGTACTGATGGATAGCGCTATATGAAAGTGCAATGTCAGCCCTACTTTTATTATTATTAGCCAGTTGTTTTAACAAATGTGTTTTAAACAAAAAAATCGAATTTTGAAAAGCGTTCATGATATTTGTAAATTTTAATATATTATTTAGGCTACCTGTTATTAAAATGGCACAACATCTGGTGGTGAAGAGCACACTGCGACTTATTTAAGACTCGAAACTCAAAGTTTCTGATGTGATACAAGAGTCGGGACTTGTTAGTCTTGACTTGGAACTTGAATCAGCACTTGCCTGTCCTGTCTTTGGACTGGACTTGGGATTTGAGTGCAAAGACTTCAGACTTGAAAACAATGACTCGGACCTGCACTTTTGGTAACAACTTTAGTTCCTACATTCCCTATTGCCAAATGCTCTGTGTGAAACAAAAGAAGAATGTAATAAATTCAGTCTTCTTCCTTTATATTTATTTACAATGCAATTTATTGGTCGAAAAATTAACACTCAGGTTCACAGATGGAGGAAAATGCCCATATCATTACCATTTATATTGTTAACAACAGGTGTCCCTCACTGTTGATTGACATATTAATCAGTATTTTTTCGACAAACTACATCAGATAATATTTGCATTACTATCTACACAGATCATTAACATCACTATTAACATACTTAGCAAAGTCTATTCGTGTTTTTGGTTCACTTTCCTGGCTCTACTGCTGCCACACTGGCGGAACCATTGTGAAGTGACACAGGACTAGAGGACTCCGGAAGTATTGAGTGATGAACATCAGCGACTTCCGGGTAGGGTTGTTTTGAATTTTTTTGAAAGCTGGAGCGATAGCCTGGCAGGTAAGTACATTATCTTCAATAACGCAACAAATAGCGGGTATAATACCACATTTTTAACGCTATCTTTTACATTTTAGAGTTTGTTTGTTAACAAAAAACAGGACGACTTAATATCGTACGTTAGCGATGTGTTAACGTTGCGTTAACTGAACGTTACCATGTCCCTCCACCACTACTTAGTCATTTAAAATTGCGTTTGTATCGACACACACTCACTGGCTCCCCTTTTTCTAGAAAACCAGGGCTTTATTGTTTTTTATTTTTAGCGTTAAAACCTCTGGGCTACACACAGGGTCGCTAACTGTCACCGTGTTTGTCGTTGTCCCCTTGTGACAGACATGTCCACGCTGTTCCCCTCGCTCTTCCCCCGGATAACGGAGTCCCTCTGGTTCAACCTTGACCGACCCTGTGTGGACGAGACGGAGCTGCATCAGCAGGAGCAGCAGCACCAAACATGGGTAAGCACCTCAGCTGAGACACAGGGTCTTTCTCCCTCTCCTCATGCTCACATCTTAACATGTGCTCTCTGTCTATCTCTACCACAGCTGCAGAGCATTGCTGAGAAAGACAACAACCTGATGCCCATTGGGAAACCTATTTTTGACGTAATGTGTCCTTTAGATCTATTCAACAGATGCATTTGAAATGAAAATGCTGCTCTTGATTTTCACTATGCCACACTATGACATGTACTAGTAACATGGTTCTCTTCATATATGTCATCTGGCTTTACTGTGGCGCAGGGGGCATATGAGGAAGAGGAAGAGGAGGATGATGAGGATGAAGAGGACAGTGAGGAAGATTCAGAAGACGAAGAGGACATGCAGGACATGGATGAGATGAATGACTACAATGAGTCACCCGATGATGGCGAGATTAATGAGGTGCTTTGAATTATGATGAAGTATTTTCCGTGCCCTGCAGTCAGTACAGCGTTAAATGACTGAGAGCGACTAGTGTTATTATTTTCACATGGCTCGACACTGTTAAGAAAAAAGTAATTTGTTTAAACATACGTAACTTAATGGACCAGTGTGTAGGATTTAGGGGGATATAACAAGTATGTTGTCTTAAGCGTATAATCACCTGAAAATAAGAATTGTTGTGTTTTCGTTACCTGAGAAGGAGTTGTTTATATCTACATAGGGAGTGGATGCTCGTCCACGGAGTTCACCGTGTTGCACAGCCGTATTTCTCCAACAGTCCAAAACAGACTAACCAAATGTTGGGTCTCGATAGGGTCATTTACGTTTTTGCGTCGCCCACCATAGTAAGTAGCCCGTCTGCAACAAGCAGTGTCAGAAACACAGTTTGTTTGTTTTTTTTACGTGAAACTGCTTTATTTGGTGTCTTTATTGGTTTAAATTACCGTGTCCGTTTGTGTAGGAGGGGAGGTAACCTCTGGATGATCCGGGTTTTGGTAAAAACCTCCTGATCGTCTTGATCTTAAGTTATCAGAGAAAAGAGGTGAGCACATAATAAAGTATGTCACACTTTATTCAGTGTGTTTACTGGTAGCCAAAAATGTGCAAAAAAATGTGAGGTTTCTACACTCAGGCTTCCACCTCACTATATGCATCGCCAATTTCCCGTCTCCAAAATGTTCGTAGGCATGGGTCAAAGTTTCTCCCATCTAGTCTGCTTTCATAGATCACAGCTTTTGTGTGGGAATTGGCGTACACTTCTTTCAGGCCTTGTTTTGTGCATACGCAATGTTTATAAATGAGATCTCTGGTTCATTTATTATGGAGAGGAAGAGACCTCTGCAGATTTTGGCTCCTTGTAAAAATCTCTAGAGCAATAAACATTGAAGGGATCCTAAGTGGAAGTTCAGGCTTGGCACATGGGAGACTTTTCAGATGGGTGCAATCTGCAGTACTCACCGCTTGCTGTCACTAAATTCTACACACTGCTCCTTTAATTGATATTTTTGAATTAAAGGCACAACGACTAAATCTGTAAAATACACTGAAAAATACTCTTAATTACATAAAAATGTTGTTCCCTTTTTAGCTTCCTTTCTTCTCGCCAAAAAGTGAAAACATAGCCTTTAATCTAGCTCTGTTTCTTTCTGTCAGGTGGACATGGAGGGACCTGATCAAGACCAAGACCAATGGATGATTTAAGACAAAAGACAATTTCAGTCTCCATCAAGCTGTCTGGCAATGATTTTTTACTCCCCACATAAAACACAACTGCTGCTCCTTCAATCTGTGACACAGATATATTTTTTATTTGTGTATACAGAAAAAGTAGTCACGAGCTTACATCGTGATGTCCTCCAGCGGGAGGTTGGGTGAGTCCAACACAAAGTGTCTCATTTTAAGTTGCAGTTGGCCTTTGAAGGCCCAGGACGTAGTTGTAAAATGCTGTGAGCATTGCCACCTGGCACACACACACACACACACACACACACCCATTCACTCACACACAAGGTCCTGCTGTTTTGTAACCAGTCGGACACACACCCACACGATGACAGCAGTAGCCATCAGCCCAGTGATCTTTCATTTAAACTTTGACCTTGTCATATCTCAATCATGTGCCACTTCTCAGAAAGCCTCCAAACAGCTGACTGAGCACCAACAACAGTTCAGTCAGCTAAATAATTTGTTACCTATGAAGGAGACTAACAAATACCATATAGTGCAATTCTGTTTCAGAGTGTCGTGTTAGCTGCTAATCTTTTGTTACAGATTTCACATTTGTGGTGAAATCTTCATAAATGCTTGCGAAATAATTCAGACAAATCATCAGTTGTTATTTAAATAAAAGATGATACTTTTTATTTTTCAACTATGTCAAAGTTAAAAGCAGCCGTTACTGTTGATGACTGTCAGTTGAAATACATAAAACAGTGTCCATCCAGATACTCACATATTTATCTAAAAGGATTGCTTGCCAAGGCTTTGCTTATTTGTACTCAAACGAACAGAGGCCTTGATGTTTTGTATTAAATTAAATAATTTTGATGAAACTGTGTTTTTCTGTTGTCTACATTTTAGTATCTTATTGATTGAAAAAACACACTCACAAAATGTAACATGGAAGTAAGGGGTGTGTTGGGATACACCCAGTACTGATAAAGAGATCTGTGAATTTGGTGGTAATAAAATTTGATTGGGGTGGTACTGATGTCCACAATTCACTTCATGCCATTAAACATTTGATATCTGGAAAGATTTGAACAGGTAATGTTCACATTTCCCGGCTAAAGGCCAATATTTTCTTCAGTATTGAACTTGTACAAAGGATATTTATAATAAACTAATAAAAAAAATACGCATCATTAAGTGTAATTTGCATATTTAATGAATTGATCCTCTTTTTCTCAGAATTTGTGATATTTTTTGAAGACTTTTTCCTGCTTTTAAAAGACAGGTGGGAGAGGATAATGACAGGGATCCCCAACAGGAATAAAAAGGTAGATAATATTTCCATATGAAGACAAGTGTTGTGCACATAGGGTTGCAATTTTCAGGTGAATGCAGCTTTTTAGAGAATTATTTAAACTGTTTTTCATCACATTTTCTTTGAGATTAGTTTTTACATAAGGTTTACTATCATCAGTTCATCCCTCGCTACTCCAAAAATGTGTATCTGTCTAACAGTGTAGTCTATTTGATTCCCTGGTACACCAGCTCAGCCATCCCGTCCCTGATGCCTTTGCTGTACTCAAGTGTGGCCCGATGGACCTTCCACTCGTACAGGCCACTCTTGCGAATGTGTCTGAGGAACTTTGGAGCCCCGGGGAACAGCACATTGTCTGCAACGATCATAGACCCTTTTCCCAGCAGACCAGAGCCCTCCAGCATCTGTAACACACACACACACACACAGTATCATGTAGCTGAGGGAGTTGACCAGGTAACTAAAAGATATTAATTTAAGAACAATTTCAGTTGCATTTATATTATTAACACACCTTGATAATCTTCTAAAAACTGCACAGCTTATTCGTTTTTTTGATTATTTTTGTGGGCTTTTTGCCTTTAATGGACAGGACAGTGTGTGAAACGGGGAGACAGAGAGAGAGAGAGTGGTGACTGACACGCAGCAGGGGGTCGCAGGCTGGGCTTGGACTATATTGCACACTTTTTCAATAGTATTTTTATTGTAATTTCCTCTTACATTTTTTTCTGTTTTTTTGCAATAATTTCTTTTAATTTTCATTACATTTTCTCTTGCTGTGTTCATAATATACACCAATACATCAAAGAAAATATCTGTTATGTGAAAACCTAGTCTTCTGATTCTATTTTTTTTTTTAAAGCTTTAGCCAACTTAAAATTTATCTTCATAACTCTACTAATATAGACAACGTTTACTTACACTAGGTAATATCAGGGTTCCTACAGCTGAAAGTTCTATGTAAGACTTTATATTTTTATTTCCTACCAGCCATCTGATAGAGGGACAATAAACTATAAAAGAGGATTTTAAAGGAGCAGTATATATGACATCTAGCGGTGAGGAGTGCGGATTACATCTAACTGAAAATTATCCCATGTGTAAAGTTTAAAATCTCTATTAGAATTCCCTTAGTGTTGAGCCGAATTACTCACAGTGGTCTCTTCCTCTCCAAAATAAACAGACCAGGTGATTAAAAACAGTAAAAAATACTGAATAAAGCAGTTTCATGTTAAAAATCAGTGTTTTTCCGATGCTGTTTGGCTCATCGTGGAGGAGCTGCTAACTACGGTGGCTGACGCAAAAACATAAATGTCCCTATCTAGAGCCAGTGTTTGGTTTGTCTTTCTTGGCCACCGTATCATGCTGGAATCCGCGGACAAGGCCTGCTCCCTATGTAGGTATAAACACATGCTAAGGTAACAAAAATATGATGATTCTTATTTTCAGGTGATTATACACAGAAGAAAACATACGTATTTTATTAGATTTCACTTCTGCCAATATATTGTGCGTAATCCTACACACTAGACCTATAATTCATATGTAAATGTACTTTCTAATAATTTATTGAGTCACCTGCAGATCAGGGAGGTAGCATTTCTTCCAGTGGTCCATGAAGACAAAATCTAGCCTTTCCAAACCGTAGTCAGACCGCAGCCGAGGGATCACCTCGTCAGATGGATTCACAATGAGCTCCACCTGGGGAACACACAGCATGGATGTCTCATTGGTATAAAACTCTCCATATTCAATACATGAAACAGAGAAAAACAGGGATTTATGTAAAAAAATAAAGGTGATGCTCTGTAGGCAGGTCATTGGGCCTTCAGCACATGGATATATAGGCTACAGTGTTTAAGTTTCTGCTCTCTCACCGTGTCATCGTCAAACCCTGCCAGACGGATGATTTTCTCAGCGATAGCAGCATTTCTTTGGTCCATCTCGATGCTATAGAGCCTGGCACCCAGGGGTAGAGACCGGGCCATCCGCACAGTGCTGTACCCACAGTGGGCGCCCAGCTCCAGCACCGTCAGAGGGCTCTGCTCCATCAGCAGACGATCCAGGATTTTCCCTTCGCATGAAACACATCATGTAAAATCATGCCTGTCACCAGATAAATTTCTGTGTAAGGTCAATATCCCCCTCACCTTTCTTAGGCCCAATGTTGCTGATGAACTCCACCTTGCTGCACCAGACATCGAAGGCGTCCAGGATGCTGTCGGGGTCTCCAGGGGTGGCATGAGTGAGAACGTACTGGTAGGCACGCTCCTCGCGGCTCAGGCCAGTAACACAGTCGTTCCATATCCTGACCAGGACCGCCCGATAGAACAGCACGAAGTAGAAGCGGCACCTGATGATGATAGTCAGCAGGAGGGGAAGGAAGGCCAGAGCAATAGCAGGAGACACCATCCTAGCTCATCTGAAGAAACACACAAGTAGATTCATCAGACACTCGTACCTAGTTATGTTCAGTGTTGTTTATGTCAACATAATAGATGTATTTATTCTTTGTTTGAATGAGGTGGTAAGGTGGTGATGTCTCCCTGCTCTCTGTACATCAATGGACTAGAATTGCATTGGCCTACTGTATTTGAAATCAAACAGTGCTGCCCTGTAGTGTCAAAAAGAAGCTATCACACTGCCATTTCAGCCTCTGGTATAGATGTTCAGGTGCAGTAAGATCCTTAATAGTTTAAAGGAAGTAAGTAGCAGTTTACTTCAACCATGTAAGTAGCAAATAACCCAAATAATCATACAGTAGTAGACAGACGTTAAAAAAAAACACAGGATACTAAAGGAAGCATGAAAACTGAAAACAACACATTATGATTTGATTTGCGTGTCCAAAAAGGAGTGGGAGGAAGTACAAACTATAAACAAACTCTGCTTTATCTGTCCATCAGTGCTGCAAGATCTTTCAGCCATTTCCTCCTGATGCTTGCTGACGCCTGAAGTTTTGTGACTGTCAGGCACATACCAGTGGTAGTATTCTGCAGTGAAGGCGCAAAAAACTGAAGTGATAGTCCTTTGCAGTAACATCATATGTAATTTCAGTACATTTTTAGAGGCAAATTGATTGCTACCACGTGTAGTCTTCATGGGCATGGCCTTGAGACTCCACAAATCTCTTTGTGGTATCAAGACTCTGCAGCTAGTGTGGTGCTTTTGTAGTGTTCCATGTGTTAAATGATCAAAGCCATTAATTAATTACGACAAAACTACTGAACAATCACTCACAACTGACAAAAGATCTTTACTTAATGCAAATAAAGCTGGAAAAGTGTACGTCATTCTAAGGCACATTTTGGGAATACCAAAAAGGGCCATTATTATGAGACCATGTTAATACAGGCTGATATTATTATTTTAATAATCTCTCCCTGAAACAACAAATTTCAAAGTGATTAAACACATCTGAGACAGACTGTCCTAGTTTTGAGTTATGCAAGATTTCTACAGGAACCATCTTTCATGCTTCGCTCTTGCGGTAGATGTGAGAGAAAGTGCTGTGCCTCTCTAGATGTTTCTACTGCCTCAGGTAACCACAGGCTTTCTGCACCACACAAGAGATAGTATAACAAAGTATCTGAATCAAAATAAAGTCTCACTTACTGTCCCATGAAAAACAGACAAACTCACCTGGTGACTTAAAAGTTTGCCGAAAGCGCCGTTGATAAAGATGAAAGAGGAGCTTCAGCCACAGAAACACAGAGAGGTGTGTGTGTGTGTGTCTCAGAGAAGGTAAGAGACCTGGAGATGTGAATAATTCATGTATCACGTGCATGACAGTATCTGTCCTGTAATTATTTCCAAAGAACAGATGTTGACAGTAACGTCACTAACTGTGTGACTGCTAAACACCAGCCTTTGTCATTTCTGATCAGACACACACATTGCCTCTTGCTCAGATATTTAGAATAGGTGCAGAGACAGTAAGACAGTGAGACAGAGAGAGGCAGCGTGAGACATTTGATATATCGAGTTAACAGCAACAGGTGTGTGTCTGTGTGGAATCAAATTTCTTTACTGAGTCATGATGGAAAGGTCAAGAAAGAAACAGACACACCTAAAAACCTAATTCATGGAATATAATTTGATGTACCTCAACATGATATAAATACATTTTTATTAGTTTGTTTAAATAAAAAAAATCTATTAATTGTGTAAAAAAATCTACATGAGAGTCACATTAGATACAAATAATTGTAATAAATGAAAAAAAATAGAGACCAAATGAAGATCTTAATGATTTATTGTTCACACCACGTTTCCTTTCTTTTCAGTGCTTCTCTTTTGACTCGACACTGTAGCTGCCTGACGTGATTTCACTCATGAAACTGCTAAGACCTAAGCTGCGGTGAAACTAAATGGTAAAATAGGATGCAATATAGTAATTTATATTAAAACAAAACACCATAATAGGAATAACAATTACTCTGCTGCAACCCAAATCTGTATCAATAGAAAACGTGATGAGATCAGCCTAACCCCTGCAATCATCACCAAACACTGACTGTTTAAAGGGTTATATTTTTCTCTTATATACACAAATATACACAAAATACCCACCCTCACATCAACCTTTTCATGCCATGTGTAGAAGTAACAATTATAACAATGCCTTAGGCCCTGGCACACCAAGCCGACAATCAGCTGTCAATGCCAGGCTGTCGGTGAGCATCTGTCGCCCTAGATTTTTGCGGTTTGTTCAGCACCGTTGGCACTTGTCGGCTGATTCAGCACATTGGATTGGTGGAGCCCACTGATGAGAGAAATCCCTCTGCCAAGTAAGCTCAAAGGATGAGAAGAGAAATGGAAGTCAAAAGGACGTGAGATCAAAACAAAGTTGTTAGGTGAGATTATTGTTAACCATTGAGCTCTTTGGCGGAAACAGTTCGTAATTGTGTCATTGTTCATGGTAAACATCTTTTGCTTTTTAAACACCAGGTTGTGCTAACTGGCTAACTAGCATCTTGAATCCTCTTCGTCCTCTGGTTTCCCTTTTTAATGAGGAATATAGACTACCACGGCCTGCTGGTATGGAGAGTTATTTCCGCTCATGCAGGCACAACATATGTTATAGCTGACAGTTGGCTGTAGTCTATGTGTTGTGTTTAAGTGCAACTCTATGGCCGAGACACAGCTGAAGTGAGGCGATGCAACAGTTGGCCTTTGTCGTCACTAGGTCTCTGATGTCGGTTTGGTGTGTCTGGACCTTTACCATCGCTGCCTGCGTTACATTTCCAGAATTATGGAGTCATTGGTAATAACAATGAGGTATGTAAACATCAGAGGCCTGTAGTATGAAGCAAAATTGACAGACAGTTGCTATTTACACTCTGATTCCATCACTGCAGCCCCCTCCCCAATGAACACGCTTGTGGTTGAATATGAAAACCCAGAGTTGACTGAACTAGTTGATAACCAGCTTTGTAGTGCCAGTTATCCAGACGGCCAATGTTAGGGTCCGTCAAGTCAGATAATGAAAAGATATTCTAGGTAGGTTGAACTGGTTTCATAGTACAGGCCTCTGATGTTTACATACCTCATTGTTATTACCAGTGACTCCATCTCTGTCTGATAATCACTAACTTAACAAAAGAAAACAATAATAATTTGTGAGTTTAGTAAAATGATGCTCTATTTTTACATCAATTGTGAGTAATGGTAAAGTAATCATGGTATAATGATGCATTTGGTAACAAGTCAATACACTGCTTAACTTGATGGGACACAAAGTATTATGTACTTAGCAAGGGAGAGTTGATTGGTTATTGAGTGTTGGGGATTTAGCACATTTTTCAGAGTTAATCAGGAGCAATTCATCAAGAAAGTGGCCAGTATGCAGATTTACAGATCTCTACAAACTCATCTGGCTCATTAACATAGTATCTAACAAATCTGTGCTCATGTGATTCACACAAAGCAGCGTCCATGGACAAGGACTGCAATGGTTGATGACTCCCAGTCTACAGCTCTGGACAGGACTGTTTAAGGAGCACTCTGATGAACTTCTTCAGCTCTTTGTCCCCTCTGGTCCACCTCACCAGTCGAGTCAGCACCAGTCGTCCCTCTTCGGCCTGAGCCAGGGCCAGGTACCATGCACTCTGGGCCCCTTTCCCCACCTTTCCTCCTTCTTTTGCTTCTCTCTTGTCCATCTGTTCCTCCTCTAACCACCTCCTGTCTTCGTTGGTCTCTGCAGAGTCCAAGCCGGGACAAGTACAGGTGCCTCCTTCTTGCAGCCACAAAGCACTGTGGGCCATTGCGCCTCCTATTCCTTCTGCCCTCTCTGCACTTCCCCCTGCCCACCTCAGAATGCGGCTGCGGGCCGTAGGCACCAGCTGACGGTCCCCTCCCACCATCGACACACTGCCCAGACGCATTTTTAATGCTGCGACAGAGACAGAGACAGAGAAAACTATTTAACAGGTGCCATTTCAGACACATTGTAAAACAATCTCTATCTCTATGGATAGATCAGTTCTGTTGGCTGCTTTTTTAAACTGGAGTTATAATACAGAGGGTTATCCTGTGTTGTGCTCCATGTTCAAAAGAAAAAAAGGATGGATTTTGTAGTTAACTTAATCGGTTTGTTCTCACCGTATGGACTGTGGCAGAAGTTTTCCTGGATGTCATTTTCTCCTTCAGCTGCCAAACTACAGGCGTCACAGATAATACTCCCTGGGGGTAGAAAGGAGAGGGGATTAGATGACTGCGAGTGTCTCAATAAAGGTAGTGAGATGTAGCACCAGGCCGGCTCAGACCAGGGTGTGACAACAACACAGCTGTGCCCCATTGACTCTAATGCAATCGTTTCAGAGTTCCTTCATTTTCAGGCTGGTTTTGTGGATTTGGAGCTAAATGTTGTGCCTGGGGCACGTCGTGTATTAATGATACTCGTTACCTGGAGAGGTTGGAAAAAGATATATGTGTCTTCCCTGTTCCAAAACCAAAATCAAACCCTGAAAAGCTAGCTAGCTACTGAAGATACAGCCTACTGAATGTATACACATGCTGCTTTTGCTTTTCAGTGATTATAACAGTGAAAAAAAGGCCAATCCTGCTGTACAGGAACCAGTGAAGGGAAGCAGGGAAACTTGCTGATATTGAACCAGCTGTGTGTCATCACAGTGTGTGCAGATGAACATTGTTTGACTTCCCCTGGAGATCCCTGCCTGTCCAGCGGCAGAGGTCCAGGTGCTGGCAGCGGCACAGGGGCAAAGCCAAACACAGTTCATCTGCACACACTGCGATGCCACACAGCTGGTTCAATATCAGCAAAGTTTCCCTTTATATTCATTGTCTTGTGTGGCGATCAGCAGTGATGTAGTGGTTCACTTTTACACTGTGATCTGTAGCCTATAGTTCAGCTTTAGCTTCTAACTATCTTTGTCTTTTTAACCTGTTGTTGCTGCTGAGTCAGTTTGACATCCTGGATATATCCTTCAAACACAGACTGTAGACCCCTCTGTCTGCTTCTCTCTGGAATCACTGTTTCATGTTTCCAAAGATATGCTTTGTTGATTTGTCAGTTTGTCGGACCACCGCAAAGGGTCAAAGAAAGGTCAGTTTTGATCAAGACATGAAGTTTGCTTCATTTTATGTAAAAAAAAACTGAACAAACTTTATAATAGAGACACTTATAAAATGAACTCAAACTTTTCTTTAACATACGTTTTCTTGTTACCTTTAAACAGAAATAAGCAGCACTGATACTCCATTAGTAACAAGCTATATCAGCCAGTGGTATGGGCATGCTGATATCGGTCGGACTCAAATTTTTGCATTGTGCAAAGATACATTCCAAGATAATAGTAGGCTATAATGATGCACTTGAGGCAGTGTGACTTACTGCAGCAGGGATAGAAATCTAAAGGCCAGTGCATTTAACACATATAATAATGTTTATGTAGATATACAACAGTGAAACATGTGTTGAGTGTTATTATTAATATAAAACTGACTTGAAGGTGACAATGATGATTTAAAAGTAGCTGACAGTTCACCAGTGATAATAAATCAACTTTTGTTTTTTAAAAGGTGAAGCCAAACAGACTATCCACTGACCTTTCAGCGCCTCCTCGTGCCTGACCTCCTCTGCCGTCCGCCCCTCCTGCTCCCCGGTTACAGGGATACAAAGCTCGGTCGCGCGCGGGAACCGGGTACAGTTGAACATCTCCGGCCAGGGGAACCCGAACGCGCTCATGACGGGCACGCACCCGTCCCGCACGGCCTCGCACAGGCTCCTGCAGGGGCTCACCGGCCCGCTGAGCTCCGGCAGACACACCGGAGCGAACAGCGAGCACAGAAACTTCTTGGTGTCCCGGTGGCACAGTTTGGAGATGAGGGGCAGCCAGGCCGCCGACTGCTGCTGGGCCTCCTTCAGCGTGTCATGGCCGAGCAAGTTGGGGATCCGCATGTTCCTGTAGCCGATCCCGTGGCACAGGGACAAGGTGCTCGGGATGGGTTTACACACCGAACGGACCGAGGAGCTGAACACAAGCGACGGCGGCCCGAGCTGGGCTGGAGCAGCGGTGTCAGACGCATGGGAAAGCCCAAACAGCAGAATAAAGCTGAGCATAGAGACACACATTGTTGTTCCAGTAAGAACAGAGTGACTGACTGTCTGCAAAGCTTCTGCCTCTCTGTCTGGACTTGACCGGCATGTAGGTGTAAACAAAGAGGTGTGGAGGAAACGGGGGGTTAATGAGAGGGCAGGCGCCTCCCAGTCATCATCCCTCCCCATCAGACGGGTGCCTGCCTCACTGCATACTGTTTCTGTTTCTTTAGTTTGGCATTCATGCTGTAAACAGCACACTTTGTGGCAGACACAGAACAAACAAAGTAAGGATGCTGTTCCTTGTATGCCCACAAGTTACTGTGTAAAGACAGACTAGACAGAAATATTCGTATGACACATACTTTCACTGAAGTTGCACATTTGTTCTTATGATGTTGGTCAAATATTTAGAAAATTAACATTTTTATTTGACCCATATTTAACCAGGTGAGTCCCATTGAGATCAACGATCTCTTTTACAAGGGAGACCTGGCCAAGACAGCAGCATACAAAAATTAACAGCCAAACAACCACACAATTTAAAACACAGAAGATGCACAGTAATGTAAAATATCCTCCTGAGACCCAGACTTTTGTTTGGTATGCATTTTTAATTTCCTCTAGCTATGTGGGATCAGTAGGACCGGATAAGTATAAAAAACAAAACATTGTCGATGATAATTAAGTCCCAATGTCTTCAAACAAGTACTTCTTAATTAACTGAGTCTTAGCTTGTTGCTGTTGCTAAAATTGGTCAAATCTGTTGCCATATCAAACTACAAACATTCTTAATCATAAATAAACAAGTTTCAACCATAAAATGTGATCAGGTTTTGGACCTTGTCAACTTTTGTGTCAGGATCAGCTGCAGACTGACTTGGCAGAGATGGCTGCCATCTTGTATGTACATGGATTAGTGTATTGTGCTCTTACTGCCACTAGATGGCACAAAAAAGTGTCCACGAATGAGGACAACAGGTCTAAGTCAAGAAGAATGAAGTATAAGGTGCAGGAAACCAAATGTGATGTCCTCATATGAGGACACAGGGTCTCAGGAGAATATTAGAACACTTACACACAATGACAAGACCTAGTGGATTCATTCATCTTTGTACTTATAAGAGTTTAAAGTCAGGCAGAGAGACCAAATCATGTAGTTTCAATTTTTTTTTGAAGGTTATTCAAAGTGGAGCAGAGCACATAAAAGCTTTCTTTCCCAGCTCGGTCCGTGCACTAGGAACAGATAACAAAACTAAGTCCTGAGATCTCAGACTGTAGAGTCAGATGTCTGTTCAATCAAAGTACAAATGCACGACGTGAGTTTACCCAGTATGGCTTTTTAAATGAACAAATACCAGTGATGGAGTCTACGAAAAGTCAAAGAAGGCCAACCAGTCCTGGAATAAAGTGTACAGTGATGAGTGAGGGAACATGTGCAAACAGACGCATTCACGTGCAACAAATCACCATAATCCAGAACCAGTAACAACGTAGCAGCAACCAGTCTATTGTAGCGTAAGAATAGAAAGCTGATTTGGTGGATGAAGAGTTTTGAAAAACATTAACTGTCAGTATTGTGAAATAAAATGTAACTGTTTTGTGTTAGCGAATTACTGTGTGAGGCACTCTGTCATCATACTCAGCCACAGGGTGTCAAAGATCCTTTCATCTCTCTCCAGGGAGACGGCCATATGTGCACCAACATGCCTCGTCCTGTTCCCCTCTGCTGCTGCTATTTGATTTAGCTCAGTAGCAGTAGTGGTGGTATTATGAGTATAGACGGATCAAACTCACTAAATTTGCAATCCTCTGTTATAGGAAAAGGAGAGAAAAGCAGTGCCCAGCTTGTGGAATTAAAACTCAAGTATAGTGCAGTGCAATCAAACAGCATAGCACACCAACAATGGCTCATTGGCAGAGTTATTAAAGTATTTGGAGGTCAAACAGTCACTATTATGATGGGCCCGTGTGCCAGATTTTGTGTCAAAACAGCTACCGCACATTTCATGGTATTGTCACATCAAATACAGACTTGACGTTGGACAGCATCAACATACATCCTCACACTACAAATCTGCGCATGACAAAAATACCAAATAAGATAAGGAATTATTCCTTAAATTGATTTTAAAATAGTTTATTTATAGCTTATATAGTTCATGTAAAATGAACATATAATTTTGTTAAAGATTTCTACTGACTATTTCACAGAAGAAAACAAAAATATACATTGACAGAAATGGGTTTGCCTTCTCAAGGGCACATATAGCAGATGACAGCAATAGTATTTTAAGGTGAGTTCCTCTTTGAAGCACAAGTTGGGCAAGTTGAATCACTTGCAAGGGTCCGTTTTTTGCTCTGGAGAGCGTGGACCCTCCAACCACTCTCTGCACTGCCTGCACTGTTTATATTTACGCTCCTGAACCAGACTATGTTCCATGAAGGTCTGTATCCTGTCACATCTACATTTCTGTTAAGTACAGCACACAAAGCCAATTACACATGGCAGTGTCAGTACGTGCCAAGAACTAGAGCCCTACATGTATTCCTATGCTGAAATCACAATCATTAAGTTTGCTGATGACACCACTGTGGTTGGCCTCATAACTGGAAGAGATGAGTCTGCATGCAGTGATGAGGTGCAGAGGCTGTCGGTGTGGTGCCCCAGGAACAACCTTTCACTCAACACCCATAAAACAAAGGAGACGATCATTGATCAGTTCTTGGGGACCGACATCTCGGGGGACCTGTCCTGGTCAGCAAACACTCTGACAGTGGTCAAAAAGTCCCAGCAGCGATTGCACTTCTTGAGACTGCTCTGTAAGGTGGCCCTGAAGAAGAAACTGCTGATGGCTTTCTATTGATCTACCATCAATAATGTCTTGGCATACCATATTACAGCGTGGTATGCCAGCTGCACGGCAGCAGACAGGGAGGCGCTGCGGAGGGTGATCTCCACAACAGAGAAAATCATTGGCTGCTGTCTGCCCTCCCTGGAGGACATCTCCCACTTCCAGGAAAATCATAAAGGGCCCCTTCCCCCTGGTCACTCACTGTTCACCTTACTACCCTCCGGCAGGCGGTGCAGGAGCATTAAAAGCAAAACCAACAGACTTACAGTTTCTTTTCCTGGACCATCAGAGCTTTAAACTCCCATGCCTTATAAACTGTCCTAATTTTCATTTCCAACCTGGGTGACATTATATACATTAAGAGCAATAACATCTGCCTCTTATTATTGATTATTTACTTATACTTATTTATTGGTGATGTGATGATGGTATTTTCTGGGTTGTCACTTGTCCCTTTTATCTTGCACTATGTACAGTTGAAGCTTTTAAATTGCATTGTACTGGTACAGTGACAATAAAGGGCTTCTATGCTATTCTGTTATGTTCTTAATAACGTTTCAGTCAGTTTGTGGTTGTGCAATTAAACATAATTCAATGTACAAATAGCCTAGGCACTGCAGGAGCACAAAATAAACTGCTTTTAATGGGCCCCTGTCTCACATGACCAAAACTATTAAACTGTGTGACTTTGAATATATATATATATATATATATATATATATATATTTAATGCATTATTTGGTTTTATTTAGCTGCTCCACAGCTACTCATAATTTGAAAATCCCTCTCGTCACGTGACGGAGGCCACAGCTGCCTCTCATATACCGGAAGTGGCCGTTGTGTTGTTGCACCAGAGCTGCTGTCATGTGATAGCTCGTCCGAGGAGCTGCTGTTGACAGTAGCTTCCTACCTTCAGATGAAGCTAAAGTAAATCCGAGCAGGGGAAAAGTTTTATGTGTGCTGGAGAACATAAACACGGCTCGTTTCTGACGGAGAACAGGGAAGCCGGGGTTGTGTAGCTTCGCCCCTCGGACGCTGACATGGGTTGCTGTTACAGCAGCGAGAACGAGACCACAGAGCAGGTAGTTAGCTGCTAGCCGGCTAAAACTGACCCGATAAATATGATATTTTTTTTTATCGAGAAACAAAATACTTGATGGTTTTTGTGTATCAGTGATGTTACATATATAAAATGCATTTGAGTGCTGTGCGACGAGGCTCTTAAATGGTCCTGTTTTAGTAGTAAAAGTGAAATGACACCTGAAAAGCAACTTTAGCTCGCTAGTAAAAGCCTTCGGAAAGGCCTGACTCAAGGCAGGCTGTGAAGTTAGCATGTAGAAGAAAAACGATCATGGATAAGAAAATATTTACAGATCGGAAGGCAAAGAAACGTGGAAGAAACCCGTATATATGCCAACATATTTACACTCACTGCTAAGATTAGCATTAGGCATTAAGGTTTAGCTTGTTAACGCTATTTCCTGATACCAATTTGTTGTAAAGCAATCTGTAAATACATCAATTCACCTTAACTTTATAAGTAAATTACTTAATATTACATCCAACATAAACAGCTCCACCAGTCACACAAGTGATTGTTGTTCTGGATGCCATGGTCTTGATGTATTTTGTGTCATATGACCCCAGCTATTTTTAGTTTACGGAAACAAGTCACTTCTGCCTTCATGCAGCATGTCTTCCTTCTGATGTGGTTAATCTTATCTTTATAGTCGTCCAATGAGAAGTATAGGAAGTCATATCTAACCTCTCTGTTTGTGTCACATTCAAGTAGTGTTTATTAGTCTGAAAATGTAACTTGTGTATTGTTTGTAAGAAAGCAGAGCACATAAGCCCGATCAAGTTAGTCCAGTTTGTTCAAATCAGTAGGAACTTGTTTGTTTATGCTTCCCTTAAGGTTTTCCTGTGAGTGTAAGAGTGGCAAACGTGGTGTAGTGATATGTTTTACGTCATGTGTTGTTGACAAATGCATTGCTATGGTTGTTGAGCTGGTACCTCAAGCTTTTGTTGCTACATCTAATTGTTACTTTCCTTACATATGTACTAGAAAAACCACCTTAAATGGGTCACAAAGTACTGGATTTTTACATCTCATAGACTCGCTCATGTTGTTGTCATGCCAAATGTTATGCAGAATAAAACAGATAGTAGGTAAGGCACATTCTTTTGACTTTTTTCTGCTGTACTGAATTGCAACACTGATGGTTTCTTGAAAAGTCACGAGCTAAGAACTTCATCAGCATTTGTTCATAAACTTATCGGGCTGTTCTAGGACCCTGATGAACGTAAACCGCTGATCCCCCACCCAAACCCTGTCAGCAAACCTCCAAATGGGACCGACTGGATCACTACCAGTGCCCCCTCAGCGCGGACAGATGAACAGGCTCTCCTGTCATCCATCCTCACCAAGACAGCACAGTAAGACGCTTCCTCATGCAACCGTAGACGAGTCAGATTTAACACTTGTTTCATGGTAACAAGGCAGTTATTTGTGCGCTCCCTTCATAAACCTTACATTATTTCCACTCTGTCAGGAACATCATTGATGTCTCAGCAGCTGACTCTGTCATGATGGAGCAGCATGAATACATGGACAAAGCTCGGCAATACAGGTATGTGGGTGAGCAGTGGCTGTTGCTGTTCTGCAGTTTGTTTTGTTTTCTGTATCTGGGTACGGCGTGGGGTGTGGGTCTATATTGGCCTTATCTTAAGAAGGTTATCATTAACCTGCTGAATCACACATATAGATAGCCCATAAGCCATAAAGATAGCATGTGTGTTTCAGTTGGTAGAGCCATAATGATAACGTTCTTAGTTAATAAAATGTTGAGCTTAACTTTGTGCTGTTTGTACTGTATGTACATGTGGTTTCTAGAGCTTAAAGTGAGTTAGATTTAATTTTTTAAAGACTTTTTAATGCCACTTGGAATCAAATTTAAACCAATTTTACATTTTCATGGCAATGTTCTTTTTCTCAGTCTGCATGTTCCACCACCATCATGCCGAGTTAGTTCAAGTGTTTGCATAAAATACGCAGAGTCTTGTATGTGTTGCCTTGTACTGGTCTCAGCCAGGCCGCGAATTCTTGGTCAAATAGCCGCCTTTTGTTGAATCTATACTTCCCCATCAATGTCCAGCGTACAGAGACAGCTTGCTAGCAGACAGTGGATCCTCTGCTCTGATCATCGTGCCAGGAAACACAATATGAGTGTTGTTGGTTCCGATATCCTCATCTGAGTGATATTAATGTGAGAGGCATTCAGTAAATTAGATTTAAAAAAGCCATTAGCCATTACCCATTATTACGACATTTTACAATGCAGCATTAGAGAAAAAGATTCATAGAATCAAACTGACCATGTCTAAGCATAGCCATGCCATTTTGAAAGATTGATTTTAGACATTTTAATACCAATTAAGGCCTTATTTCTCAATGAATGAATTTAGTGCCTTTCAAGACTTTCCGCAGGAACCCTGGTACACTGAATGGAGCTTTATGGTGTTGCTTTATCTGGTTGTATCTCAGTAATTCATAGCTTGTGGGAAAGAGATGTTCAGAGACTTAAATACTATTAAAAAGTGAGCCAGCTGCATATCCAAAGACATGTACTTATTGGTGGGGACACCTGTGATTGCTTAGATGAATGTGGGAAGAATGGAACGTAAACAGTGTTTATAAATGCCAACACCAACCCGACAAGTGGAGAAGTCGGGAGGGGGAAGTGATTCAACAAAAAAGAATTGCAACAGCGCAGGCTTTTTCCCTCAGACCTAAACCTCAGTTACAATGATACCTCATGGCTGGATTTCTACCAAACACATTGACTTTGTTTAGGCTAAAATACAGGTGCTGATTAAACTGCAGGTTCTCAGGACATAACAATTGGGTGAAAGAGTCAAGGTGACAAACTGTGTTATCAACTTCAATTCTAAACTGCAGCTTAAGTAATAATAGGGTAACAAAGCCACTAAGCTTGTGGTTTTTTTTTTTTGTTTTCAGTACAAAGCTGGCTGTATTGAGCAACAGTCTGCCCCAGAAGAAACCCCTCGCTCTCCCCTCCCTCACCAGCCAGCCCCACCAAGTGCTTGCGAGTGACCTGGTGCCATACTCAGATGTTCAGCAGGTAATCATACACTAGCACACATGGTAGATATGTCGGCATGTGTTTCCAGCACCCACATTGCCTCTTGTCATACGTTGTTTCCTCGCTGGCTACATTTAACATCAGAGAGATACTTGGAGACAGTATCCAGCATGTGTAGCTGTGTGGTATTTCAGTGGGGGGAGCAGGGGACGAGTAAATGCTTGGCTAAAAATAGACCTTAAAGATACATCATGCTTTACTGTCGTTACTGTTTTTGTCCACCTAATAAAAAGACATTCTGTTGGTCACACACAGCAAACTAGTATTGTTTCACTTAGTATACACTCCACATAAACTCTGTCTTTCTCTGCAGGTGTCCAAGATAGCAGCTTACGCTTACAGTGCAATCTCTCAAATCAAAGTGGATGCTAAAGAAGAGCTGGTGGTCCAGTTTGCCATCCCCTGATTCTGCGACCCTGGCCCGCATATTGTTCCTCCCATCCCACTCTCTCTGTGTCACTTCTGCATCCTCACCCTCCAGCCTACCCTTTATTAAAGCATCTTGGTCCTTGTGCTTCTTAGCTATGCCTCTAACTGCTATAAAGACAGAGACAATGTAGGATTGCACCCTATGGCTGTCCTTTAATGTACTTAATTATGGGTCAGTGACAAATTGTCAGCATGGGCAGATGGAAGATGGTCTGCTGTAGATGGGCCATGGGGTGTGCTCTCTTATTTACAGCAACAAAGTCTCTTCTGTACGCAATGTGTGGATCACAGACTTTGTCAGAACCAGCTGTGGAGAAACCATCATTCATCTTTTTTGGTAAATGCTCCAGTTATTTTAAAATGGTTTCAGGGTCATCTCAGTATCCTTAGTTAGTTAGTTTCCCCTAGCCTGTTTATTCAGGCATGCACCCCACACTCCAGACTGTTATCTAAAGGCATGGTAAAATGTTCAGTGTATTCACCTGGGAGAAACAGGAGAAATGAGGAATATCTGTGGCATGGAAAGATTAAAATTATCACAGTACCATAGCTGCAAGTGCAGTGGTTGAGTGTTTTAGCCATTTACTAGGATAAAAACTTGCAACATGGCATAAAGTTTGCACTTGATGTCTTTTATGCTGTTCTTTTGTCCTGGTGGAAAACATGTAGAAAATGGAGCCAGAAAAATGTGTTGTTTTCTCTTAAGGTTAAGATGTCATTATAATTTAGAGGATGAGATTTGGGTATCAAGCATCTCACAGTAATCTGATGTCACACTGCAGCAAGAAACGTGTCCCATTATGACCTAAACATGAATTGGTAAACCAACCTGACTGAGTAAATTTCATCAACATTTCATTGTAAATTGTTTAAAAAAATCGACAGTGAAACAGGCTTGGTTGTTTTTTTGTTATTCTGGTTGAGGCTAAATCATGAGTGACCCATCCACGGCTGGTGTCCTCTGGTGGGTGAGGATGCAACACAAGCAAGGGGGTGCTGGGTGGGCCTACTAATGTCACAGGAGAGGGGGAAGATGGAGCTTTCTTGGGGCAAAAGCTCTCAAGTTTACAGACAGTGATGTGTCCTCTGCAGTTTTCTAGCACTAAAACAATGAGCTGGCAGACTCTTTGAATCCAATCCCAGAATTTCGCATATTAAATAGCAGTGGAGGTATACAGAGATGAAGGGGGTGGGCGTGTGGAGGGTGCAGGGACAGATGTGTATTCATGCCGCCTTTGTACAGAATTTTCTGATTGATGATAAAAACAGATGATGGATTGTATGAAGTTCCTCTTTTTGTAGAGAGTTCATTGGTCAGGATTGGCTGAAGATCTTGTGGTGATTAACAAATGTTTTTATGGAAAAAAAAAACACAAGAACACTTTTAAGGCCTGAGTTTGTTAGCTTTTAAACAAAGCTTTTCGCTGCAGATTGTAATATGATTGAGTTATTGATATTAATCAGAAACTAACCATTGTAGCAGTGTGGGACAGCGCTAACAATCTATGTACCACAGCAGATAAAAATGATCTGAGACCTTTTTGTGATTATTTATTTGTGTTTTTAAATGTTTATTTGCTCTTCGGAGGAGAGCGCATGACTGTACGCGTGTGCAGGGAGCATGGTGAGCCGCTCTGGAGTCTCTAAAGGGATGATCTGCAAGGCTGTGATTACTTCAACCACGCAACTGATTTTGAGCTTTTTGCAATGGGTTCTTGGCATTTTTTTTTTCTGTTTTGTTTGTTACTCAAATGTGTTATACTACCTGAAATATGTTTGTTATATCTTAGGCTAGTACCAAAACGTTTTAAGATTTTGGTTGTTGTCTTTTATGTTTTTTTTTTTGTTGTTGTTTTTTTTTTGGGTTAATTCATTCATTAAAGATTTTCAACATAAACACTCAGTAAGTCTTATTAAATAAATCTTAACATCCACATGCTCTTATCTGGGAAGTAGTTAATTCACTAACATTAGTAAAATGGGACATCAGTTTCTTATTACAGGTATTCCAAAACAGTATTCAAATATATGGCAACCCACACCAATGTTTGCAACAATACAGAAACCCTTTGTGGCCTCGTAAATAATAAACCGTTCATTTCAGCGGAAAAAATGGAAAAAACAAACATTAAAAACTGCTGAATTCAAACATAGAATCTTTTTAATATTTTAGATGTTTACCAGGAGTGGATGTAGAGCACAGAACATTTTGGTGAAAGTATGACTTCAACACACGCTGGTGGAGACGAGTCAGCAGTCACTGGAGAGTCTCCTTGCAGCTTCTGCGGTTGTTGCTGCTTTGCCAAATCTTCGCCATGACTCGCTCCTGGCGTGTCACAGCACTGAAGTCCATCGTCTTTAGCTGAGGCAGAGCAGAAATCACACGATTCCTAAATGCACAGAAACATATGTTAAAGCATGTACATGAAATAGGTACATTTTGTATTTGAAAATGTATGTGGATGTTTAAAATATATATCTCCAATTTTCTGGTGCTACACACATGCAATAATTTAAGATACAATTTAATCAAAAAGCATCACTGATTGAAGCAAAACAAGATCACTGGAATAGGCTTTTAACCAGCAGCCCCTCTGTGTGTGTGTGTGTGTGTGTGTGTGTGTGTGTGTGTGTGTGTGTGTGTGTGTTTGTAACCAGCGTTGCTACGCAGATACTGGGATATGTACTGTAACATGAGCTTGATCTGCATTTCAGCACCTGTTACAAAGTTATGCACCTCCATGCTTGCCAAGCATTCATGTCTCACGCACACACACACACACACACACACAATGTAATTGCACTCTTGTAGCCTAACAGTAAACCCTCACTCTGCACCTCTGACGTGCATAACAGTATGAAGTGCTGACTTTGTATGTGGTTCTGTTCTGTACTCAGCAAACCACCAGCAGTTGTGGATTATGGCTGGATGCTTATGGTTGCGATGCATATTCACATTCATTTTTTATAAAGAACCACACAAAAGTGGCAGAGACATGAAAGTATCACACATCTAAATGTTTTACAGCAAAGGAAGGATGTGTGTGTGTGTGATTGTGTTCGGGGTATATTTGAAAGAAAGTCTCCACCTGTAGGCCTTGTTGGTTTCTATGACATTTCCATGTAGAGTGACGGTGTGTAGATGTGGTAGCACGCCCAGCCTGTCCACCTCTGACAGAATAAAAATGTTGTTGCCGTGCAGATATAACACACGCAGTTCATGTAGCTCGCACAAAACCTGTGACACAAGCACACACATGCACACATTGTGGGTGCACTGTGAGAGAAAGCCACTGTGCAAGCAAACGTGAACGTGCAATGAACAGAGGAAGCTTACTTGATCTATGTGTGAGATTTTGTTGAAGGAAAGGTCCAGCCAGGCGAGCTGCGATGGCTCAGCCAGGAAGTGGTTAACAGTCTTGTGGAGGTCATGAATGTGAGTGATGTTGTTGTTATTGAGACGCAGGGAGCAGCTTAGGTACTTCATCTGTGAGTTTCTTTTTAAAGGCCGCAGAACGGTGCTGGGTTCCTCTGTCCATGCGTCTGAGATCACAAATAAAAGAAAGTAAGTACTAATTTGTGTAACATTTGGTCGAATTGTTTCAACGGCATCTAAATCTATGGATCAGTTTCTGAAACACCATACATTGCAGTCGTTAAGTGTGCAACCACAGAGAAGAATAACACTGCCTGTAAAGTAGAATTTATCACAAACAAACATATACTGACAATTTCTCTATGAGGTGTATTAATCCTGTTTTTTATTTAAGTATAGTGCAGTACACTGTAATGTGCAGCCATTAGGCAAAGATGCAGTCAGTCCCTAATAGAGATGTAATAATATTGTAATGATAATACTGAAAATAAAACATGAGTGTACAGTACCATAAGGAGAGGCTGAAAAAAAACTTAGAGGAATATAATAGTGTACTACCTGCCAAACTGCTGATTTGTTTGAAAGATAAATCCACCGGAGCTCCATACATATTCACACCTGTAATAGAGTCCCTCACCTGTGGGAGGACAGTGACGTCACGGTGAGTAAACTGACCCAGTGATCATCAAACGCCATTAATGTAATAAAACTGTTTTTTTCCCACTTTAACACAAAAGCTTGGTTATAATAAGTTTTTTTTCATTAACGTTATATATCGTGGTTTCGCAAACTCACTTTGTAGCTATCCTGTTTCTGAACTGAAAAATAAATCGACAGTGTAGATCAAAACAAGCACAAAATGCCAATATCGTTTTTTTAGCTGGTGACCTATCACAAATTAAATAATATACTTACCAATTAACTGAGGGAAAGTATAAAAGCAACACGCTATTTAGCTTAAGTTATTTAGAAAGCTGTATTTCGCCGTAGTTAAGCACCTATTAAAGAGACAACAACATGTTTCCATGGAAACGAACAGGTATATTATGGGACTTGTAGTAAGAGTTTACATATGATCTAATATGGATTACAGTGAAATCATCTTGCCCATAGACTTCCAGAAATCTTTGGCGTGTAAAATTCGTTGCCGTGATAAACACACGGTGACAATTATTAGTTCATTAGTTAAAAACTGTTTAACGACTGTGCGTGTAGGATGCGGTAGGATGTTTATCTTGCTTGCTTGAAACAGCTTGAATTGTGTTCCGGTGCACACCGGAATTCATCCTGGTTGGCGGAGTCAGTAGTCAGCACTAATGTTAAAGCATATTTCACTCGCTGTAATCCGAATGTTTGACGTGTAAAATAAAATAAATCAAAAAACATGTCAAGGTTATGTTTAACAATATGAATGCTGGTTGCATTTTAAACTTTATACGTCCCCACCTCTCCCAAAATCGAGCACGCCGATGTCATAAAACGAGCGCGTCATTCAGTCGAATTCCGGCTTTTCAACCAATCAACTACGACTATTTTCACACGCGTCGATATGTGAAGACTGATTGGCTGGTTCAATCTTCAGCTACCCGTTTTGAATTTTACCTAGCTGTAGAGGCAGCAGTTGTTCGTAGCAGTAGAAGCATTGCATGTTTTTACAGGAGGAGTTGGACGGATAAACACTACAAAAAAGAGGCATAAGCCCTTTAAAGGTGAGTTACTGCCTGAAAGCAACAATTTATTACCGTCGGTCTTTAAGAATTATCTAACACTTTCTAAGTTAAGCGTTAATGTTACCTTAAGTTAACCAACGTTTGGTTTGAACTATCTTACTGTTAGCTTGTTGACCGTAAGTTAGCATTCTGCAACAATAATTCAGGAAGTCTTATCGTTAACTTTAACTGCTTAATCATCGTTAGCTTAGCAGCTCGTGTATGAACTATATCAGCATTAATAAACAGTGCTAAGTTAATGCGTGCTCATGTGTTAGCTTGATGAAGCTAACGTTAGCTGATACGTTTGTTTATGCGGTCTTTTTCGCTTATAGGTTGAAATCCCTTGAAAACAAAGGGTCAGCCAAGATGGCTATTAACTGGGGAGTTAAGGCTCTTCTCGGCTGGGTAAGTTGATAGTAACATTGGTTACAGTGCAAATTTGTTGACTCCAGGAAGGCTTATTAACCAGAGAGATGCAGTTTTATTTCACCAACTTGTAAACTATCTTTTTGCAGGTCAACACCTTAAAGCTGTCTGATCGAGAAATATCTATCGAGGATTTACAAGATGGGACAGTCTTGCTTAAAGTTGTTAATATGCTGTAAGTAGGAGCAATGTGTTGAAATGCCTTGTCTGTGTAAACAATAGAAGGTCAGTGATTGCTGATTACATTTGTAGGATATCGGGGTTGTAGAGATGCTGATTCATTGGAGTAAACCTCAGTTTTACTCTTGTTTTTTCACCTTTGTGCTATCTTAGGAAAAAGGAGCCCAAGTATCGTTTCAGTAATTCCACTGAGGAACGATTCAAGGTCATTGCAGACTTTTTGGAAAGTGAGTTTGTCTACTCATCTTACATACCTTCACATTTATCTTTAGTGTGATTTTAGTCTTTGCTATATTTACTAATAATGTATCACTCCCTTACAGCATATTGCTGGACCTTTTCCTTCCCTCTGCTTCCACTTTGTGTGCTCAGAAACACTTACCATGTCTCACACCTACCACTGTGATGACTGGATGATGTTGATTTTGTCATCTGGCTCTACAGTATAGAGCACAGTTTTCTGTGACATCATCTTGTTGAAAGTTTTAAATCTGTTGCACCTTTGACCACACCCAGCATTGGGTTGGGTGTGGTCTCAAGTGTGCCCTTTTGCACTTGTAAACATGCCAGACAGGGAAGTCAAGATGTAAAGAACACACCCTGACTACCACTATCTTTTTTATGTATCAGACTGACAGATATTGGATATTGTTGTCCTTTGAGAATTAACTTATCTCTGTTTTATTTTTTTTTAACAGGGGATTGCAGATTTAGTGCAGCCAAGGGCACTTCATTATCATGGGCCAGCATTAGAGATGGCTTCAACCTAACAGTAGAAATTGCAAAGGTACAAGATGAAGAAAAAGAAATAAAACTAAAGACATAAACATAAACGAAGATCCATTCTGACTCATCTTTTTGGTACCACCAGGTGCTTTTGTTGCTCGTTTACCATGACATAATGAATGACCGCTGCACTCTGAATGCGTTGGACTGTGATGTGGAGGTGAGTTGAAAGTTTGTTTTTTCTGATTTCCTACAAAGTATTATGTGTCCGCCACTTAAATACATCATATTTCATTCATCATGTGTGGCGCTGTGCTGCCATTTAACTCTTCCAATTTATTTGCATCCTCACTTTTATCTGTTAGCAAGAGATAGCACACCTAACTGGTTCCTTTGTGATGGAGAGCGATGGCTGCGTTTATCTGAGTGATGGACTTGATGCCTATTTGGCAAGGAAACGTAAGTAACAAATTTCTTACATTATCCATTTCTTTATTAAAATGACATTCTAGGAAACAAACACGCTCTAATACTTATCGAAATGTATTTCTCCATGAATTTTAGGTTTGCCTGTCCGCTGTGAAATTTTTCGATCAGCAACCACCTCTACCTCCAATGTGTCGACTATCTCCTCGTTCTCAGATGACGAGTCCCCCGTCTTCCATCGCAAAAAGAAAATCACATTTGTGGAGATGCAAACTGTGGCTTCTTCCTCGGTCAGGTACCCACATGGATTCAAATTTATCCAAAACAGTGCTTATCATAGTCATCAAATGTAAGTAAAGCAATTTTATGGGCAACATTAATCAAAGATTTGGTTTGGCTATTAATCTGTTGAACCTCTTCACTAGACATTTTCCATCTTAATTAGATGCTTGTCTCCATTGAAAGACCTTTAGCCTGAGAGAATAACAAGTGAGATGAGTTTTGTTTGTATTGTGTAGTTGGGTTTTATATACCTATTAAAGCAGTTTAATATATCATGCTTTGCCAAACCTGCTATAACTGAGATACTTGTTTTCACACCATAACAAAAAGGCTAACTTGCATATCACTATACATTAAAACACTTCCAATCCATTTATGTCATGATTTTGCAATTCTTTAGCTTGTCCCATGTGCTTTTATTCCCACAGCAAGTCTCCTCTGCAGGATATCATGAACACACCTAAATTTCAGTTGAGGAAAGTGCAGCGACAGATGATCAAGGAGAGAGACTACAGAGACGGGTTGGAGAGGGAGCTGGCCAGCAAGCTTGCACTTATTGCAGAGAGAGGTACCGCATTTGTGTGGATGTGTTTGAATGAAAACATTGTTGGTTAGGCTGGTAAGAGAAATAGTTCAAACTCTTGTGAGTGATGTTTAACAAACTTGGACTGTTCTGTCAGAGACCTCCTGAAAATGTGCATGTCCATTCCTTCACACATCACACTGACTTCAAAATGTCAAATCCTTTTCTTTAGAGTCCCATATTAACCAGCTGCAGTACCGCCTGGATAAGCTGAAAGAAGAGCAAAGTGATCAGGAGCAGGTTATCAGGGAACAAATCAATGAGCTTGAGACCAAGAACGACATGTAAGTACCCAAGGATATGCCTATTTATTAGTGCATGACAGAGCTAATGATAAGTGAATAACTTGTAAATCAAAGGTGTGTGTGTGTGTTCAACTTGAGTTTGAGATAATGTTTACTTCTATAGGCTGCGACACCTCCTCTACTTGTTTTATTCACACACGGCCCATGTTCATTTTGGATTAAAACAGAACAGACTGAGCTCGTAGCCTATAAGATACAAAATGTTATTTTCTTCAGGCTGTTATGTCATACTTAAACCCGTCCAAAACGCTAAAGGCATATGATGCAGGATTTGTTGCTTATTGCTTGTAAACACAACATTCAAACTTGGCCCCTCCTCCTTGGCTCAATGAGACGTTAGTAGAGCGAGGTAGAAAGTGAATGAGGAGAGGTAACAGCGTTAATGAGATCAAAGCAGTGAATCAGAGGAACAAAAACATTATTTTGTGACTGTTTTACTGTGGTACGTTCTAAAGCACGAATAAACACACCCTCACCTCCGCACAACCCAGCTAAAAGTTGCTGCATCACAGGATTTTGTGTGAATTCAGCTGAAGTGCATGCTTGTGTGTGTGTGTGTGGCCCAACCCCACCCCTGATCAATCAGGCACACAGACCTGCAGCTGTATTCATACAGGAAAGAGAAAGCTGGTTGCTATGCTTATATAAAACCTCACGCTACTATTGGCTGGGGACTACACACCACTACTCAAAGGCTGACACTCAGAAAGGTCCTGAACAAACCAAAATAAGACTTAAATACGAAAATACAGGCAGAGGGCAGGTTCTCTGCACATAGACACCACTGCTAGTCGGTCATAAATGATGATTGAGACTGATTACATTTGTGTGAATCTACATATTGTGTGTTTTGTTTGTTTTTTCTTTTGGAAAATCCTGCAAGCAAGAATGTGCCGTGAAATGGATTTAAAGAAACTGTTTTGCTAACTGTTCTGTTTTTCTTCTTGTCTCAGGTTGCAAACACGTCTTAATGAGATGTTAAAGCAGAATAAAGACCTCAAGAGTAACTCCTCACTTATGGAGCGCAAAGTGGATGAGCTGTCAGATGAAAACGGTGTGCTTGCATCGCAGGTAATGACACACAGCAAAGGTTTCTCGCTGTTAAATGCTGCTAATCCCCTAAGTGAAAAGACAGTCATGTGCAATGTGTATGTCCTTCAAAGATTCAACACGAGCAGACTTCTCTTGAAACAAAGTCATGCAAGCATGCTGGTGTATATGGGGATTATGCCAGTCTCAGCAGCACTAGCGAGACAGAACAAAACAGACTCACATGTGTCAGTGTTGCTGATCCTAAAGACTTTTTCTAACGTATTTGTTGCAGGTGAGAACAGTGTCTTCACAGCTGGCCATCTTTGAGGCAGAAGTTAGCAGGCTGACAGAGACCCAAGCATTTGCCCAGGAGGAGTGGAGAAGCAAAACAGGCCACTTACAGTCCGAACTTGACCAAGCTACTGCTCAAAAGGTAGATACACATTCACAACAGAAGCTGCATTCGAAACTGCTTTTGATTTGTTAAATTTTATCAAATGATGTAGATTGTACTCACTAAAATTAAACTTTTTTGTAAAGAATTAAAGCAATCCTATTAGTTATGTGTTGATTGAATTCAATCATTTTACTTGTTCATTACTTGCTGATTATATTTCTAGGCAAAGGTGTTTTAATGTATTATGCTCCTTTTTGTTCCTCAGGAGCTACTGACTGAACAAATTCAGATCCTCCAGGGAAAGATTTCCTGTTTGGAGGATGAAATAAGCAGGGCCACTAAGGAGGAAGTAGGGGAGAATATGGGGCCTGTAATGGAGGTAAAGTCCATGATTCTGTTTAAAACTTCACAAATGTTTGTAAATCAAAAGTAAAGTCTGCATGTTCTCAATCTTTTAAAATCTACTTTGGATGGGGCGTCGGTGGCTTAGTGGTAGAGCAGGCGCTCCATGTACAAGACTGTTGCCGCAGCGGCCCGGGTTCAACTCCAGCCTGTGGCCCTTTGCTGTATGTCACTCCCTCTCTCTCTCCCCCTTTCATGCTTGTCTGTCCTATCCATTAAAGGCTAAAAAGCCCCAAAAAATATCTTAAAAAAAAAAAAAAAATCTACTTTGGATGAAATTGTTACTAATTGTCTTCTTTTCTTAAATTTCCAGCAAGAAATGTTGACCAGTTTGAAGATTGAGCTGGAGAACACATTTTGCTCCCTGAAACAGGCTGAGGTAGAGGTGGTGGCCAAAACACAGCAGCTGGCAGAGTATCAACAAGAAATTAATCAACAGAAAGAGCTCCTGAAACAGCAGGAGTCCCAAACTGAAGAAATGATTCAAGCCAAGGATGAAATTCTAAACAAACTGCAAAAGGAGATTGTTGAGCAGAGAGTAGCCCTTCAACAAGAGATCCAGGATCTTAAGATTCAGCTTGAGCAAGCTGAGCAGCAGAAGGCTGAGCAGATGAGCAGACTACAGCAGCACATTACTGCTTGTGAACAAGAAGTTGAAAAACTAAAGGAAATTAAGAAAGAAAAGGAAGACCTTCTCTCCCAGACTGAAGAAAATTTGAAAGATCTCAAGACAAAATTATCTGCTGCTAGTTCCCTCTTAGCTGATAAAGACAAACAAATTGACAGCCTTAAAGGAGAAGCTGACATTCTTAAAGATGAAACCAAAAACAGCAAAAATGAAATTCAAGCCAAAGAGGAAATGCTTGCCAAATTACTTCTGGAGAAGTCTCATGAGCAAGACATTTTTCAGAATAAAATCCAGACCTTAACAGACCAAGTAGAAGACCTTAGCTCGTCTCTCAAACAGGCTCAGCAGGAAATTCAATTTAAGCAAGACCAACTGACCAAAACCCAACAAGAGAATGTCCAACAAAGGGAAGTACTCCAACAACAGATTGTAACCTGTGAAGAGGAGATTCAGAGGTTAAAAGAAGAGATACAAGAAAGAAACGAGCAGCTTGTTCTTCTAAAGAATGACAGCTCTCGACACTCTGAATTGTTGGAGCAAGAGATAACAGGTCTAAAATGCCAACTAGAAAGTTTAAATGACTCTCTCAGAAAGGCTGAGGGACAAGTTCAGGCTCAGAAGGTCATGCTTACAAACCAGGAGCAGCAAAATGCTCATCAGACCGAGGTCCTGCAGCAACAACTTTCTGCTTCTGAAGAGAGGGTGAGGAGCATGAAGGAGGAGATCCAGGCTAAAGAGGAACAGATGGACATGTTGAAAAATCAAAGTTCAGAGCAGTCAGAACTCCTACATGAAAAGCTCCAAGATTTAAAGAAACAGGTTGAGTGTCTCAGTTCCTCACTGAAGAATGCTGAGGAGAAGTTGCAGTCCAAGGAAAACCTGTTTGCTGAACAGCAACTACAGAGGACTCAGGATATGGAGGCTCTCCAGGTGCAGATGGTGGCATCTCAGGAGGAGGTGAAGAGGCTCAATGCAGAGATTCACGCTAAGGAGGAGCAATTAGTTCTGCTAAAGCATGACACCTCTACACACTCTGAATTACTACAGAAAGAGATTGAAAGTCTGAATAAACAAATAAGTACTATGAGCAGTTCCCTTGAGATCGCCAAGGACCAAGCCCAAGCCAAAGAAGATGCGATGGCCAATCAGAAGCAGGAGAGTGCTTTGCAGATTGAGGCGCTTGGAAAACACAGTGCAGATCTTGAGAAGGAGGTTAATCGGCTGAAGGAGGAGATTCAAACTAAAGAATGTGAGGCAGACCTGTTGAAGGCTGAGAGCTGCAAAGAGTCACAAGTGCTGCAGAAGGAGATCCAAACTCTTAAAGACCAAGTAGAAAGTTTGAACGAATCCCTGAAGACTACAACAGAACAGGTTCAGGTTAAAGAAAACCTGCTGACTCAAAAGGAAATGGAGATTTCTCAGGAAACAGAAAAATTTCAAAACATGATGGCAGCCTCTGAAGAGGAGATTCGAGGCCTTAAGGAGCAGATCCAGGCTAAAGAGGAACAGATGGACTTGTTGAAAAATCAAAGTTCAGAGCAGTCAGAACTCCTACATCAAGAGCTACAGGATTTAAAGAAACAGGTTGAGTGTCTCAGTTCCTCACTGAAGAATGCCGAGGAGAAGTTGCAGTCCAAGGAAAACCTGTTTGCTGAACAGCAACTACAGAGGACTCAGGATATGGAGGCTCTCCAGGTGCAGATGGTGGCATCTCAAGAGGAGGTGAAGAGGCTCAATGCAGAGATTCACGCTAAGGAGGAGCAATTAGTTCTGCTAAAGCATGACACCTCTACACACTCTGAATTACTACAGAAAGAGATTGAAAATCTGAATAAACAAATAAGTACTATGAGCAGTTCCCTTGAGATCGCCAAGGACCAAGCCCAAGCCAAAGAAGATGCGATGGCCAATCAGAAGCAGGAGAGTGCTTTGCAGATTGAGGCGCTTGGAAAACACAGTGCAGATCTTGAGGAGGAGGTTAATCGGCTGAAGGAGGAGATTCAAACTAAAGAATGTGAGGCAGACCTGTTGAAGGCTGAGAGCTGCAAAGAGTCACAAGTGCTGCAGAAGGAGATCCAGACTCTTAAAGACCAAGTAGAAAGTTTGAACGAATCCCTGAAGACTACAACAGAACAGGTTCAGGTTAAAGAAAACCTGCTGACTCAAAAGGAAATGGAGATTTCTCAGAAACAGAAAAATTTCAAAACATGATGGCAGCCTCTGAAGAGGAGATTCGAGGCCTTAAGGAGCAGATCCAGGCTAAAGAGGAACAGATGGACTTGTTGAAAAATCAAAGTTCAGAGCAGTCAGAACTCCTACATCAAGAGCTACAGGATTTAAAGAAACAGGTTGAGTGTCTCAGTTCCTCACTGAAGAATGCCGAGGAGAAGTTGCAGTCCAAGGAAAACCTGTTTGCTGAACAGCAACTACAGAGGACTCAGGATATGGAGGCTCTCCAGGTGCAGATGGTGGCATCTCAAGAGGAGGTGAAGAGGCTCAATGCAGAGATTCACGCTAAGGAGGAGCAATTAGTTCTGCTAAAGCATGACACCTCTACACACTCTGAATTACTACAGAAAGAGATTGAAAATCTGAATAAACAAATAAGTACTATGAGCAGTTCCCTTGAGATCGCCAAGGACCAAGCCCAAGCCAAAGAAGATGCGATGGCCAATCAGAAGCAGGAGAGTGCTTTGCAGATTGAGGCGCTTGGAAAACACAGTGCAGATCTTGAGGAGGAGGTTAATCGGCTGAAGGAGGAGATTCAAACTAAAGAATGTGAGGCAGACCTGTTGAAGGCTGAGAGCTGCAAAGAGTCACAAGTGCTGCAGAAGGAGATCCAAACTCTTAAAGACCAAGTAGAAAGTTTGAACGAATCCCTGAAGACTACAACAGAACAGGTTCAGGCTAAAGAAAACCTGCTGACTCAAAAGGAAATGGAGATTTCTCAGGAAACAGAGAAATTTCAAAACATGACAGCAGCCTCTGAAGAGGAGATTCGAGGGCTTAAGGAGCAGATCCAGGCTAAAGAGGAAGAGCTGATCACACAAAGAAAAGAGGGCTCCATACATTCTGACATACTACAGCAAGAGATCAAATGTCTCAAAAACCAACTTGCTGATATGGGTGACTCTCTCACAAAGGCTGAGGAGAAGGTTCAGACTCACCTGGTTATGCTCACCAATCAGGAGCAGGAAAGTGCCCATCAGAAGGAGCTTCTGCAGCAACAACTCTCAACTTCTGAGGAAGAGGTGAGGAAAATGAAAGAGGAGATCCGAGCTAAAGAGGAACAAATAATACTGCTGAAGACCGACAGCTCAGAGCAGTCTGATTTGCGACAGCAAGAGATCCAAAGTTTAAAGACACAAGTGGAGACTCTTGGCTCCTCACTGAGGAAGGCTGAGGAGGATATGAAATCCAAGGAACATCTGTTGGCTCAACAAGAGCAAGAAAATGCTCAACAGAGGGACGCTCTCAAAAACCTACAGGAGAAAGTCGAACAAGTAGAGATTCTGAATAAACAGATTTCTTTACGGGAAGAAGAGATTCAAAAGCTAAAAGAGTCTCAGAGTGAGAATGAAAACCTCCTCCTCAAGGCTGAGGAGAAACTGCAGACACTTCAAGCAGAGCTGACTGCAGTCAACACACTCATAACCGATAAAGACCAAAGTTTGAACACTCTCAGAGAGGAGGTAGCTGCCCAAGCTAACTTGGTTCACAGAGCCAAAGAGGAAGCTGAGGCCAATGAGAAAATGCTGGCTAAGATAAAGGAGGAGAGCTCCAACCAGACAGATGCTCTTCACCATGAGATCCAGGATCTGAAAGGGGAACTGAAAACCACTTCTTTGAATCTTCAGGCTAAAGAGCAGATGTTACTTGAAACTCAGAAGGAGTCCGCTGAGCAGATAGACCTCCTCCAGCATCAGCTTGCCTCTGTAAATGCAGAGCTGAACCAACACAAAGAGACACAAGCTGCAGACCTAAAACTGAAAGAGGCTGCACAGGACGCCACTTTTAGGGAGAAGGAAGCACTTGCTCAGGAAAAGGAAGCGCTCATGGCCAGGATACTCCAGGCGGAAAACAATCAGAAAGCTCTGGAGAAACAACTTGAAGGCATGGTGTTTGAAAAGGAGAGACTTGCTCAAGCCAAACAGGCTGTAGAGAGAGAGAACACAGCGTCCCACAAACTGGAATCTTGGCTACGGCAGGAGGTGGAAATATTAAAAACGGAGAAAGAGAAACTCTTGAGAGTAAAAGCCGAAGAAATTGAGATGCTAAAGAGAGATCTGCAGGAACAGCTCTCTGCTAAATCTGAGGCTGCAGAACACTACAAGGCACAGGTTGGTGTGACCACAATCCCCACAGAAAAAACCCTCTAGTTTCATTACTTGTATCTCTCTCTATATATGAAATTTGTTTACAATCAAAAATTATTGATTTAGATATTTTTCTTTATGCTTGTTACTTATTGATTGCACTCCTTCATATGCATACTCGGTTGATTGACTTGTTTGGTGTCAGATGAGAAGTCTGAGATTCATGCTAAGATGTTTATTTTATTACTACAATGTCGCAGATGGAGAAGGCAATGAGTCATTACAATGTCAAGAAGCAGCTTCTCCAGGAGAGCCAAGAGGAGGTGGCTGAACTCAAGCGTTCCTTAGAGGTTAAAGAGCGTGAAGTGAAGGCTACTACCATGGAAAACAAACTGCTTCAGATGGAGTTGGACAAGGCCCAAACCAGTGAGAAGGCACTTTTGAACAGGGTGGGCAGTTTGGAGGCACAGGTTGGTACTGTATTTTGGGGTATGAGGAGAACTGAAACATGGTCTCTTAAATTACTGTTAAAAAATAGAAATTTTTTAAAGTTCGAGGACACTACAGCAAATGATTGCCGCTGATCACTGTATCTGTTTACTTTTTTAGCTTGTCTATGCTGACCGTAGCCTGCGGGCACAGAATAAGATTCATGGTAATGAAGGAAGTGCTACAGAGTCTGCTTACCTGGAGGTTCCCAATGCTCACTCAAGTGTTCACACTAGAGCACAGGTGAAGAGAACTATGAGCTCTGACAGCCTGGACCAGAGCTCTCTGGAGGACTCTCTGAACAGCACAAGGTACTAAAAATCTTGGATACAAAGCATGACATCTTTTAGAGCTGCAGATATTTTATTGCATGCAGCTATTTCATAATGTCATTAAAATAACTAAAATATTGTTTACAATTGTGCCATTCCAATTTTGGTTTGTGTTTTAGTGGATTATACTTAGGGCTGGGTATCGTTTAAAAATTTTCGATACCAGTACCCTTAAAACGATACCGATACCAATTGAGTACTTCATTCGATACTTATTTTTAATAGTTCATTCGATATTAATCATGTGAATAGAAAGCAATCAGTTGCATAAATGTCTCCACTCCTCCCCATTCAAAAGATTTTTACACAAATACATTTTGAAAATAGCTCCGTCCATATCCCTGCACCCTTTCTCCCTCACACATACTCACAAACAAACAGCCCTCCACTCCACCCTTTCCCACTGGGTCCTTGGGATGGGCAGTGGACTCAGGGGAAATGAGGTAACCCACACACAGAAAACACAGTGGCAGTGTAGCACCATTCAGGCCTCTGTTCTGCTCTGTCCATCAAAGTTGTCAATCTCGGGGCATTTCTCATTGCGGCCCCCTGCCCTCTGTCTCTCTCTACTGTTAGCCAAGTAACCCTGAAGTTTTCTCCATGTTTGTTGAGGTGCTTTATCATGTTAGTTGTATTCCCGATTTTTCCCCAAAATAATCTTACCTCATTTTATGCATTTGTACCAGGCGCCACAGGCGTTTAGTACAGCCATACTTTTGAGCGTTTTGCTGGCATCTCGGAACGCTGACCAGCCAACTCCGCTACAGATGCAGCGCGCATGGCTTCAACCTGCTTCGTCGCCATACAAACTGTTGTTGTTGCGGTGGTGGACCAATCACACGGCGCATTGAAACAAAGAAGGCTTGCGGTGATTGGCTGTGAGCAAAACCATAGAAACAATTTTTTCTAGATCTGGGTACAAAAAGAACTGATTGCAGGGTATTGTTTGACAGGCGCAGTTTCGATACTACTTGGTACTGGGTTGTTTCGGTCGATACCTGAAAAGTATCAAGTACCAATACCCAGCCCTAATTATACTCTTATTATTTGTTCTTCTTTGGAGTACGTCAGCTGTCAAAAACTGTTGCACACTTTTGTGAGTGAGGGAACTGTTACTCAAACCTCAACATGCACAAAATAATGGCATTCAGGTGTATTACGGCAACAATTAAAACTTTTTATATATTTTACCTTTTGGGTTTGGGATTTTGGACCATAAAAAAATGGACTTGACTTTATGTTTTCCCTATCGAGGAGTTCCCATTGTCCCAATGACAATGAAGGTTGGCCTTTTTCTGTGCTCCACGAAAAGCCAGAAAAATCTTTCATCAGAGGCATAGTGGTAATCTGCTGTGATTTTAACGCAACATAATGCTCTGTTTCTTACCTTTGCAGGAAACTTTCGGCGCCTGATGAATCAAGCACACCACTTGTTCGCAGTTCAGAGCGCTTGGCAGCCAAACGCCGGGGTCTCAAGGCCGAGTCCTTGGAAACCCTGTACTTTACACCAATAAACAACAGACAGGTCAACAGGTATGTCAAATGGTTTCGACCATCTTGGTATTTCACAGATTAGCCACCTTTAGGAGGTTTTTCAGATTACAGTCAGTGAGTGAGAGAGGTGGGTGTTCTAGAGTTCCCCTAAATTTCCTTTCAGTATATTAACTGTAGATGTGGGTCTCTTTGAATTGCTAACCTTTATTCAGCCTTCTGTGCACTACATTATATAGAAAAGCTTTAGGAGAAAGGCTTTTCTGGTTGTATTCCTGTAAGATTTTATAATTTTTAGGAAGACCAGATATCAAAATCAGCAAAGTTAGTTTTTATACAGTATGTGGAAATGCACCGTCATCTAGGGTCAATACCAGCATAATTGCAAAGCAGTGTTTTTTGAGACCAGTTGAGATTTTTGGCCTTAACCTATAATCAGTCACCAAAAATGAGCTCCATTTATCCTGGCTAGCATTTTCTGTGCTTTTGTTTAATTGTAGTGGATCTGATGACAGTTATGGAACTCATCTGACCACAGACAGAGATAAATAAGAGACATAAAGATGTGATTTACACCTGTTAAAATAAAGCTTAGCCCATCAAAATAAAAATGTGAGTAATGCAAGAGGCGATAGTTGCCCTGACTCGAACTAAAACTATCTGGGCAATTCTCCTTTCCCTGTACATACATTTTTCTGATTTTAGTGAAACCTAAACCACTGTTTTTTTCATCATACTCTGTTACTGAGAATCTTGTTTTTCTACTTCATCCCCCTCAGGACCAGCACAGAGCTCAAAATGGAACCGGATTCAGTCCTGAAAAATCCGACTTCATCTGTCAAGCGACGCAGAACCACGCAGGTTATTAACATCACCATGACCAAGGTGGAGGAAACTCACTTACACATTCATTGCATGTTTTGCATGTTCACAATAACACACACAGTTGAATCACTGTACACTTTAATAGTCACAATGGTTTCCATCTCACTGCATCTCAGAAATCATTATGATGATGAAATTTAATCATTCGTGCATTTGGGGGGTTCAGCTGGTCTTAATTATTTACTAATTAATTTTCATTAACATTTTTATCTGAGGTTTTAACCATCATACTACGACAAATTGTAACTGTAGAGCTCTGTGGCTCTACAGATTGTTTGGAGCATTGCTCTCAGTACAGTTCAACAGTGTTAAAATGCATTCAAAGGGCTGACCCCAAAAGTTTTAACTTGCGCTTTCAAAGCATCTTCACATTCCCACTGAAGTATTACTGTAGCTGAAAGTGACTGTGAGACTCTGGTCTGTAGAAAACCCCAGGTGGCTGTGAACATGATGAGACTTTCTACAGCCTGGCCTCAGCTCGCTCCCAGCCGAACCTCTCCAGTGCCCACTCTGCACGACCCGTGTCTTTGGAGCTGTTTGATACACCTGGAAGAATGACCGGTGCTGCCAGCAACCAACTCATGGGCCTTCCAGGGTACAGACGGAGCACGGTGCATTCACAGAGTAAGTAGATCCCCAGCTTACTCACAGAAGGTTTTACTGCAGGGTGAGAAACAGAGTGAGAGGTTGGGCTGAAAAACAAAACAAAACATGCAGATCCTGGACCTATGAGGTGAAACAAAGTTTTTTTTGTTTTTGTTTTTTTTTTTTAATTATACTCAGCTGCCTGTAGGTAGTGTGGAACAAGGGCTGCAATTAAAAATAATTTTCAGTAGCCCTTTTTACACAGTACTGCTACATAGTCCTTTCTTTGTACCTCCGGAGCCACCTACACAGAGCCAAATGACGACGGCTTCATTCTGCTCCAGGGTGTTATTATACACTGCAGTGCTGCTTTGCAGAATCAAGAGGCGTGACGTGTAACACATCAGCATATGCCTCTAGTGTGACATACAACATGCGTCTGCAGCGCTTTCCAAATAACAACAACATCAGCATTAACGTGTCAACACCAATCATTTACCATCCCTGTTATATGGCAGCTGATCTCATCCTCTGCTCAGGGAGTAAGGAGGTCCCAGACCTCATTGTTTTCCCAATTTGCGGACATTTACGGTAGCTGTTCTTCTTTCTGCTAGCTGCTAATTGCTAACAGCTATTATCTATGTAAATCTCCTGTGGTGGGTCGCATGCAGAACGTTGTGATAACGTCACACCCATGCTGCCCATGATCCTGTCCCGCAGACTGTCCTTTTTCTACAGACACCATTTTGGTGCTGTTTCTACCTTCTGAGGCGGATCAAAGGCAAGGTAACTCTCCCTCCGTTCTGTAATCTCACCTTATATACAGCATGGTGAGGCACCATAACAGCATGATATTCCCGCCTTGAACAGGCAGTGTAAAAGGGGCTGTTATCAATTAATTTGCCAACTATTTTGTCTGTTAATCTTTTAATTAGGGGTGGGAATCACCAGATGAGCCATGATACTTGAGTCACAATACAATATTATTGCGATTTAAAATATGTTGTGATATGCTGAGTGTTGAGATAAAATATACTGCGATATATTGCAATTTATTACCTTTTTTCAGCTGTGAATTATGTCCCGAAAGGAAAACGTTGTCAACATCTGTTTTATCGAATAAGTTTTCAGTCAATTCATCTCACTTTTTTGCAGCATTAAAATGAATCTAGTAGACTGAAAAAGCAACTGACTTTATTATTCTAATGGGCTACATTTAATAAATTTTAGGAGGCTAAGTTTAATTTGTATTTGTAATATTAATAATTTATATAATTTTAAAAATCTGTTGTGATGCTATGCTATGCTTTATCAACCCCACCCCCCCACCCCCACTATTAATCCTATGATCTTAAAAACATTAGAAAACAGTAAAAAGCGTCATCATGTGGTACCAACAAACAGTCCCCAGAGTATTTATTTTATAATAAAAGACCAAAAAAAGGTGCAGACTTTCAAAAAAAATATTTTATGTTATTAAAATTATGTTATTTATCTGTTGATTTGGGTTTTGTATTGTCTGTTATTTACACAGACAAGAGTTTTTAAAAATTACTGTTTGCTGTTGCTGCATTGGCTTGTGACACGTGTTTGAGTGATTACAGTAAACTTGAGTCACTCAAGGTTCCTCTTGTGCTGGGAGAGTACCTACTTTAAAATAGCAACCAGAAAAGTCTTTCAAAATGATGTTCAAAGAATCATTCTTCTCTCTTATAGTACGTGCACACTATAAAGGGGGGGGTTCTGCTGGTCGGAAAATACCTGCCTTAACACTTTCTTTGTAAATTGAGTAATTTGGAGACAAGATGCAGTTAATTAGTTTCTGATTAATGGTAAATGATCTCAGATGGATATTACAGTTGTAGTAGTAAACAACTGAGATTTTTTTTAAAGATGTGTATGTAACTCTTATTTATTTCTTCATTTGTTGTCTTCAGCTGCTAGTACGTTCTGCGCAGGGGCAGAGAACGAGCCCGATGGTGCATCTGACGATTGGATGAGGATTGCGGAGCTCCAGTCCAGGAACAAGGCCTGCCTTCCTCATCTTAAGAGCAGCTACCCTGTGGAGTCTGAGGTTGGCAGATAGGGACACATGCACACACGGTTAACACAACAGGCATACAGTTGCATGTACATATTAATTAACACACACTGATGTTCTTGATGGCATTCATTTCCCACTAGTTTTATTAAGTCCCTCTCTGTCTGTTCCTTTTAGACTGGCCGTGGCGGTGCGTTCGTTTTCACAGACGAAGAACTGCGCACCGGTGACCCTTCTGACACAATCCGTCGGGCATCCATGATGCCTGGCCAGCTGCAAGAATCTCTTGCCTCCCATCGACGGTCCTTCATGGTGGGACAGACAGGTGCCGCTGCTGGTACACGTTCTCATCGTCTGTCCTTAATGCCAGGCCAACTGCCATCAAGAACTGTCAGCTCCTCTCAGGTCAGAAGCCCGAAAGGCACAAAGCGGACTTCATCTACTGCGTCTGTACATCAGACTTCACCTGAGGTTGGTTTGCATCAGTGTGCACAGAAATATTTGTCACATCTTGATGTTCTTGTTTGAGCCTGACTGAATCGCAATAGATAAATGTCTTATAGGCTACAGTTATTAGTTCCTGCAGCTTCAATGTTTTCTTGGACTAGTGTCCGCTATCAGCAGATTTTTTTGAGTATCGTCCTCCAATCATAGTAGTCTGGCTTTGCTTTTGGGTGCTTCTTATGGTTGTGATCTGAAAGGTTACTTTTTTTTTACAAGTATGTAAACTTAATAAAAATAGGTCTAAAAACCAATTTCCTGAACCCCCTCTTGTGTTTTTTCTAACTTGTCTTCCCTTGTCTCTATCTGACAGAAAAAGCCAAGGGCCAGCTGTTTCCCACGTCCACTCACCCCCAAAAATAAAAATGTACTCAGCGAACCTTATCTTCAGCCTGCCCACAGTCCAGTGAGTGTAATACACACACACACACACACACACAGAATTATCTGGTCGGTTGAAAATAAAGATGAGAGAATTAATTTATTGATATTGTCATGAACGCAACTGTGCATATAATATTTTGGATTTTTCACAGTTTCACTTGTATTATTCTTTCAGGCTGATCGGAGGCAGTCTATGATGTTTACTATTGACAACACGCCTAAAAACAGCAACTACCTTAAGAAAGGCCTGAACAAACTGCGTGGCTCCACCCGGAAATCCCCAGGCAAAAGTTTAAAGAAGTCGCCTGCTAACGCATCTGCACGCAAGGGCCAGGAAAACATTCGCTCAGGGAATACTCGTACTGGAACAGTACGAGCAGACAGAGCTGGCAGCTTGAAGTCTCCTGGACTGACGGCCAGTGCTCGCAAGGTAAATACACACATACAGATCCATTCAGGGTTTCACATGGCACCCTTAAATAATGATTTTAAGTTACCCTGTGGCGTTTTCTCTGACTGCACCGTATGTGCCCATGCCGGCATGATGCCTGTTGTGTCGTAGCAAGGGTGGGAAAGTGCCTCAGTGCAGGCAGCATATGAGGCAAGCAGGTATGACGTAGAATCTCCATCAGCTGATTTAAAAAAACTAGGGATGTACCTAACGGCTAAAAGGGGATTTATACTTGTGCGGCAGACCCCGTGCACGTGGCCTACGCTGTTGGGAGCATTTATACTGTGCAGTTGCGTGTCTGTGTCACTCTGCAGTTACACCTCCAAAACACTAGTTGGCGGCGGAGGTTTCTGTGAAGTGCTGTAAAGTTTGGTTGATTCAAAACACACCCAAAACACACATTAAACAAGTACACAAATCAGCTTCATTATAACTCGCAGCATTCACAGACAAAGCACTTGTCTTTTGCTGGACCCATTTTCCCCACAATTACAACATGCTGATGTTTTTAGCACAAGCCTATGGCTTTACATTGTATAAATTAGTCTAGCAGCTAGTGGCCTTCTCTCTACTCATATGAAGCCAGGGACAACAGCAGCATTTAACAAACAAATATAAGATGCTAACATTATTAGCACAAGCCTATGACATTTTACATTGTTTAAATTAGCCTAGCGACAAGCGGAGATTTCCTCTGCTCATATGAGGCCAGGATGAATCCTGAAGTATAAATCCCCGAAGGACAAATCACGCACAAGACTTAAAATGCTATTTTAGTGGAGGCTGTATTGTCTTGACAACTTATTGTTTTTTTTATCTGTGAAATTAAAGTAAATAAAAGCTTTGTTTCCACTGAGGGAAATGGTTTCAGCTTACAAATATAGACAGGAGGTCTGCGTCGCTGTGTGTAGTTACATTTCTGGGGAGGTGCACGTCACGCAGCGCCTACGCCATACGTACAGTGTCGATTCGACACAGAAGTATAAATCCCGCAAAATTTCGTTGATGTTTAAAAAGAAGTTTAAACTAAGACTATCCCAAGAGTCTTAAAGTTTAAAAAAAAAAAAACCTGATTATTACAATGGCATTTTCATTGAGTAATGGCAATTTCACGAAATAACAATTTATATAATATGTTTAACTGACTAGTATTTCTGGTGTTGACTAGTCAAAGTAGCAACGTTTATTCGGTAGTCGACTGATCCTGCACATCTTAAACTCAAACCACAGCAGGAAGTGGAGATACTTTAGTTAACTCTAATCTCACCAGAAGCTTTTTTGAATGTTGAATGTTTCATACCTGTGCCATTCACATTGCTCTTTTTACTGGCGTATTATTATTTTACATTTTATTTTAAATTTTATTTTATTTAAGAGTAAGGACCTCTGCTGTCCACAAAAGTATGAGTCATGCAATCAGTAGTTGTCACATTAAGTCATACTATGTAGAACTCCAATGAAATGCGATCCTGTTAGCTCCTCCAACTTGTGCACTGTAATATAGTCCTGTCTTTGCTTCCTTTTACATTGTAGGCTGCTGCTTTATAATTGACCGTCTTTCCAGATGGTTCTGATGATCCATTATTTTGGTTGTGGACTGACTTCACTGTTGTTTTACAAATTAAATCCACCGCAGACTCAGTGAATTCATTGATATCATCGTTGCCGGTGGTGTCCTGGAACGTGCTCCAGACTCTGATTGGCTCCATCTCTCATGTCACTGGGGGGATGTGTTGTAGTTTGTTTACATATCTTGACCTCAACAAGATGGCTGCATGGTCGCTTCTCAAATGCCGGCAGGGGCTTTACTCTGTAGCGGCATACAGCACAAATCCAGACTGTTTATTCTCCTTGTGGCGTGGGGTGATCAGGAACAAGACAGCACCTCACATTCCCACAGTAACACCAGTCCTTATTCACCTTAAAGCACATGCCTCCTCCCCTTCTCTCGCCAGACTCCTCTGCTCTGTTAGATTTGCATATAGGAAAAGAGTCGCCTGGCTAGATGCGGTCCAGTACTCCAGGATTTAACCAAGTTTCAGTGAAACAAGGGAGGTAACAGTTCTAGATATCCTGTTGGAAACTGATGCAGGCATGGAGGTCATCCAGTTTATCATCAAACACTTGAAAGATTATGTTTGGGTGTCTCTCATTATCGATCCAACTAATGAAGCAAATCTACATGACTGTGAAAGAGACGTTGCTTGAATGTGTTCAATCTTCACATCTCAGTAACTGTTTTCAGGACCGTGTGTCGATAAAGGAAGAAAATCTCACTGGAAGTCTTAAAAGGTCAATTAAAAGTAATTTTAATTTAGTTAATGGGGGTTTGCTTCTTTACACGAGTTGGTGGTTTTCACGTTCTGCCATAATAACTCACGGTGTGTTCATTTCATATCAAAGGGTTGCCCACATGTATCTGTCACACATAGCTAAACACTAACAGCATGTGACTTCAGCTTTTACCAAATATAATATTTATTAAAATATGTTTCTCCGGGAGCTTTTATTTAATCTGATTTATCTATTTATTTTGTTTTTTCCCACAGATGATGAGCAGGATGAAGGTGTGAGGTATGCCTCCCAAATTGGAGTTACGATCGTCTACAGTTCGACTTAATTATACTGTTTTTTCTTTTTCTTCTTCTTTTGACAATTTCACTTTTAAGATTGTCCTTAAGGGTTTTTTTTTCTTTTTTTTCTACAATCTCTTTGTAATATATTTACATGTTTATCAATAAAAATATTTTAAATGACACTGGGAAAGCTCGCTGTTTGAGACCTCTTGCTGCAGTTCATTTGCAGTCCAGCTAATCCTAACTGAGAGCTCATGCTCATGTTTAAGGACAGGATTTTGTGACAGATCCTCAAGGGGTGTCCGTTTTGAGAGGGGTAGGTCTTTGACTTGTAATTCAAACATAATTCAGTCCTAAGATTAAAATACAAAGTTGTGTTTATCCACATGTTAGAGATTGACAAATGGAGGCACAAGAAGTCCAGCATTTCTGCTGACATGTCAGTCTGACGTCATCCATACTATTACAGTTCATGTAATAATACACTATTACAGTTAATGTGAACCTGGGTCACAGAATAGTGCTATCTCATTTAGCGCATGAATACAGGTCACTTTAGTTTCTGACTATTGAGCAAGTATTCCGGTATGTGCCTCAAACCTTCACAATAAAAGCAAAAATTTTGAGCTTTAAATTTCAGTGCATTATGTTTAACAGTGGAGGCTAAATCATGAACTGAACATGTATTATACATTAATATGTAGATCAAAAACTATATGTCAGCATAGTCCTGACCTAATTTGTTGTTCATTTTGTAGCTGTGTACAAAAATGGCTCTCAAAGTAGACCGGATAGTATAATGTAACTTTAAATGTTAACATGAGTGTGTGAGGACAAAGTCATTTGATATCTGATTTGTGCATTGAAATGAAAGGGTAATGTGTCACCACTCACTACTGTACAATTTGGCAGACTATGAGGGCCTAAAGTTGTTTTAAAATGTTATATCTTGCACAACTACAGATAAAATAACAAAATGAGGATAAAGAACTGATCAACTGAGGTTTTTCCACAGTTGACAAAAAGGCTCTGTTGTGTTTTTATCCCAGTTGATTGTGAGTACAAGCAGTACATCGCAATACACACTATTGTAATACTCGTTCTGTGTCAGGATGATTGTTTTTGTATAGTTATATACTTATTTGTGCACTGACTGCTTTTGGGTGTTTGCATTACAGTTTTTCTCAATTGCTAAGACATGCTGGGATCCACTTGATCTTCATCATCGCCTTCTTAGCGCTGCAGAAGTATTCTCTTGCAAATGTGTGAAGACTTTTTCATTTTTCACATTTTTACACCTTTTTTTCAAAACGTTAACTCATAGATCTCATAGAAAGACCCAAACCTCTATTGGATCATCAAAGGTCATGCAGATTGGGGACTAGGTTAATTGATAACTCTAAATTGTCCGTAGGTGTGAATGTGAGCGTGAATGGTTGTTTGTCTCTATGTGTCAGCCCTGCGACAGTCTGGCGACCTGTCCAGGGTGTACCCTGCCTCTCGCCCAGTGTCAGCTGGGATAGGCTCCAGCCCCCCCCCGCGACCCTCAAGAGGATGAAGCGGTTAGAAGATGAATGAATGAATGTCAAACAAAATGAAGACATCTATTCACAGCTGATAGAAATTACTTACATAAATATGAATCTAATGCACCTGTGGGAGGCTTTTGTTTTTACACAAGTCTTCAATCAGCAATCAGTCGATATTCACTGATAAAAGATGCCACCTATGTGTTTGTATTTGCAGGCGTGGATCAAAGAGGCCAAAGGCATATACAGATGAATAAAAAAAATGCACTTTATTAGGAAATGCAGCAGCGTTTGTTATCTGTAGTAAAATCATCTTTGGAGAAAATACAGCTCCTTTTTTGGCACCTACTATAGCTTTGTAAAATATCATCTGATGACAAATCAAGGTTGAGCCGAATCTTGTTAATATCTGTATTATTTTGACCATTGTGTAATGATTTATTCAAAGAATATATTCATTTGGCTACAAGTTGTGTTGTAAGATGGAAGTAATTGATTTATTGCATGTTTAACTGTTTAGAAAATGTAACTTCTGAGTGGACAAACGTGCTCATGCAACTGAGAAAAACTAACCTTGTTTAGATTATGCTTTTATTCTGAAGTAATCCGGAAGTCGCGCTGTTGCTGTCGGGTGCCCAACGAACACGCACCGACTAGAAACTGAAAGTTACAGTGAACACAACGACGCGGAAATGCACTAAAGTAGTTGGCCGGTGATATAATGTTAGAGTTTATAAACTATTTTGTCCGGGAATACGATCTTAGAGTTTATAGATTCCTTTGTCCGTGTTGGTAATTTGCTGTGAAACGTTTATTTCTAAAGCGTCCGTGTGTTCATAAACACACCATGTTATGCTAAGTCTTGATGTTAGCAACGGTAGCCGTTACCTTAAAGTAGCGTTAGCATGGTTGCTTCATCTTTTGGATGTAAAGTTATTACGATAAATAGGATTCAGTCTACGTAAAATAATTCACCAGCTGCGGTGTGAGAGTCTGCTACCAGCAGAGACATGGATCTGGACACCGAAGTTGAAAGGTGGGTGTTGACGCACAGCTTTTTGACAGCGGAGATAAGTTCCCCCTGCCATCTTTGTTACGCTGTCTCTTTAAGAAGACATACTGCACAAGTAAAGTTATTGTACTTCCTAAATGCTTAACTTAACTAAATGTTCCATTTTTAAGTTGTTTGCTAATTTGCCTACCTTACTTTGTACTAAACTAACTATAGTACCCAGCTACATATGCAGGTATATTAAAGTATGTATACTTATTATTAAACCCTCGTACGCGGAGAGTTAATTCAGCTGTCACTTATGTTTCACATCTTTTCAAATTACTTGACCAGTCTTTGGTGATCTACCTGACTTATTGTCCATCAGTGTTCTTAGAGGAGTCTCCTAATAAAATGCTATTGGTCATTAATTAGGGTCCGGGCAGCTAAACTGCCAGGACACTATTGTAATCCTAGGTATTCTTCTTCTTTCTTCTTCCGAGGAAATCATACTTCCCATGCGTGAAAACTCACCAAACTTTGCACAAAGGTCCAGTCCCATGCCAGATATCCTCAGCTGTAAACTCAAGCCAATAGTCCTGATGGTGGCGCTACAGCAAGCGTCTAAAGTTCAAAACTTTGAAAATCCATAACAAATCAAGCATACGTGCTACGACTTCACAACTTTCATCAAACTGTAGCCCCAATACTGAAGAAACTTTTGTACATTTAAACCTATTAAAAATTATGAAATTCATCACTGTTTTTTCAAAAACTGTAAAACTTCTTAAACCTATCTCCTCCCACAATTTTTGCTCAATTGACACCAAACTTGCTACAGAGCATCTTCAGACTCTCCTACAAAAACTACGTTTCTCAGATTTTTGATTTATCAAAAATTGAGCCGACAGTGCATCAAAATGTTTGACTGTAAACAGTACTGTAAACACATACATGCAAATTCTTGGTAAATAAATCTTCAATGTTCATGAAAAAAAGACAAAATTCTAGAGTCATGGTAGATGATGTGTGGCACATTTCAGAATTTTATCTCAAAAACTGAATTTTTGACAGCATTTTGAATTTTGCTCTAATGTGAACAATATAAAAATGTCATTTTTGAACATCAGTTTTTCACTTATGGAGCAAATCAAATCATTGTTACAAACAAATTACCAACATCTCTATGCTGTCTAGATGCAATATGTGTATTTTCAGATTTTTGTTTCCATAACTGAATTTTTTTTTACAGTGGTTTAAAATCTGCTTTTCCATGCATGGATGGCTGCTAAACCTGCACGTCTGGCTTAGTCAATTTATGAAGCTGCATATTAATTGTCACTGACTAATTAGCTCAGTGAGATAGAAATTGATTCTTAGTCTCAGAGGTTGTGAGTTCAAGCCTCAGCTGATGCAAAAGGCAGATTGTGTTGCTAAATTCCTAAATGTCTTCAATTCTTCTGTTTGTTGCTCAGAATTACCTAAAAATGCCTGGACCCGACCCATCGCTGCGCAGCAGCTATAATTCCCTATTGGATTATTTAAAACAGTGTCACACCCACTAACATCCTCTTTTCATACCCTCAGGATCTTTAGGCTGGAGGAAGATGATGATGATGAGGAGGAGGAGAAGAAGTGTAAGAGGCCACCCTCCAGCTATGGCTCAATGAAGAGTGACAGTGATGAGATGGAGGAGGAGGAGGAAGAGGAGCAGGGAAAAGGAGCAGAGGTTGTTGAGGCCTTCACTGCCCCATTTCCTGTGGCCCTACCTGAATCGACTACTGAGGAGGCGACCGGGTACTGCAGTTTGATTTGATATTTAAGCATTATCCCAGTGTTTCTGTGTTTTGGCTGTTTCACCACAGATTGTGTTAGGTTGTTCATAACTGCCATCTATACATTTGCTGTACTCCGCACCTGAGCTGGTGTTGACCTTGTTGAAAGCTGCTCAGTAAAGGCAAAGTTTGGATTAAGTTTTGTGAATCACAGGATGTATTGCTCCTTCCCAGGCTCTGGGTGGCAGTGACAACCTTTTCACAAATTTCCTATGCACAAGTCGGATTTCCTTCCTTCAAGGCTGCCCTCGGTATCTGTTCATTTTAGTACAATATGCAAATCAGTTTGCTTGTACATGCCGGTATTCTATATGAATTCATTTTTCTAAAAACAGAGGTTTGGCTCTTTATGCTGCTAAAATTCAGTCCACTGTGCTATGTTTTGAAGGGAGATGTTTCTTTCAGTGACTTAAAAATTGCTAACAGGAACTTGACCAGGACTTACCAGGTGGACGTTGTCCCTAATTTTTTGCCAGGTTGCAGATGGTTCGCTCAGAGTCTCCAGAGACCCTCTACACCATGACCACACAGCAGACCAAACCACCGGGAGCTCTTGTCATTGACACCAGGTGGAGGACACACACACACGCACACACACAGAGGATTGTCTTTCATAAATCTGGACAATGTAAATCAAAGCTACAGCTAAGTTTACTTATTGCCTTTTTTGCTGATGCACGCAACTGGCATAATGATGTGTATAACATGTCATTGATATAGTTGTTAACAATCACTGGAATTCTATCTGTCGCTCCCAAATTCACCACTCGCCTCAAATTAAACATTTGTTTATATCAAATCATTTTTGATAATAATATCTTGACTAGCTTTGTTTTTACTTATATGTGAAAACAGTAAAAGACACCCCCATTTTGTAACACCAAGTTTGGGGTAGAGACTTGATAAAGACATCTAACACTTGTGTAGATAAATAGAGTATTATTACCTTAACAAAATGATGTATGCGATTTTTGTTTGAGTGGAGTCAAAAAGAGACAACACATCAAAATGATCCTCAGACAATATATGCAGTGTTCCGTCCTGCATTTCTAACTTTCTTCCTTTTTGTCTCTCAGGTCTTCAGATCTGGGGGATTTTTCGGACAACGATGAGGAAGATGCAGATGAAGTTTTGGTAGCTGATTCCCCAGAACCACCTGAGCCTGTTGAACCAGATGATGCAGTGCAGACTGATGAGAATAGCCAGCCAGGCAGACTACACCCAGAGCAGGACCTGCCCCATATTTTCAAGGTTGATGCAGCACAGTTGGTCTGCAATGCCCAATGTTTTCATTTCTTTTGTGTCTTGTTGTTTTGGTCTCAGGACTTTCTTTGACCTGATGATACCTTTTAAATCTATTGTTTGATTTTAATACATCCTGATAATAGTACACATGCCTATTAATATCTATCTCTATTTGTTAAAAAAAAAAAAAAAAACATTATATAATGAAAAAAATAATTAAAATTTGACAAGTATTTGTGGCGCTTTACCAGTTTCCTCAAGTTTGTTAATAAATGATGAAATTTAATTTTTTAATCTTGATATGGCCCAAAGGACATCCACATTATTTCAGCAGGACAATGGCTTAATTACCTTTCTCTCTGTCTGCAGAGTATGCAGAGTGTTTTAACACGCCTGACCAGAGAAGAGCTCTTCAAATTTAAGATGTGGTATTATCAACGGGAAACAGGCATAACCCTGCAACAGGTGATGGAGGGAGACATTCTTGATTTTGTGGATAAGACCCTGGAGGTACTTGGTAAGAAAACACAGCCATAGTACATTAATAGTAAAGCCATAGTTATGAAAATAAGGATTCAGCCTTTGGAGTGCTCATGGACTTACAGGTGTGTTCAAAATAATAGCAGTCCAACATCACTAACCAGGTCAATCACTATTTTTGGTAGAAATTATATTCCTACATGGCAAATAATTTACTAGTAGGTGTAGTAGAGTAATAGAAAACCAACAGGCCCAACAGTCATGACATGCATGCTGCTGATTCTGTGTAATTAAATAATAAATTGAAAGGGGCGTGTTGAAAATAATAGCAGTGTGGAGTTCAATTAGTGAGGTCATTCATTCTGTGAAAAAACAGGTGTCAAACAGGTGGCTCTTATTTAAGGACGAAGGCAGTCAATGGGTCGCTCCAGACAATGTTCAGAAGACCTGTGTACTTTGATTAAAAAGTTGACTGGGGGGGGCGTCGGTAGCGCAGTGGATAGTGCCAGCGCCCCATGTATAATGGCAATGCCTTGCCGTAGCGGTCGCAGGCTCGACTCTGGCTTGCAACCATTTGCTGCATGTCACCCCCCACCCGCTCTCTCTCCCTCACCCTGTTTCACTCTATCCTGTACAATAAAGGCAAAAAGCCAGAAAAATAATCTTTAAAAAAAAAGAAGTTGATTGGGGAGGGGAAAACATATAAAGAAGTGCAGAAAATGATAGGCTGCTCAGCTAAAATGATCTCAAATGCTTTAAAATGGAAACCAAAACCAGAAAGACGTGGAAGAAAACGGAAAACTACCATTCGAATGGATCAAAGAATAGTCAAAATGGCAAAGACTCAACAAATGATCAGTTCCTCGGAGAGCAAAGAAGGTCTTAAGTTACCTGTGAGTACTGTAACAATTAGAAGATGCCTATGTGAAGCCAAACTAACGGCAAGAAACCCCCGCAAAGTCCCGTTGTTGCAAAATAGACAAACATTTTGTGGACTGATGAAAGCAAGATTGTTCTTTTTGGGTCTAGGGGCCGCAGACAGTTTGTCAGACGACCCCCAAACACTGAATTCAAGCCACAGTACACTGTGAAGACTGAAGCATGGTGGCACAAGTATCATGACGTGGGGATGTTTCTCATATTATGGTGTCGGGCCCATTTATGGCATACCAGGGATCATGGATCAGTTTAAATACATCAGAATACTTGAAGAGGTCATGTTGCCTTATGCCGGAGAGGACGTGCCCTTGAAATAAGTGTTTCAACAAGACAATGAGCCCAAACACACCAGTAAGCGAGCAGCATCTTGGTTCCAGACCAACATGATTAGCGTTATGGAGTGGCCAGCCCAATCCCTGGACCTGAATACAATGGAAAACTTGTGGGGTGACATTAAAAATGCTGTTTCTGATGCAGGACTAAGAAATGCAGAGGAATTGTGGAATGTAGTCCAATCATCCGGGGCTGGATGATTTTTTTTGAACAGCCTAATATTCCCTTTTCTTCACTGTCTGTGAAGTAGTGACAAATTTGATAAATTTTTCTTTATGTTTGTATTTGGAATAGACTGCGCAGTGTTCCCAGTGCATTTACATATATGGAAATAAAAGCTATTATAAGGATTTGGGGCTTTACTCACTTTTTTAAACACACTGCTATTATTTTGAGCACAAATACTGTCTGCAATTGCTTACTGATGTTATTTATTTTTTATTTTTTAAATGTTATTAAAATTCTGTTCTGCAGGTCAGGACCGGTCTCTGTTGCACACAATAACCACCCTAGAAAATATCAACAAGAAAGCAGAGGCAGCCGAACTAAAGGATATGTGCAGTAGAGGCAAGTGCGCGTAGGTTTTATCCCATCACGAGCTTATAAAAGTAAAATTTGTTTTAATTAAGTCTGAATGTTGTGACTGCATTTTTGACATTTTACAAAAAGTTATTTAACAGAGCATGGAATGTGCTCTCTGAATTTTTGTGTGTGTGTGTGTCACGGGTCTAAAGTAAGTCAAAATAGATGAGTTTGTATTTTTTCTCCTGAAGACAAGGTGTAACTAATAAAGTATTAAATGCTTCTGGATACCAGTGTCAAGGTGACAATAAAAATGTCAGCCATGTGATTTAGAACCTTACTTTCCCTACACTTTAAGTGAAGTGGGATTCAGGGGTTTAGGGTTGATTGTGGCATGTCTCCTGTGGTGAGAATGTGTAGATTATTATTCAGTGTGAAATCCAGATTCTGAACCACAGTTAGTTTTCTCACTTCCCTCTTTATCTTTGTCCACCACCAGTGTTGATCCGTTTTCACCTGATGCAGGAATTGATCAGAAAATACGAAGTCATCCGTGAGGGGGTCGTTCAAGCCGGAAAGCAGAGTCTTCTAAATACCATCTACGTTGAGCCCCAGATTTCCACCTGTGGTTGTGGAGGCGTTTACCCCTCCCATGAGTACCGACCCCACCCTCCTACACCTCTCCAGGTTCCCAGTGCCGACACCTTTGTGAGTTTGAACAATCTGTTCCGACTACAGACGAGTGATGGCAAGCTGGTGAGGACAGTTGTGACCACTGGGATTCCAGGAATTGGCATGTCTGTCTCTGTGGCAAAATTCTGCGTGGATTGGGCAAGATATCGCGCCAATAAGGTAAATCAACAGAAAATTTAAAGGGGACCTACTATCCTCATTTTCAGGTTCATACATTTTTATTTTCTAAATGCTTTGATGTTCAAAAAACACTTAATATTGTGTCTATTCTGGAACACCTGTTTTTATCTTTTTTAGCGCCTGTCTCTTTAAGCCCCCCCCTGAAAAAAAGCCCAATCTGCTGTGATTGGTCGGCATGTGCGGTTTCTGCACTCACTGTCATTGCATTCGGGGAATGACTAATGAATAGCACCCCTTTCTACGGTGAAAAATCACTAATAAAAGCTTCTAAACCAAAACTTTAACAACTGGACATGTTCCACAAATATGATCTACAGAGAAGGAGAAGTTAAGCGTGTTATGATAATCACGTAACGTACTCATTGTACGATAAATGAATGTGACCTCAATCATTTTGTTTACCTTAATATTACCAGTTGTGTAGGGTTTCTATAACTACTTTTGCAGCCATTATAAAACTTGGGCGCAGCAATTCTCCTGAGGTAACTGTGGTGTTCCCGGAGCTTTGCTAGTCAAAAGAGGCATTGCTTGGTTTTGTTTTTGTCTGCCACATTTTATATTAAGTCTCAAATGGAGTCATTTTAGGCTACTCCTGTCCACCTTATTCCTGAGGGCACTACTGTAGAAATGATAATGGGCGCAACTTCCAGTGAGATAGCGGAGGTAGCATTAAGCTAGTGAGCCTCATAGACTGTCTGTGGTTAGTGGCTAACCGCTAGCGTTGCTTCTTTTTTAAAGTACTTCGCCTTCAATTTAGCAAATACTGATTTCTTTTTTTAACAAATATTAAAGCAATGTTGACCTAGCGTTCTCTAAAATGTCTCTGCGGAGCTCTGGTACCTGTTGCACTGTCCGTGTCTGTAACAACTAACCAGTCTAAGCTAAATTTTTGTCTTCAGCAGCTGTGTGTTGAACATGTAACCAGAACAAAAAGGGATTGCTCCTGTTGCCGAAGGTACTGTTGATATGAGAAATAAAACCACAAGAGTTTCACGAGACATAATGAAGAGAATGACACTTAGACTGACAGGTCCGCCACTCAAAGTCAGTACATGATATCACCGTCTTTCCCCGTCTGATTTCATTCTCAACCTACATTAGAAAATTGTTCGTTGTAAAATAAACTCAGCAACATACCTTGAAATATGTATTTAGTCATAAGGGCTGACAATGTGTTACTGATTTACCGTACTTCCTTTATATCATATAAAAAAAGTTATTGCTTTTACTCCTACTTTAGATCACTATAACTGAAGTGTGCTGCTAAATTCAGCACCATGCTTTGCTCAGAACAGTTCTTAATAAATCAGAAGCAAAACCTATTAACGGCGTCATTAACGCAGATGAGCGGAGGATTAGCTGGGAAACATCACATTTATTCACTTTACGTTAAGCTACAGTTAATACTGAATTATGTTTAATGTTTGGCAAATGTGTTAGTATCTCTTAATAAGTCCTCAGAAATCAGAGGAGCAGATGTTTACCTTAAGCTATCTCAGGCCATGTTAGAGTTAACAACATTTTAAAGGAGCAAGGCAAGCTAATTGCTAGCGTGCTCGGTTGCTTTGAGATGGCTGTCAGAGATGGCAGAGGTGTGATCACATAATCCAGTTTGAGCTATAACAGAGGGTGTGTTCCACGTTTTATCTCCCAGTTGCTCTTGGAAAGTAGCGTTGAGTACCGTTAACAAACTGATACCATTGGAAATCGCCGGTGTCTGTTTAACGGCGGATGTTGCGCCTATAGTTCACGCAAGATATCATAGGAGCTAGGAATAAGGTGAATAAAGTTCCTATAATTTTATGTGTACATTCTTGTATATATAAACAGGTGTTAATTAAAAATATGTTAAATATATATTTGTAATATTCCACTGTCTAAATATTTTTAAAAAGTTAAAGTTATTATGCCATTATATTATCGTTATGTCAGTGGCATAAAATGGTCTCAAAATGACAGTAATACTGTAATCGCAATCATCTCTGGGACAATATATCATCCCACAAAAGTAGTTATCATGACAGGCCTAGAATAAATTAACAACATCGGCAACCAGGATTACATGTTTTCCTGCCGTTAGCATGTAGCTCACCCATTCTTCAGAATTGAGGCAAACCATGTCCTGTGAAAAGAAAACGTAAAGTTGTAACTTATCGACACTTTAGTTCCATTTCTGGGGTAACACATAATTTTTAAAGGATCTATTTATATGAAATAAATATGATTTATGAAATTCTTGAATCTGCGTTCATTTTTTTTTAACTTCTAAACTTGCTAGCTGCCAGAAAAAAACATCTCACACAAGAATTCACAACTTTAAACAATTAAAAAAAGTGTTAAAAGCCTTCAAAATCTAAAATGAATGTGCGTACTGATAACATCCGTGTCAAAATGTATAGCTGTTTTCATTGTTGTTTTAATGTTCTTTGTTTTATCTTTGTTTTATCAGTGTATGTAATGTAAACATTTGCAGTAGTGTGCCTGAGGCAGATGACCATATTGAGAGATTAATTTTGCAAACATTAACCTCAGTATTTGAAACTTAAGCCATGTTCAATATGAATGTCCGACAGTGTAACATTATATTAACTGTATATGTGACCGAAAATAAGGGAAAGCATGATGGGTCCTTTTAAGTTGTTTTTTCACTTGTTTTTTGAAGCTGACATAATTTTCCTCTCCATTTTTTTGCTCAGGATCTGCACTTCATCATCAAAGTCTCATGCCGATGTTTCTGGTACCTGCGAAGCTATGGCGCTCTTTCAGAGAAGATGTCCATCATGGACGTGATAGAATACTATTACCCTGAGTGCAAAGACATGAAATACCTGGAGCAAGAGGACTGTAGATTTCTATTCATACTGGACTCAATGGATTGTTACCAAGCTCCTCTGGACTGGGAGGTATCCCATCTGCACACATACACCTGAGATCCATTCACATTTGTAACTGTAAAAAACAACCTAGAACCTGAATTGTAAAGATAACCAACAATATAAAGTTTGAAGTCTTTGTATCAATTACCAGTTTTTGGAGATAAGCACTGGTCAAGTGAGCAATCCCGGCATGTTTTAAAGGCTACTTACTTGTTCCTAAGCTAACAAATGATGAGCAGAAACTGATATATTTGTCTATTTTTCTCTTTTCTCTCTCTTCAGAATGCCCCAGTAATAAATGACAATTACACCAAAGCACATCCCGACGTCCTGATTGTAAATATCATCCGAGGCACTGTGCTTCGTGGTGCCCGCGTCTGGATCCTGGGGAGACGGGGGGCTGTCTCACAAATACCATCTCAATTTGTTGACATCGTCACAGAAGTGCAGGGCTTTAGGTGTGTGTGTACATGCACTGTATGTTGGTTTTGTGTGCAGCCGTTCAAATTTTAGCTTTTGGAAATCTCATTGTATTTGCTGCTGTTTTTGGCCTTGTGTGTCTACTTTGTGTGCATGTGCAGTAACAGAACTGAAATGGTTCAGCAGCAGAATTCACCCAGTTAAAATCAATTTTAACCTTTTTCGTTCTGGCCTATTTTAATCCAGTTTTATTTATTTATTTTTTTTGTCCCCTCTTTTCTCTAGTGATGAGATGAAGGATCAATTCCTGACCAAGCGCTATAGCGATGCAGCGCTGGCAGCGAAAATCGTGGCCCATTACAAGCGACTACCGACACTCCATATGCTTGCCCGACAACCCTTTGTCTGCTGGATGTTGGCCACAGTTTTCGAGCGCTGCTTCCGTTATCAGGCCTATGGGGAGCACCCCCCCAGGCTGACGCCCTTCTACGTCAGCATTATGATCATCCAGACCAATCGCAGGCTGGGGTTCTACTATGGCAAGCAGGATCATGACCTGGTAACATGCAAATTTATTTTCTTTTATTCTTTTTTTTCTAAGGTATGTCACAGTTCCTAGTGGCTTAATTCACAAGTACAAAAATAAACCACTAAAATGCTACTGGTCCTGTCGTCTGTATCAGCCTTTCACTTCCCATTAGTAATTTTTTACAATCAGAAATTTATCTATCATTAAAATTTTAATATTACAGTATCGTGGCCATCCACGATACTGTGCCACCAATGCAGTCCGATACAGTTGACCTAAAATTATTATTTTTATGAAGCCTATAAGTTTCAATACTTGCTGACTGTATTATATTGTGGTGTCTGTGTTTTTTGCCCTGCCTCACATTGCAATTTTCTGCTTACCAACAATAATCCAAACTGCTGCATCAACAGTTAACCCTAGCTTTGAACACCTGTATCAGAGTATCAACAAAACCAAACATTGAACCTAACTGACTTAATCTCTCAGAAAGCCCGAGCCTTTTTTATTTATTTATTTATTTATTTTATTTTTTTTTCAAGAAAAGCTAATTAACAGCTTCACTTCAGCGTTAGAACTTGTCACCTCAATGTCCCCTTTCCACTCAGAAATGGTCCGGTGATGAGAGACACCTGCTGACAAAGATGGGGAAGATGGCCTTTAAAATGCTGGAGAGGAATACCAGCGTGTTCTTTGAAGAGGACGTGAAGGAATACGGTCTGAAATTGACTGAGGTGACGGTGTTCTCAGGCATGTGCACTGAGCTCCCTGCTGCTGCCTCGGACGAAAAGAGGAAGTTCTGCTTTATACACTTCACCTTTCAGGTAAAACTCCATTGTCATCTACTCATCATCTAATTTTTTCCATGAAACCTTTTTTTTTTTTTTACGGTGCTGTACCATAATATAATATTCTGAAAACCATTTTGCAGTTATCATTCAGTGTTTTTTAAAGTAGCTGAGCCATGGGTTTAATGTCAAAAGAGGTTATATATAAATGGGTGAGTTTAGCTAGTTGCCTCAAATAAGATATGATCAGATAATTGTATGTGTACACCAAGATGAGTTCAAAAGTTTTAAACCTCTGAACAAGAAAAAAGGTACATTTTGATATATATACACATATATATTAAATAATTAAATGCGTATAAAGCAAACATCAAGAGATAAAAGAACAATTAACACAAGACACAAGATTAGGACTTAAAACAACTACATGCTGCTCGTCCAAGCCCACCTATCAGAGACATGTCCTTAGACTGCCTGGCCACCAGAACCCCCCTAAAGATTCACCTGAACAATCACCCCATGTCTCGTCTCCTCCAGGAGTTCATGGCCGCTCTGTACGTCTTCACGATGTTTCGCACAGAGTCCAAGAACGTTCTGGACTCTGCACTGGTGCACAAGCCCAAGATCTTCACACCCAAGGATCAGACCAAGTCAGCAGCAGGCCTGGTCCAGTGTGCCGTGGCACGAACCCTCGGCTCCCCGCTGGGCCACTATGACATGTTCCTGCGCTTTCTGTGCGGCATGCTTTCCCGGGACTGCCACGACAATCAGCTCCGTGGGCTACTCTACAGCCACAGCACACCCAAGGTGGCCGGTCTGGATGACGTGCAGCGCCTGCTGGAGCAGACGATACAGACTGCTAAAGAAGACCGTGTGGAAAACTTGAAGGAGTGCCTCAGAGAAATGACCCAGGAAGATGAGTGAGTCTGGGATAGATTGCTTCAGATAAATCAGTGACTTTATATGGACATGATTGGTCAAAGAGAAGTACAGTCTGCTCTGTTATATTTGGTCATAGAAATCATGAGTGATCACAGTGTGTGTGATGTTTATTTATATTGTTAATCATATCACTTTTATTACTAGTCTTTCCATGATGATTTAATTTCATTTAATTGAAAAAAAAAATCTCTCATTTAGCAGTTATTACCACACATTTCTTCTCTTCCATTATCCCTCTGGCTACTCTCTACTCATGAAACAGGATTGAGGAAAGTGGGTACAGACTGATAACTTTGTAAAAAAAAAAAAGAAAAAAGAAAATACCAACTGGTTTTCTACTTGTGCTATGTGTCACTGTTTTTTCTCAATAAAACGTTTTCGGAAAAATAAAGTAATGTTACTGTCATATCAGTAAAGTTAAAATGTTTTCTAGGAATTCAAGTACAGTTCATGCAATACTACATCATGATTATCCACCTTACAATGAGCACTAATGAAAATATTTTTTACAATGGATACTTCTTCATCCATTAGTAATTTTTGATTCAGATATGTTGAGACTTCAATACTTGTGACAAAAGAAGAATTGAACCATTGAGAGATTTGTGAAATGTGAGAAGTGAGAGGAATCTGACTTTGTTGATTGACAGTAAACCTCATGAATGAGGTCATGACATCACCTGAGTGCAAACACACCAACTTGAGCACAGATGGTGAAGGCATACACCATCATTTTTAGCTCCTAACTAGGGTAACAACAAAATATGATTAACAATGATTATGTGTTTCTTGATTCTGATTATACACTGATTATTGATACATTCAGTTGAGTAAAATATGAGTAAATATTTCCCACAGAAAGCAAATCAGTCAGTTATTAGAAAGTCAGTACAAGTGCAATGAACAGTGAATGCAAAAATCAGTAGTCCACAACACCAATATTCATTCAAACATAATATCAAGAAGAATAGTGGAGTGACTCTTGTAGTTTCCAGAGCCCCATGCAGTCGTCATGATGGATCTACAGGACATGAACGAGACAGAACATACAGTGAGAAGAACATTTCTGCTGTCAACCTGGAAAACATAACAGTTTTCAGCTGATATACCTTGGTCTCGAGAGTGAAGTGATTATGGCGAGGCCTTTCCATTCAGATCTGAAAATGAAAAGAAAGATAAACTTTGTCAACAATCTCATGTCAGAATGGGTGGAAAACCAAACAGCAGCTTACCTTGGCAGATGAAAGGCAGCTCTTTATGGCAGTCTTCGTCCAGCCACTTGAATTCTTGTGACCCTTTCACCTGGATGACCTTTCCACAGTGGTTGTTTAAGGGGTCGACAAAAGCGCTACTGCTCCAATGATGTTCCTTTACTCTTTCCCCTGAAACCCACTGCCAGGGGACGTTTACACCAAAGATGGAGCGCTCCAGGCCGATCCACACTCCACCATCCAAGCCGCTCTTATTTTGTAGGACAGAGTTCACTGCGTCCTGCACTGTCTGGTTGGTGATTTGAACCAGGGCGGAGTTCTTGTTGTGGCAGTGCTGCAGGGCATCAATCCAGCTTTTGTGTTCCGGGTAGAACTGGAGACCTGCATCAAAGAGGTGACACTGAGAGTTTGTGCATGTCGCAACCAGGGGTGCTGCCAGAGACTTTAGACCCCATGAAAGAATATAATACTGGGCCCCCACAGATCATCCTTATAGGCTCCATTGTTGTAACAAACCACACCTGCAAAACCCATTTGAGGACCTGAAATATTAATAATAAATGTATGTTTGCAGGCTGGAGTCTCTGCTGTAGTCCCATGGTAATCACCTCACATGTAGTCTACTGGCATTGAGCATTGGTGTGTAACATGATGAATACATTGCACTTTATTACTGAATCATACTTCAGGTCCATCGTGTTAACCAGCTCATTGACTCTCCACTGCCCAAAGTCAAATGGTGTCAATTAATCAGGTGTATGGATTTATATGGATTTGTCTTTTAAATAACACATGGAAAACATTTTGTGCTTTTGTGTCTAATTTATAGTTTCTCTTTATTTTAGATACATATTGAAACCTGTTTTACATCTTAAATCTTATTTTTTTTGTATCCCCAGTTGTTGTGGGACAGTTGTCGCTACCTGTTTATGTTGTTTGTGTGTTCATGTTGTAACAATATTTAATGCTGCTTTCTTGACCAGGTCTCTCTTTAAAAAGACTTTAATGTCAACAAGACTGTGACCTCAGCAGCTTTCCTGTACAACTAGCACCTTCAACAAAAGGAGCATTGTTTCATGTACGCTGCTGACAAAGCCAATACATTTACATTTCCTTCTTGATAACCAAAAAGCATCACCCAGAGAGCAGATATTTGCATCCTGTAGGACTGAAAAAAACCTCCTCACTTTGGATTTGCATGAAGTTCATGGAAACAGGGAACTGCTGTTTTTAGCTTTTGGATGGACACAGAGGCCTCTATCATTTATTTTGATATGGGTAGATCCTGTTGCAAACACTGAATACAGTGGAAGAAACGTGTTTCCAAAGAACATCAGACAGAAACAACACACACAATGTTGATTTGCGTTCATCCAAAGTTTCACTATATATTGTAGGTTTTAACATCAATGTCAAAATGTACATTTTGCTGATTTATTGTTTTATACATCAGACAAACATGAAGGAATATGAAGAACTGTCAATGTCAAAGATGACACTACATGTTTAATTTGGGAAAAACTGAGAAAGCAAAACATTTCGTTTGCTTCAAGTTTGAATACATTCAGACAACTGTACACTACTCAATAAAACTAAATGAACAGATTTAATTTAAATGTTGTTTCATGTCACCAGTATGGTATGGTCACAGTAGCACAGTGGGTGGTTACATTTGCTCATTTAGAGATGGTATCCAAGAAATAATGAAGCATTAAATCAATTTGACCCTTAAGAAACAGCCATCCATCCATCCATCCATCCATCCATCCACTGTCAACTACTTATCTGGAACCAAGTAGATGGGGCAGCAGGCTAATCTAGGTACTTCAGACATCCCTTTCCCCAGCAACCTTTTCCAGCTCCTCCATGGGTATCCCGAGGCCTTCCCATCCCAGATTGGATATATAATCCCTCCAGCATGTTCTCAGTCTGCCCTGGGGTCTCCTACCTACCCTTATTAAACAGTCAAACAAGAAACATGCACCAAAATCAGACTGAAAACATCTCCTTAGCACCAAGTCAGCTATAAGCAAAATGACTTATTTGCCACAGATGTTTTTAATAACTTGTGTGCCCCTCTCTAACGTTCACACACTCCTGGCAATGACGTGAAATACACCTGATGATCATCACAATATAATTTTGGGGTATGTCCTTCCATTGTTCAACCAAGGCACTGGGGATGCTCTGAACATTACCTGAAGGATGCTCTCAGCCTCTAACACCTGGATAGCATGTCCCAGACATTCAGGATTGGGTTTAGGTCAGGAGACCACAGACTCTACCAGTCCACCACAGAGATACCTTCGTCCTCAAGGAAGGTCATGGACAGCCCAGCTGTGTGGGGATGGTCATTATCTTACTTTAAAGGGATAGTTTGGATTTTCCTAAATGAGGCTGTATGAGCTACTCAGATATAGTCAGTGTATTATGTACAGTAGATGGCCGTCAGCACTCTCCCTGTTTGGAGAAGCAGACGGGAGTAGCACCACAGGAGCTCAGTAATGCATTGCTGTGGATGGGGGTTTGCAGCAAAACATATTTTAGCCTCTTTAAAAAGGTCTACCAGTAAACTAAAGTTTGGAAATCTCCTCACACTTGTACCCTATGTTACAGTGTATACACATTACACACTGACAGTGTCTTTAGACTTAACATAACCTCCCCCCAAAATTAAAAATCACTCTCAATCCCTTATAAACAAATGAGCACTCTGGTGTGGGTGTGTTTCTTTGGCCAAAAGGCGGAGGAGGTAAACAGCTCTATAAAGTGATGCACAGTGAAGACTCCGGTTCACATTTTCCTACCCACCCTCCATACGCATTTTACAGAGCCACAAGTCTTCATTTATTGGGTAAGTTTTTGATGAATTCATACAGCATTAACATCAGATGGATACTGTCATTTTGGTGTTTAATCATGTAGAACGACTTAATACAAGTAGATATATTTAGACTTAGATATTTTTATTTTGATGTAGAAAAGTTGTGCATGGAAATTATAGATTAATTAGTGTGTTATTACACATTAGGTGCATGTTTGTCACATTAGAAATCAAGAAAAATCAAGACTCTTGAATATTTTTATTTCAACATATTGCATATTACGTTCCCAACGAATGTTGCTGCAAGTTGAAATATGCAAATTATATTCCCATGAATAGATGAGCTAAATCTGGATCCATGGTGTGCTGTGCACTTCTCTCCTTAATCTGTAAACTTTTTTCTTTGGTTTCAGAAGCCATGGCACAGTTCATCCATCTCTTGCTGCTGCTGGATATGTGTCATGTTGCAGCAACATATGTTTATGAAAGACAGGTGTGGCTGCTGGAGGGAAGCAGTGCCACTTTCCCATTTCCTAAAGATAATGGTCGAACCATTAAATACTGTGGCAGAGGAGGCAGCAAGTGTGAATGTGATTCAGGCAGGTGTAAGTCCAATAATGCCAGCCTCCCCGGAGTCACAGTGACTGACAGAGCCCTCACCATTACCAACTTTACGCGAGAGAATGATGACATCAACCTCTGCTATGATCAATTACAACGGTGTGTGTATCTGAATGTGTCAATAGGTAAGCACTTTAATCATTAGCCAAGCTGTGTTATCTCCTCAAAGATATTAAAACATTATTTAGAGTTCCTCTGTTTTTAAATTCACATGCTTTTCAAATGTCCAAATACCCAGTTTCCTTAAATGAAGCTAATGTCAGAGGAGCAGGATGAGTTATATTGTCACAGCTGAGGGAATCATTTCATGTTGAAATGAACTTGGTCTCCCACATGACAGACTGTCAGAGTGTCACTTACTACTTGAACTTAATTCCTGGCATGAAGCCCAACAAGATGTGTGCACTTCAAACACTTTATTAGCATGTTTGCAGGAGAAATGGATTTAACAAATTCACATAGAGGAAATGAATAATGAGGAAGTTAAAGAAATCTGTCTGCACTCTGACTCTAACTATTTTCTGGATTCTTCTATGTTTTTATTTATCAGGTTGTTCAGAGTCGCATTTTTTGACCTTTGCAAAAGGTCAACCCAAACACAAGATGACGACTGTTGCTGACTGCAGGAGACTCTGTACTGAAGATCCCACCTGCCAATACTTCACATTTTATAAACCGTAAATATCTGTTGTGTGGACTCGTGGCCATAGAAAACATAATGAGCCAGCATATTTCTGTCATTTGATAAATATTTACTTTAAAAACACTATGTAGCAGCACATAACTGATGGGACATCTGATTCAACACAGATTTGTGATCAGCTTTACATTTTTCCCCACAGCAATAAAAACTGTTACCTGATGACATCAAGAGATGACATGCTGATACACCTTCATTCCAACGCTGTCTCAGGGAACAACTGTGGTGAGTTAAACAATAAACTATAATTCTTTTCAGTCTTTATTAGTCCCACAATTTTTCCTTAAAAACCACAAAAAAGAAAAACAAAATATCATTTGAAATCGGACTCTTAAAAGGCATCATATCCATCTCTATGACTCTCTTATGACTAACATTTAAAATATTATAATAATGATAATAATAATAATAACAATAATAATAATAATAATAATAACACCATCATCCCATCAACATCCCTCCTGGTCCGACCCCTCCCCAACCCTCAGATGAGGAAGAGGAAGAAGAAGGTGAGCAGTATCTGTCTGGTAGTAGCTATTGTTTTACCCAGAGAAATAATTGGAGCCAATAATAATAACAATAATAATAATGATCATGATAATGATAATAATGCCACTTTTCACTGTATGTTCTGTCTCTTTTGTGTCCTGTAGGTCCAAATTGCCAATAGATTATATTCTAGACGGGAGCTGAAAATGATGGTGTATGCCTTCGCTACTGATTTTTGCATTGACTGTTCATTGCACTTGTACTCACTTTCTAATAACTGACTGATTTGCTTTCTGTGGGAAATATTTACTCATATTTTACTCAACTGAATGTATCAATAATCAGTGTATAATCAGAATCAAGAAACACATAATCATTGTTAATCATGTTTTGTTGTTACCCTAGTTAGGAGCTAAAAATGATGGTGTATGCCTTCACCATCTGTGCTCAAGTTGGTGTGTTTGCACTCAGGTGATGTCATGATGTTCTGAGTTTAAGAGACAATGGTGGCAGAGGTAGAGCGTAGTGATCGGAGGGCTCTGCCAACAAGGCCTACAATGGGAGGGGAATGTGAACAGCATGAAAGTGAATGTAATATTGAAACAACTGAGTCTGCTCCAGGGTCCAGGTCAGTGTGTGTGTGTGTGTGTGTGTGTGTGTGTGTTAGAACTCTGATGGACTGCATTTTATTTACTGGTAAAGTGTGGGTAAAGATCTAATGAAACAAGCCTGAAGAGGGATTTTCATTCCACATTTCTTTCCCTGTAAAACCAATATTGTGATTTATGTAATGCAAGTTCCTATATAATATCATTTATTCAATAAAAATAAACATGTTTCATCTCACTTCCTTCTCTTCTTGTTTATTAATATCCTGTCTCTATTTTGAAGCCAGTTGCATGCATGCCTAGTACAATGATATCAATCTGTTGGTTTGATTTCACTGAAATACACTCTAAAGATCAACATTATCCTCTCATAACATCATTGCAGTCATTACATTTTGTGTATTTAGCCTAAATTTAATCAATACTTTCATCAGAAATCATTTCATGTCGACACAGCTCCAGAGACCCACCATCATTAACCCTAGGTGAGATCTTACCTGAATGTTTCATCACATTCCTGTTAATAGTTCACCCAAAAAGTCAGAATAACAATGGCATCAAATTACATGAAGCAGTTCTTACTATATCATAGTATACCATATACACAATTACAGTGTTAGTGTGCATCAGTAGTATGTGCAGACCTCAGGGTTTTAAGTCATCCATCATAATAACATCAGTTAGCCATCTTTATTCTCATTTAACAAAATTAGGTTACTGGTAACTTAAATTATTGGAACAACATGTAGAGAAAATACACATCTGGTAAATACTTTATGCATCCTTGTTTTTAGAATACCTACAGAGTTAGGTCCCATCAGTCTCAAACCAGTCCAGTTGAATATTGGGTAACAATTCAGTGACGTCACATTTAGTTTTGTTGAAGAAAAAGGTGCAACTATGTTCATTTAGTTGTGAGTGTTAAAATGTTTTTACAGACAGTAGTCCTAACTGCAGTTTTTATATATGTATATATATCATCAGAATCAGATGTAGATGCTTTACTATAAACTATGCTCCATCTCACTGGAGATTTGATTTTACTGTTAGCAGTTTTACACCAGGTACATGGAAAGGCACTGCTAAATAAAGACTGCCATCCTATGGCCACTTATGATAGTGCAGCTTTTGTTGGTAATAATATCAGTGATGCATCTTTATTCTCAGTTCATTTAATCATGAATCATGTTACACACCAATGCTCAATGCCAGTAGACTACATGTGAGGTGATTACCATGGGACTACAGCAGAGACTCCAGCCTGCAAACATACATTTGTTATTAATATTTGGGGTTGCTTGTATTAAATGTCGTGCAGCTTTGGACAGATCAAACAATCCTGACCTTCACAAATAATGAAAAGTAAAACATCACTGCGATGATGGTTCACAGGTACACGAGATGAATTAGTGGTATGGGCGCCATTAAAGTGATAGTTCAGGTTTTTGGACATGAAGTTGTGTGAAACGCTGACCATCTATAGCTCTGATGTGACGGTGTCACTACTCTCAACGAGCCTCCTGCTCTGAGAAATCGCCCGTAGCTTACCGGAGAAAAAGTAGTTCTGAAGATGTACGGAGGACACGTAACCAAAGAGTTTTAAGCTATAAAAAAGTATGCATGTATTTTGTTAGACTATTTCAATAATTTTAAAACATCCCCGCATTACGTCAGACCTTGCTATCAATTGGGACTATTTTCTGGCGAGTATCACTCCGCCGTGCAGGCCCTCAAGAGAGCACAGCAACAGACATCAATAAGACAGTTCATCACCACGCCGTGCAGGTGCGCAGGATAGCAACGGCTAACGACAGCTTCATCGGCTGTTTCCAACAGAGAACCAGTAGGCTATTATTAGTGAGGAAAAAGATGTACTAGCCCTATATATACCTACTACTACAGCGCAAACACCGGCTCAGGCTCACGACACACCCTCGTCAGCTGCTGTAGGTAAACAGAGGAATACCAAAATGGTGCGAACAGCTGTGGGAATAAAAACATCGCCGGTGTGCCGGATTAACTGGTGTTCAATCAACTGGTGAGACAGATGTGTGGTGGGCGTGGCCTTTGTGAACCCGCTGTCAGCTAACCAGTAAATAAACATTGCGATCGCTTCGTGTCTGCATTTCATTCATCTAAAGCTGTCGTTTGCAACATTATGATACAGTATACTGGTCTGGACATCATTCACATTAATGAATCGCAGTTTCCACTGATATCCTCCAAAGACACGTTGAGCCACGGAGATGTCAAGCCAAGACGAGAGCCAGGAGAGCACGATTCCCTGTGACATTCAGCAAACACTTCACAATAACGTAATAAAAACATGAATGCATCCAAAATGTGAGCGGGTGATATGTTAAAGTCACACGATTTCAGTCTATAGGCTACAATACTAACGTTAGTCCGTGCCTCTGATGATCAGCGTTTCCTACACCTGTGCGCACCTGTGCATCCAAATCGCTTTAAAATTAGAGTTCACAGTCATGTGAAATGTTTATGAATGAGTTTAAATGAACTGTAAAGAATATCGCTGTGTTGAGCGAAATTACAGTGTGTAGCATTTGGTGTAAAACACGATCGATAATAGTATCACAAGTCCATCTGAGCGGATCACGTGTTCCCACAGTGAGCTGCTCCACACTACACGCCAACACTTCTGACTGTATGTGTAACTCGCGGGCTGTGGGAAAGCACAGACAGCTCACAGATCCACTTGATATGGAATTAATAATGATATATGATAAAGACTGATGACAGGAACATTTTGTAACCGACTTACTGGCATTTACAGTTTTGTAAACAGGCAAGAAACACTGCGGTCAAGAAACCTACGTTGTCCAGTCCGTTGTCATCGCAATTCAGTGTAAAGAGGCCTACATAAAATATGTAAAAATTCCACAATGTTTTAAATTAACTGGTCGATAGATGTTTGCGTGAGGCTGTGGTTTTGATGCAGATCTCAGAGAGGCATATAATGACGAAGTATCGATGACGGTTCAGAACACGGCGAGCGTCAGCAAATCTTTTAGACTCAGACTCAGACAACTTTATTAATCCCACACGGGGCAATTGGTTTGAGCAGCCCAGCACAACAACATGTGAGCACAACACATACAATAAACACGTAGAATAAAAAATACAAAGATGCTAGGAATACAGTGGAATCAGCAATCGATAAATAGAAAAGTGGCAAGGTTAATAAATATAATAAATATAGGCCCATAAAATGTCAATAAAGGCTACATGTTTCTATGGTCAGTCTTATATTTGTAACATCACTAACATAGTGTCTGAGAACTTTATACGCAGGCTAACGTTACATACAGCCATAAGTGAAACACAGTCTGAGTTGTTTCCACCCAGCTCACACTCTGCTGTGGCAAATTGTGATGCGCTCAGATTAACTTGTGATTCAACATCTGTCTCAGTTAAATCATAGATATTGAAGGCTACACACTTTTATCTATCTCCTTATAAAGATATTTTACACAATTCACTAATACTCATTAATACAAATTAGACATGACAGGTAACTATTGTTTTTAGCAAGGACAGTAATACGCACGAGTGTAGTAGGCTAAACTAAACAGCTTTGTTGGCCGCCTGCTCTATCCACGAAGCCACCGACACCCTTTCATTGTGTAATGTAGCCTATCTTTATGTTACGGAGTGGGCAACGTAAGTGTCTCTGTTAATGCCTGTTTACAAAACTGTAAATGCCAGTAAGTCGGTTACAAAATGTTCCTGTCATCAGTCTTTATCATATATCATTATTAATTCCATATCAAGTGGATCTGTGAGCTGTCTGTGCTTTCCCACAGCCCGCGAGTTACACATACAGTCAGAAGTGTTGGCGTGTAGTGTGGAGCAGCTCACTGTGGGAACACGTGATCCGCTCAGATTAACTTGTGATGGGTGAATTCACGTAATGTGGGACATTTTTTGCAATTCAGACTTCTGGTCTGTATTGCGATATGAAGCAAACACTTTCAATATACATCCAGTACCATTCTGAAATCCCCAGGTTGTGATCTAATAAAATCAAAAGAAAAAATACTGATATTACATTCCTAAAAGCAATGCTATACATATCAAAATTCTGATTGCCAAGTTGTCTCGGGCAGTCAGCATTTCCTAATGTGGGACAGTCATTTCCCTAATGTGGGACAGTGAAAGGTCTGTTTAAAAGTCACCTTAATTCACATAATAAATGCTAATTTTCAAATGTGTCTGTTTACTAAAATAACCTTTAATGTTATTGCTGTTAATGGCAAATCAAACAACAGCAAATAAAATAGATAGGGTTGTAATACTGCTCCATGTTTTATTCCATAGTAGTCTACACGCCTACACACCTTTAACCCTGAGTTGTAGCATGGATTTTGGGACATTCCAGGCCCTGCAACCTCAGTTGTGGGACTCCACCAGCCCCAGCAATCTCTCTGAACTCTGCTATGGCTCCCCTCATTCTGTCTTCCCTCCAGTGGTTGAGCTTTCTTTCCCTTCTTTCTTTCTTTCCCTCGTTTCATCTCCCTGCCTTACTCACCTTTGCCATTGTGACCTGAAATACATTCCATTTAATTAATCAGTAATGTGATATCCTGTGCTAACTTCTGAATTTAAACATTTATCATGAACATTATTAAGAAAGTCTAAAGTCAGAAACAAAAACTCCTAAACCATTTTAGCATTTGATACAATGATACAGCAACTCACAGTTATTGAAAAACGTTTGCTCTTTATTTAAAATATCCCAAATAATGCATTATAACAATAAAATCATGTAAACAACCATTGCTATTGCTCAGCATATTCAGCTACACACAGTTTTGCCTAACAGAAGCACATTTAGAGCTGTCCCACATTAGGCAAACCATCCTGTCCCACTTTAGGGAGACATGTTTCCTAAAGTTGGACAGTAGGAATTTTGATTGAAATTCTGAATATTGAGAATATTTTCACCACATTAGGATATTTTGTGATGCATAAACATGTTACAAACACATTCTGATAAACAATTAGCAATATTGTTGTTTTTTTAAGAAATGTATGCCCTTAATATCAACTTTGTCTGAACACTACGTCACTAACCTCTTGGTGGTCTTCACACAGAGTGCTTCCCGTTTGAGGGCTGCCCCGCCCCAACAAATGATTGGACATTTCAGATGTCCTGTAATTTTGATCATGTGATATCACAGCTTGTGTGAGCCCACAGCTACATTAACTTTCTTTTGCTAGGGGAAGACCTATCCCTGCTTAAGCTTAAGTGTCCCACATTAGGCGAATTCACCCTACTATTATCGATCGTGTTTTACACCAAATGCTACACACTAATTTCGCTCAACACAGCGATATTCTTTACAGTTCATTTAAACTCATTCATAAACATTTCACATGACTGTGAACTCTAATTTTAAAGCGATTTGGATGCACAGGTGCGCACAGGTGTAGGAAACGCTGATCATCAGAGGCACGGACTAACGTTAGTATTGTAGCCTATAGACTGAAATCGTGTGACTTTAACATATCACCCGCTCACATTTTGGATGCATTCATGTTTTTATTACGTTATTGTGAAGTGTTTGCTGAATGTCACAGGGAATCGTGCTCTCCTGGCTCTCGTCTTGGCTTGACATCTCCGTGGCTCAACGTGTCTTTGGAGGATATCAGTGGAAACTGCGATTCATTAATGTGAATGATGTCCAGACCAGTATACTGTATCATAATGTTGCAAACGACAGCTTTAGATGAATGAAATGCAGACGCGAAGCGATCGCAATGTTTATTTACTGGTTAGCTGACAACGGGTTCACAAAGGCCACGCCCACCACACATCTGTCTCACCAGTTGATTGAACACCAGTTAATCCGGCACACCGGCGATGTTTTTATTCCCACAGCTGTTCGCACCATTTTGGTATTCCTCTGTTTACCTACAGCAGCTGACGAGGGTGTGTCGAGCCTGAGCCGGTGTTTGCGCTGTAGTAGTAGGTATATATAGGGCTAGTACATCTTTTTCCTCACTAATAATAGCCTACTGGTTCTCTGTTGGAAACAGCCGATGAAGTTGTCGTTAGCCGTTGCTATCCTGCGCACCTGCACGGCGTGGTGATGAACTGTCTTATTGATGTCTGTTGCTGTGCTGTCTTGCGGGCCTGCACGGCGGAGTGATACTCGCCAGAAAATAGTCCCAATTGATAGCAAGGTCTGACGTAATGTGGGGATGTTTTAAAATGATTGAAATAGTCGAACAAAACACATGGATACTTTTTTATAGCTTAAAACCTTTTGGTTACGTGTCCCCCGTACATCTTCAGAACTACTTTTTCTCCGGTAAACTACGGGCGATTTCTCAGAGCAGGAGGCTCGTTGAGAGTAGTGACACCGTCACATCAGAGCTATAGATGGTCAGCGTTTCACACAACTTCATGTCCAAAAACCTGAACTACACACAGCCGTGCGTTATGGTAGCGTGTCATGACAGCTGTTCTGTGTAATGACAGACGTCCAGCTCCACAGTGACTGTGTAAAACAGGATCAGACGCACATGAGGATTAATAAATCCATGAACAATGTAGTGTAACACCTGGGCGTAACTGGACCCTCGCATAACTTTGTCAAGCAGCAGTCAGTCAGGGGTTCAGACAGCGCTAATGGTGGTCGTGTGTCAGAGTCTGCGTAACCGGTCTGCCAGACTCCCAGGGTTCCTTGAGGCCAGATAAATGATCGATAAATGGACCCTATAGTGCATCTATAAGGCTCCATTTGTACGTTCTCAGAGAGTTAAATTAACACTGAGGATTGGACTTTACAGTTACAGTGTAGAAATGTAGGCCCTTGAAATGCAAAAGTTTTGAAGTTAAAAAAAGGATTGAGATTTGAAAACCACGGACCTACTAGCCACATTTTCACTACTTTTGAGATGATTTATTTGTGCAACAAATGGGATAAGATCATTTCATTATCCTGTACGAATACAAGTGCAAATCAAGTAAAAAATTCACTGTTATACTGTATAAAGTATAAACTATAGCGTATGCAAAACAACTATAATTCTGTGTTTGCTATGTAAAGGTGGAGGTGGTGTTGGTCCTGCTGATGCTTCAGAAGGGAGAGGCCAGTGCAGGGCAATTGGCAGAAGGTACAGAAAAATATCTACAGTAGGGCATGTCATTGGTGGTACATAACCGTGAGTTATTTGCCAGGCACTGGCAGTTGTAATAATAGCCTTCTTGGCACTACAGCTTTATTCTATTAACTGTAAGTGAATTTTGCTGTCTGTTGTCTTACTGTTATGTATCCCAGCCCAAACATGAAAGCTATTGTATATTCCAACCTTGGAATTAGGTTGGGGTTCATTAGGGTTCCCTGGTATGATAATGTATGAAGGCTGAAAAAAGGAATATAGTGTATTGGCCATTGCCAATATACATAGAGGAGTGTTAATTATTTACCTCTTTTACATGGTAATGACAATCTATTACATATTACTGGCAATATAAGCTGGCATCTAAATGGTTTGCTGACAAAATAACACAATCATGTTTTTCACTTGATCATAATATCATAGCATTATTTCAGGAGTCATGTTGACTGTTGTATTGAGGGGCACATTTTGGTGAGAAGTTTCAGGGGCATGTAGGGGAGAGAAAAGCACTGGACTGGACTGCTGGTGATTAGTTATATGGTGAATACCCATATGTGAAATGGAATAATACTGTGACTATTGGATTCATACGGAGTGTCCCTGTGACACTGAAGTGAGCGTTGTAGTGACTGTTATGCCTATATTGGGGTGCATATTTGTTTTGCCTCAGCCAACGTGTGCTACTGTGTGTGCGTGTGTGCACATGTGTGTGCGCATGAACGTGCGTGTGTGGGCTGGGTGGCCTGGTTAAATGTGTGACTCCCGGCCTGAAAAATTCTCCCAGTCCAGCCCTGATGCGGAGTGACTATTGCCACCAAGACCACTGAGACCAAGGTGGAGAAAAAGCTGAATGCAAAGCCCCGGGCAACTGTTGTCAAGACAGTTGGAGGAGACAAGAATGGAGGCTCTTGTGTTGTCAAGCTACGCAAAATGCCTCGCTGCTACCCCACAGAGGATGTTCCCTGTAAGATGAAGAGTCACGGGAAGAAGCCTTTCAGTCAGCACAAGAGGAAGCTGCGCAGCTCCATCACCCCAGAAACTGTCCTCATTCTGCTTACTGGTCGCCACCGTGGAAAGCGTGTGGTGTTCCTGAAGCAGCTCTCAAGTGGTCCCCTGCTCGTCACTGGCCCTCTTGCCGTGAACAGCATGAACAGCTCTGAAGTTATTACCGTAATACAGCTGTTCTGGTAATCTGCAATCTTATGTCGTCCTGTTTACTCTCATATAATTTTGTCAATACATTACACTCAGTAGGGGCGGCACGGTGGTGTGGTGGTTAGCACTCTCGCCTCACAGCAAGAGGGTTGCCGGTTCAATCCCGGGTGTGGGAGCCCCTCTGTGCGGAGTTTGCATGTTCTCCCTGTGTCAGCGTGGGTTCTCTCCGGGCGCTCCAACTGATAACTCTAAATTGTCCATAGGCGTGAATGGTTTTGTCTCTATGTGTCAGCTCTGCGATAGTCTGGCGACCTGTCCAGGGTGTACCCTGCCTCTCGCCCGATGTCAGCTGGGATAGGCTCCAGCCCCCCCGCGACCCTCAAGAGGATAAAGCGGTTAGAAGATGAATGAATGAATGAATGAATTACACTCAGTGCTTAATTTGTAAAATTAGAAGTAGGGGAACACTTTGGGCCTCTGAGAGAGCAGTGTTTAAGCGGAACCCGAGCTGCCTCACTGCGCGACTCCGAATGGAATGGTTGTGACATCTAGTGTTGTCACGGTACCAAAATTGGGACCCACGGTATGATACCAGTGAAAGTATCATGGTTCTGAGTAGTATCAGGATACCACAGCAAAAATTAGGCAGATGTGCCTTTTGTCATTTATAAAAAGATAAATCACTTTTCTATAATACATCAATGATATTTCAATGGAATAAATTATTTATTGACTTATTCATACTTCAAAAACAGCATCAATAAGTGATTAACATAGGGGGGGATCAAAATGAAATAAATAAATGAAATAAAAATCATCCAGCCACCCTCCTCCCCTGACAAGTAAAGAACAGTCCCTTCATAAGTAAAGAACAGTCCCTAAAGTGCGGTGAGGTTTGTGGACCGTTACCTGCCACAAAGAGAGAAATGTGAACGGCTCGTTTCTCCTCTGACACGCCACATACCTGTGTGCCGCCATGGCTCAGTTGTCCAGGTACTACTGGGCAGTCATGACACCAAGAAGGGGAAATTACTGGACCTGGCGTCGGACTCGCTGGTAAGCCGTTATGTTGCGGCGCTGAGAACTATGAGCCTCCGCCATATTTGACCGCCGTATCCTGTCTGTGACCCCCGTTCAACCCACAACCGGCAGGATTTGATTTTCCTTTCTGCTGCTGGTTGAAATCTGTTCTCAACCAGCGTGCTGAATGATTTAATTTGCGCGCACAAAACTATTTGTTGTTGCAAATGCGAGTAAAATGCTGGCACGTAGAGCTCTGTGGAAAACAAATCACTGCCGACAAGTAAAAATAAATAAATAATAACTTTCACTGCTCAAAGATACACACAAGTCTGGAAAACAAACCACTACAGCAGCATATTGAGTGCCAGGTGGACGGCGCACGCTGGTCAATAACGGCGTGCGCCGGGACGGCGCATGGACACTCACCGTCTTGCGATTGGACTTTGAACTATCATAGCTACTGTGAAGTTTTAGTACCGCGGTCTACCATTACCAGTATACCCTGCAACACCAGTGACATCAGCCAATACTGTATGTAGTTTTTAGATGCGAAAAGTTCTAGACCCATGCAAATTAGTTCCGGAACGCACCAGGACCTTTTCTGAAAAGATCCTGGTGCGTGTTCCAGTACGTTCCGGCTCAAATTAAGCACTGATTACACTTTATTATTGAATCATAATTCAGGTCCATCGTGTTAACCAGCTCATTGACTCTCCACTGCCCAAAGTCAAATGGTGGCAGTTATTCAGTATAAGTGGTAAATGGATTTGTCTTTTAAATAACACATTGAAAACATTTTGTGCTTTTGCGTCTAATTTAAAGTTTTTAATATATTTAATGCTGCCTTCTTGACCAGGTCTCTCTTTAAAAAGACTTTAATGTCAACGAGACTGTGACCTCAGCAGCTTTCCTGTACAACTAGCACCTTCAACAAAAGGAGCATTTTCTCATGTACGCTGCTCACATAAGCCAATACATTTACATTCTCTTCTTGATAACTAAAAAGCATCACCCAGAGGGCAGATATTTGCATCCTGTAGGACTGAAAAAAACCTCCTCACTGTTAGGTTTCTGAACTTGGATTTGCATGAAGTTCATGGAAACAGGGAAATGCTGTTTTTAGCTTTTGGATGGACACAGAGGCCTCTATCATTTATTTTAATATGGGTAGATCCTGTTGCAAACACTGAATACAGTGGAAGAAACATGTTTCCAAAGAACGTCAGACAGAAACAACACACAGACAAACCAGAAGGTTAACACATAAGTGTCTGTAATGTTGATTTGTGTGCATCCAAAGCCTCAAAAATATTGTAGGTTTTAACATCAAAGTCAAAATGTACATTTTGCTGATTTATTGTGTTATAAGGATTGAGCTGTACGCCTGAGGATGAGACAAGGTGATGAGATAACGGTCTTGTGTGGGTGTTGTCAAACAACCTTGTCCTTGTCTCATGCTGTACTGCTCAGTCTGTCAGTAACGTCTCCATAGTCGGCTCAGCACACTTGGAGACACATCAAACTGATGAGCTACCACCTGAACCCCTTCACCATCTTCCAGCAGTTAAACTGCTGTCACAGTCTCAGTCTGGTCAAAATGCTGTGACACCACCAGCCACCATCAGGAGACACCCAGCATTCACAATCCATTCAAAAACCATCATCCTGCCAATAGACTGGATAATTAGCTGATAAAGGAACACAAACTCCATTCCTTATGTAGGGTGTGTTCACACAGCCACTCCTATAGGCATCGTTTTCCACATTCAGACATAAAGCTGTTTTATACTGATTTAGGATGTGCTGTCAGTTTGCTTTGGCAAATCTTTTGTGGGTTCATATTGACCCTCCAATATCACACCAATATACCATTACATGTGCTTTTATCTTAAAAATGAAAAGATAAACAGCCAAACTAAAGTTTGGAAATCTCCTCACACTTGTACCCTGTGTTACAGTGTATACACATTACACACCGACAGTGTCTTTAGACTTAACATAACCTCCCCCCAAAATTAAAAGTCACTCTCAATCCCCTATAAACAAATGAGCACTCTGGTGTGGGTGTGTTTCTTTGGCCAAAAGGCGGAGGAGGTAAACAGCTCTATAAAGTGATGCACAGTGAAGACTCCGGTTCACATTTCCCTACCCACCCTCCTAACACATTTTACAGAGCCACAAGTCTTCATTTATTGGGTAAGTTTTTGATGAATTCATACAGCATTAACATCAGATGGATACTGTCATTTTGGTGTTTCATCATGTATAACGACTTAATACAAGTAGATATATTTAGACTTAGATATTTTTATTTTGATGTAGAAAAGTTGTGCATGGAAATTATAGATTAATTAGTGTGTTATTACACATTAGGTGCATGTTTGTCACATTAGAAATCAAGAAAAATCAAGACTCTTGAATATTTTTACTTCAACATATTGCATATTACGTTCCCAACTAATGTTGCTGCAAGCTGAAATATGCAAATCATATTCCCATGAATAGATGAGCTAAATCTGGATCCATGGTGTGCTGTGCACTTCTCTCCTTAATCTGTAAACTTTTTTCTTTGGTTTCAGAAGCCATGGCACAGTTCATCCATCTCTTGCTGCTGCTGGGTATGTGTCATGTTGCAGCAACATATGTTTTAGAAAGACAGGTGTGGCTGCTGGAGGGAAGCAGTGCCACTTTCCCATTTCCCACAGTTCATGGAGTTAGGAACATTACATACTGTGGCAGAGGAGGCAGCAGGTGTGAGTGTGTGTCAGGCATTTGTAAATCCAATAATGCCAGCCTCCCCAGCGTCGCAGTGACTGACAGCAACCTGACCATTACCAACTTCAGGCGAGAGAATGATGACATCAACCTCTGCTATGATTCCTTTGCAAACCATCAGTGTATACATCTGAATGTGTCAATAGGTAAGCACTTTAATCATTTGACAAGCTGTGTTATCTCCTCAAACATATTAAAACATTATTTAGAGTTCCTCTGTTTTTAAATTCACATGCTTTTCAAATGTCCAAATACCCAGTTTCCTTAAATGAAGCTAATGTCAGAGGAGCAGGATGACTTATATTGTCACAGCTGAGGGAATCATTTCATGTTGAAATGAACTTGGTCTCCACATGACAGACTGTCAGAGTGTCACTTACTACTTGAACTTAATTCCTGGCATGAAGCCCAACAAGATGTGTGCACTTCAAACACTTTATTAGCATGTTTGCAGGAGAAATGGATTTAACAAATTCACATAGAGGAAATGAATAATGAGGAAGTTAAAGAAATCTGTCTGCACTCTGACTCTAACTATTTTTCTGGATTCTTCTATGTTTTTATTTATCAGGTTGTTCAGAGTCGCATCATATTACGTTTGCAAAAGGTGACACCAAACACAACGTGACGACTGTTGCTGACTGCAGGAGACTCTGTACTGAAGATCCCACCTGCCAATACTTCACATTTTATACAGAGTAAATATCTGTTGTGTGGACTCGTGGCCATAGAAAACATAATGAGCCAGCATATTTCTGTCATTTGATAAATATTTACTTTAAAAACACTATGTAGCAGCACATAACTGATGGGACATCTGATTCAACACAGATTTGTGATCAGCTTTACATTTTTCCCCACAGCAATACAACATGTTTCCTGATGACATCAAGAGATGACATGCTGATACAACTTCATTCATATGCTGTCTCAGGGAACCCTGCTAGGGACGACTGTGGTGAGTTAAACTACAATTCTTTTCAGTCTTTATTAATCCCACAATTTTTCCTTAAAAACCACAAAAAAGAAAAACAAAATATCATTTGAAATCGGTCTCTTAAAAGGCATCATATCCTTCATTGTGACTCTGTTATGACTAACATTTAAAATAATTATAATAATAATAACACTGACAATAAAATATCTAAATATTCTGCCCAAAGTCAAAGAAAATTTAATCAATACTTCAATTAATAATCATTTTATAATAATCAAATCAATAATCATGTCGATACAGCTCCTGTGAACCCAACATCAGTCCCTCCTGGTCTGACCCCTCCCCAACCCTCAGATGAGGAAGAGGAAGAAGAAGGTGAGCAGTATTTCACTGATAGTATGGTTTTACCCAGAGCAATCATTGGAGCAGATAATAATGATGAATACTACTACTATTGCTAATAGTATAATAATAATAATAATAATAATAATTATTATTATTAAGTCTTTAAGGTAGCAATTAAAATTTTAACCCCAAGTGATTCACATTCCTGTTGATACATTTCACCCAAAAAGTCAGAATAACAATGGCATCAAATTACATAAAGTAGGTCTTACTATATCATAGTATACCATATACACAATTACAGTGTTAGTGTGCATCAGTAGTATGTGCAGACCTCAGTGTTTTAAGTCATCCATAATTTAATCAATACTTTAATTAATAATCAATAATGATGTCGACACAGCTCCAGTGAACCCAACATCAGTCCCTCCTGGTCCGACCCCTCCCCAGCCCTCAGATGAGGAAGAGGAGGAAGAAGAGGAAGATGAAGGTGAGCAGTATTTCTCTGATAGTAGCTGTAGTTTTACCCAGAGCAATGATTGGGGCAGATAACTAATAATAATAATAATAATAATAATAACACTGTTCACTGTATGTTCTGTCTGTTTTGTGTCCTGTAGGTCCAAAATGCCAACAAATGGTATTCTGGAGCTGAAAATGATGGTGTATGCCTTCGCTACTGATTTTTGCATTGACTGTTCATTGCACTTGTACTCACTTTCTAATAACTGACTGATTTGCTTTCTGTGGGAAATATTTACTCATATTTTACTCAACTGAATGTATCAATAATCAGTGTATAATCAGAATCAAGAAACACATAATCATTGTTAATCATGTTTTGTTGTCACCCTTTTTAGGAGCTAAAAATGATGGTGTATGCCTTCACCATCTGTGCTCAAGTTGGTGTGTTTGCACTCAGGTGATGTCATGATGTTCTGAGTTTAAGAGACAATGGTGGCAGAGGTAGAGCGTAGTGATCGGAGGGCTCTGCCAACAAGGCCTACAATGGGAGGGGAATGTGAACAGCATGAAAGTGAATGCAATATTGAAACAACTGAGTCTGCTCCAGGGTCCAGCTCAGTGTGTGTGTGTGTGTGTGTGTGTGTGTGTGTGTGTGTGTGTGTAATCTATAAAGACTCACTGTTAATCTATTTCACTTTGAACTCTGATGGACTGCATTTTATTTACTGGTAAAGTGTGGGTAAAGATCTGATGAAACAAGCCTGAAGAAGGATTTTTATTCCACATTTCTTTCCCTGTAAAACCAATGTTGTGATTTATTTAATGTAGGTTCCTATATAATATCATTTATTCAATAAAAATAAACATGTTTCATCTCACTTCCTTCTCTTCTTGTTTATTAATATTCTGTCTCTATTTTGAAGCCAGTTGCATGCATGCCTAGTACAATGATATCAATCTGTCGGTTTGATTTCACTGAAATACACTCTAAAGATCAACATTATCCTCTCATAACATCATTGCAGTCATTACATTTTGTGTATTTAGCCTAAATTTAATCAATACTTTCATCAGAAATCATTTCATGTCGACACAGCTCCAGAGACCCACCATCATTAACCCTAGGTGAGATCTTACCTGAATGTTTCATCACATTCCTGTTAATAGTTCACCCAAAAAGTCAGAATAACAATGGCATCAAATTACATGAAGCAGTTCTTACTATATCATAGTATACCATATACACAATTACAGTGTTAGTGTGCATCAGTAGTATGTGCAGACCTCAGGGTTTTAAGTCATCCATCATAATAACATCAGTTAGCCATCTTTATTCTCATTTAACAAAATTAGGTTACTGGTAACTTAAATTATTGGAACAACATGTAGAGAAAATACACATCTGGTAAATACTTTATGCATCCTTGTTTTTAGAATACCTACAGAGTTAGGTCCCATCAGTCTCAAACCAGTCCAGTTGAATATTGGGTAACAATTCAGTGACGTCACATTTAGTTATGTTGAAGAAAAAGGTGCAACTATGTTCATTTAGTTGTGAGTGTTAAAATGTTTTTACATACAGTAGTCCTAACTGCAGTTTTTATATATGTATATATATCATCAGAATCAGATGTAGATGCTTTACTATAAACTATGCTCCATCTCACTGGAGATTTGATTTTACTGTTAGCAGTTTTACACCAGGTACATGGAAAGGCACTGCTAAATAAAGACTGCCATCCTATGGCCACTTATGATAGTGCAGCTTTTGTTGGTAATAATATCAGTGATGCATCTTTATTCTCAGTTCATTTAATCATGAATCATGTTGCACACCAATGCTCAATGCCAGTAGACTACATGTGAGGTGATTACCATGGGACTACAGCAGAGACTCCAGCCTGCAAACATACATTTATTATTAATATTTGGGGTTGCTTGTATTAAATGTCGGGCAGCGTTGGACAGATCAAACAATCCTGACCTTCACAAATAATGAAAATTAAACCATCACTGCGATGATGATTCACAGGTACACGACATGAATTAGTGGTACGGGCGCCATTAATGGCCACGGCCGTGCGTAATGGTTGCCCGTCATGACAGCTGTTCTGTGTAATGACAGACGTCCAGCTCCACAGTGACTGTGTAAAACAGGATCAGACGCACATGAGGATTAATAAATCCATGAACAATGTAGTGTAACACCTGGGCGTAACTGGACCCTCGCATAACTTTATCAAGCAGCAGTCAGTCAGGGGTTCAGACAGCGCGCTAACGGTGGTCGTGTGTCAGAGTCTGCGTAACCGGCCTGCCAGACCCCCAGGGTTCCTTGAGGCCAGATAAATGATCGATAAATGGACCCTATAGTGCATCTATAAGGCTCCATTTGTATGTTCTCAGAGAGTTAAATTAACACTGAGGATTGGACTTTACAGTTACAGTGTAGAAATGTAGGCCCTTGAAATGCAAAAGTTTTGAAGTTAAAAAAAGGATTGAGATTTGAAAACCACGGACCTACTAGCCACATTTTCACTACTTTTGAGATGATTTATTTGTGCAACAAATGGGATAAGATCATTTCATTATCCTGTACGAATACAAGTGCAAATCAAGTAAAAAAATTCACTGTTATACTGTATAAAGTATAAACTATAGCGTATGCAAAACAACTATAATTCTGTGTTTGCTATGTAAAGGTGGAGGTGGTGTTGGTTCTGCTGATGCTTCAGAAGGGAGAGGCCAGTGCAGGGCAATTGGCAGAAGGTACAGAAAAATATCTACAGTCGGGCATGTCATTGGTGGTACATAACCATGAGTTATTTGCCAGGCACTGGCAGTTGACATAAATGGCTCTCTTGTGTAGTTGTAATAATAGCCTTCTTGGCACTACAGCTTTATTCTATTAAGTGTAAGTGAATTTTGCTGTCTGTTGTCTTACTGTTATGTATCCCAGCCCAAACATGAAAGCTATTGTATATTCCAACCTTGGAATTAGGTTGGGGTTCATTAGGGTTCCCTGGTATGATAATGTATGAAGGCTGAAAAAAGGAATATAGTGTGAATATAGTGAATATAGTATAGTGTATACTGAATGCAAAGCCCCGGGCAACTGTTGTCAAGACAGTTGGAGGAGACAAGAATGGAGGCTCTTGTGTTATCAAGCTACGCAAAATGCCTTGCTGCTACCCCACAGAGGATGTTCCCTGTAAGATGAAGAGTCACGGGAAGAAGCCTTTCAGTCAGCACAAGAGGAAGCTGCGCAGCTCCATCACCCCAGAAACTGTCCTCATTCTGCTTACTGGTCGCCACCGTGGAAAGCGTGTGGTGTTCCTGAAGCAGCTCTCAAGTGGTCCCCTGCTCGTCACTGGCCCTCTTGCCGTGAACAGCATGAACAGCTCTGAAGTTATTACTGTAATACAGCTGTTCTGGTAATCTGCAATCTTATGTCGTCCTGTTTACTCTCATATAATTTTGTCAATACATTACACTCAGTAGGGGCGGCACGGTGGTGTGGTGGTTAGCACTCTCGCCTCACAGCAAGAGGGTTGCCGGTTCAATCCCGGGTGTGGGAGCCCCTCTGTGCGGAGTTTGCATGTTCTCCCTGTGTCAGCGTGGGTTCTCTCCGGGCGCTCCAACTGATAACTCTAAATTGTCCATAGGCGTGAATGGTTTTTTGTCTCTATGTGTCAGCCCTGCGATAGTCTGGCGACCTGTCCAGGGTGTACCCTGCCTCTCGCCCGATGTCAGCTGGGATAGGCTCCAGCCCCCCCGCGACCCTCAAGAGGATAAAGCGGTTAGAAGATGAATGAATGAATGAATGAATTACACTCAGTGCTTAATTTGTAAAATTAGAAGAACACTTTGGGCCTCTGAGAGAGCAGTGTTTAAGCGGAACCCGAGCTGCCTCACTGCGCGACTCCGAATGGAATGGTTGTGACATCTAGTGTTGTCACGGTACCAAAATTGGGACCCACGGTATGATACCAGTGAAAGTATCATGGTTCTGAGTAGTATCAGGATACCACAGCAAAAATTAGGCAGATGTGCCTTTTGTCATTTATAAAAAGATAAATCACTTTTCTATAATACATCAATGATATTTCAATGGAATAAATTATTTATTGACTTATTCATACTTCAAAAACAGCATCAATAAGTGATTAACATAGGGGGGGATCAAAATGAAATAAATAAATGAAATAAAAATCATCCAGCCACCCTCCTCCCCTGACAAGTAAGAACAGTCCCTTCATAAGTAAAGAACAGTCCCTAAAGTGCGGTGAGGTTTGTGGACCGTTACCTGCCACAGAGAGAAATGTGAATGGCTCGTTTATCCTCTGACGCCACATACCTGTGTGCCGCCATGGCTCAGTTGTCCAGGTACTACTGGGCAGTCATGACACCAAGAAGGGGAAATTACTGGATCTGGCGTCGGACTCGCTGGTAAGCCGTTATGTTGCGGCGCTGAGAACTATGAGCCTCCGCCGTATTTGACCGCCGTATCCTGTCTGTGAGCCCCGTTCAACCCACAACCGACAGGATTTGATTTTCCTTTCTGCTGCTGGTTGAAATCTGTTCTCACACAGCGTGCTGAATGATTTAATTTGTGCGCACAAAACTATTTGTAGTTGCAAATGCGAGTAAAATGCTGGCACGTAGAGCTCTGTGGAAAACAAATCACTGCCGACAAGTAAAAATAAATAAATAATAACTTTCACTGCTCAAAGATACACACAAGTCTGGAAAACAAACCACTACAGCAGCATATTGAGTGCCAGGTGGACGGCGCACGCTGGTCAATAACGGCGTGCGCCGGGACGGCGCATGGACGCTCACCGTCTTGCGACTGGACTTTGAACTATCATAGCTACTGTGGAGTTTTAGTACAGCAGTCTATACCATTACCAGTATACCCTGCAACACCAGTGACATCAGCCAATACTGTATGTAGTTTTTAGATGCGAAAAGTTCTAGACCCATGCAAATTAGTTCCGGAATGCACCAGGACCTTTTCTGAAAAGATCCTGGTACGTGTTCCAGTACGTTCCGGCTCAAATTAAGCACTGATTACACTTTATTATTGAATAATAATTCAGGTCCATTGTGTTAACCAGCTCATTGACTCTCCACTGCCCAAGTCAAATGGTGGCAGTTATTCAGTATAAGTGGTAAATGGATTTGTCTTTTAAATACCACATTGAAAACATTTTGTGCTTTTACATCTAATTTATAGTTTTTAATATATTTAATGCTGCCTTCCTGACCAGATCTCTCTTTAAAAAGACTTGAATGTCAACAAGACTGTGACCTCAGCAGCCTTCCTGTACAACTAGCACCTTCAACAAAAGGAGCATTTTCTCATGTACGCTGCTGACATAAGCCAATACATTTACATTCTCTTCTTCATAACTAATCAAGCATCACCCAGAGGGCAGATATTTGCATCCTGTATGACTGAAAAACCCTCCTCACTGTTAGGTTTATGAACTTGGATTTGCATGAAGTTTGTGGAAACAGGGAACTGGTGTTTTTAGCTTTTGGATGGACACAGAGGCCTCTATCATTTATTTTAATATGGGTAGATCCTGTTGCAAACACTGAATACAGTGGAAGAAACATGTTTCCAAAGAACGTCAGACAGAAACAACACACAGACAAACCAGAAGATTAACAAATAAGTGTCTGTAATGTTGATTTGTGTGCATTCAAAGCCTCAAAAATATCGTAGGCTTTAACATCAAAGTCAAAATGTACATTTTGCTGATTTATTGTGTTATAAGGATTGAGCTGTACGCCTGAGGATGAGACAAGGTGATGAGATGACGGTCTTGTGTGGGTGTTGTCAAACAACCTTGTCCTTGTCTCATGCTGTACTGCTCAGTCTGTCAGTAACGTCTCCATAGTCGGCTCAGCACACTTGGAGACACATCAAACTGATGAGCTACCACCTGAACCCCTTCACCATCTTCCAGCAGTTAAACTGCTGTCACAGTCTCAGTCTGGTCAAAATGCTGTGTGACACCACCAACCACCATCAGGAGACACCCAGCATTCACAATCCATTCAAAAACCATCATCCTGCCAATAGACTGGATAATTAGCTGATAAAAGGAACACAAACTCCATTCCTTATGTAGGGTATGTTCACACAGCCACTCCTGTAGGCATCGTCTTCACACTTTAAACCATTCAGACATAAAGCTGTTTTATACTGATTTAGGATGTGCTGTCAGTTTGCTGTGGCAAATCTTTTGTGGGTTCATATTTACCCTCTAATATTACACCAATATACCATTACATGTGCTTTTACCTTAAAAATGAAAAGATAAACAGCCAAACTAAAGTTTGGAAATCTCCTCACACTTGTACCCTATGTTACAGTGTATACACATTACACACTGACAGTGTCTTTAGACTTAACATAACCTCCCCCCAAAATTAAAAGTCACTCTCAATCCCCTATAAACAAATGAGCACTCTGGTGTGGGTGTGTTTCTTTGGCCAAAAGGCGGAGGAGGTAAACAGCTCTATAAAGTGATGCACAGTGAAGACTCCGGTTCACATTTCCCTACCCACCCTCCTAACACATTTTACAGAGCCACAAGTCTTCATTTATTGGGTAAGTTTTTGATGAATTCATACAGCATTAACATCAGATGGATACTGTCATTTTGGTGTTTCATCATGTAGAACGACTTAATACAAGTAGATATATTTAGACTTAGATTTTTTTTTTTTTTAAGATATTTTCTTAGCCTTTAATGGATCGGACAGACAAGCGTGAAAGAGAGAGAGAGGGAGTGACATGCAGCAAAGGGCCACAGGCTGGAGTCGAACCCAGGCCGCTGCGGCAACAGCCTTGTACATGGGGCGCCTGCTCTACCACAAAGCCACCAGCACCCAAGACTTAGATATTTTTATTTTGATGTAGAAAAGTTGTGCATGGAAATTATAGATTAATTAGTGTGTTATTACACATTAGGTGCATGTTTGTCACATTAGAAGTCAAGAAAAATCAAGACTCTTAAATATTTTTACTTCAACATATTGCATATTACGTTCCCAACTAATGTTGCTGCAAGTTGAAATATGCAAGTTATATTCCCATGAATAGATGAGCTAAATCTGGATCCATGGTGTGCTGTGCACTTCTCTCCTTAATCTGTAAACTTTTTTCTTTGGTTTCAGAAGCCATGGCACAGTTCATCCATCTCTTGCTGCTGCTGGGTATGTGTCATGTTGCAGCAACATATGTTTTAGAAAGACAGGTGTGGCTGCTGGAGGGAAGCAGTGCCACTTTCCCATTTCCTAAAGATCACGGTCGAACCATTAAATACTGTGGCAGAGGAGGCAGCAGGTGTGAATGTGTGTCAGGCATTTGTAAATCCAATAATGCCAGCCTCCCCAGCGTCGCAGTGACTGACAGCAACCTGACCATTACCAACTTTACACGAAAGAATGATGAGATCAACCTCTGCTATGATGAGTCACCACAGTGTGTGCATGTGAATGTATCAATAGGTAAGCACTTGAATCATTTGACAAGCTGTGTTATCTCCTCAAACATATTAAAACATTATTTAGAGTTCCTCTGTTTTTAAATTCACATGCTTTTCAAATGTCCAAATACCCAGTTTCCTTAAATGAAGCTAATGTCAGAGGATCAGGATGAGTTATCTTGTCACAGCTGAGGGAATCATTTCATGTTGAAATGAACTTGGTCTCCCACATGACAGACTGTCAGAGTGTCACTTACTACTTGAACTTAATTCCTGGCATGAAGCCCAACAAGATGTGTGCACTTCAAACACTTTATTAGCATGTTTGCAGGAGAAATGGATTTAACAAATTCACATAGAGGAAATGAATAATGAGGAAGTTAAAGAAATCTGTCTGCACTCTGACTCTAACTATTTTTCTGGATTCTTCTATGTTTTTATTTATCAGGTTGTTCAGAGTCGCATCATATTACGTTTGCAAAAGGTGACACCAAACACAACGTGACGACTGTTGCTGACTGCAGGAGACTCTGTACTGAAGATCCCACCTGCCAATACTTCACATTTTATACAGAGTAAATATCTGTTGTGTGGACTCGTGGCCATAGGAAACATAATGAGCCAGCATATTTCTGTCATTTGATAAATATTTACTTTAAAAACACTATGTAGCAGCACATAACTGATGGGACATCTGATTCAACACAGAATTTGATCAGCTTTACATTTTTCCCCACAGCAATACAACATGTTTCCTGATGACATCAAGAGATGACATGCTGATACAACTTCATTCATATGCTGTCTCAGGGAACAACTGTGGTGAGTTAAACTATAAACTGGAATGCTGTTCAGTCTTTATTAGTCCCATATTTATTTCCATAAAAACCACAAAAAGAAAAACAAAATATCATTTGAAATATGACAGAACGATGGACAAAACATATTGAAATCTGACCCTTAAAAGGCACCACGTCCTTCTCTATGACTTGGAAACTAATGAACACCATATATCTTAAATCTAAAAAAGTATCGCTCAACCAAAAATGGTCTAAATGATCCAGATTTCTGCCTGAGGTTAAAACAACACTCATCAAGCACATATATTACTTACAGAAACTTGTGAGTGCTGGTTCATCATATTGATCCAAATTATATATGTGGCTTTTATATGACGGTCTCTGATGCTTTATAATTTTCTATGAAATGTGTAAAATCGCTTGTATACCTAAATGTCGTGCAGCTTTGGACAGATCAAACACTCCTGACTACCACTGAGAGTCTACATGCTTTTGTAGAGTGTGTGGCAGAGTGAAAGAAACAGAGACACAGAGGACGTGTGGGTGTGCAGTGCATTTTGTTAACAATATCCTGCCTTAATTTTGAAGCCAGCTTCAAGCACAGTACAATGATATCAATCTGTTGGTTTGATTTCACTGAAATACACTCTAAAGATCAACATTATCCTCTCATAACATCATTGCAGTCATTACATTTTGTGTATTTAGCCTAAATTTAATCAATACTTTCATCAGAAATCATTTCATGTTGACACAGCTCCAGAGACCCACCATCATTAACCCTAGGTGAGATCTTACCTGAATGTTTCATCACATTCCTGTTAATAGTTCACCCAAAAAGTCAGAATAACAATGGCATCAACTTACATAAAGCAGTTCTTACTATATCATAGTATACCATATACACAATTACAGTGTTAGTGTGCATCAGTAGTATGTGCAGACCTCAGGGTTTTAAGTCATCCATCATAATAACATCAGTTAGCCATCTTTATTCTCATTTAACAAAATTAGGTTACTGGTAACTTAAATTATTGGAACAACATGTAGAGAAAATACACATCTGGTAAATACTTTATGCATCCTTGTTTTTAGAATACCTACAGAGTTAGGTCCCATCAGTCTCAAACCAGTCCAGTTGAATACTGGGTAACAATTCAGTGACATCACATTTAGTTTTGTTGAAGAAAAAGGTGCAACTATGTTCATTTAGTTGTGAGTGTTAAAATGTTTTTACATACAGTAGTCCTAACTGCAGTTTTTATATATGTATATATATCATCAGAATCAGATGTAGATGCTTTACTATAAACTATGCTCCATCTCACTGGAGATTTGATTTTACTGTTAGCAGTTTTACACCAGGTACATGGAAAGGCACTGCTAAATAAAGACTGCCATCCTATGGCCACTTATGATAGTGCAGCTTTTGTTGGTAATAATATCAGTGATGCATCTTTATTCTCAGTTCATTTAATCATGAATCATGTTACAAACCAATGCTCAATGCCAGTAGACTACATGTGAGGTGATTACCATGGGACTACAGCAGAGACTCCAGTCTGCAAACACACATTTATTATTAATATTTCAGGTCCTCAAATGGGTTTTGCAGGTGTGGTTTGTTACAACAATATAGCCTATAAGGATGATCTGTGGGGGCCCAATATTATATTCTTTCATGGGGTCTAAAATCTCTGGCAGCACCCCTGGTTGCGACATGCACAAACTCTCAGTGTCACCTCTTTGATGCAGGTCTCCGGTTCTACCCGGAACACAAAAGCTGGATTGATGCCCTGCAGCACTGCCACAACAAGAACTCCGCCCTGGTTCAAATCACCAACCAGACAGTGCAGGACGCAGTGAACTCTTTCCTACAAAATAAGAGCGGCTTGGATGGTGGAGTGTGGATCGGCCTGGAGCGCTCCATCTTTGGTGTAAACGTCCCCTGGCATTGGGTTTCAGGGGAAAGAGTAAAGGAACATCATTGGAGCACTCGTATTTTTGTCGACCCCTTAAACAACCACTGTGGAAAGGTCATCCACGTAAAAGAGTCACAAGAATTGAAGTGGCTGGACGAAGACTGCCATAAAGAGCTGCCTTTCATCTGCCAAGGTAAGCTGCTGTTTGGTTTTCCACCCATTCTGACATGAGATTGTTGACAAAGTTGATCTTTCTTTTCATTTTCAGATCTGAATGGAAAGGCCTCGCCATAATCACTTCACTTCTCGAGACCAAGGTATATCAGCTGAAAACTGTTATGTTTTTCAGGTTGACAGCAGAAATGTTCTTCTCACTGTATGTTCTGTCTCGTTCATGTCCTGTAGATCCATCATGACGACTGCATGGGGCTCTGGAAACTACAAGAGTCACTCCACTATTCTTCTTGATATTGTGTTTGAATGAATATTGGTGTTGTGGGCTACTGATTTTTGCACTGACTGTTCATTGCACTTGTACTCACTTTCTAATAACTGACTGATTTGCTTTCTGTGGGAAATATTTACTCATATTTTACTCAACTGAATGTTTCAATAATCAGTGTATAATCAGAATCAAAAAACACATAATCATTGTTAATCATATTTTGTTGTTACCCTAATTAGGAGCTAAAAATGATGGTGTATGCCTTCATCATCTGTGCTCAAGTTGGTGTGTTTGCACTCAGGTGATGTCATGATGTTCTGAGTTTAAGAGACAATGGTGGCAGAGGTAGAGTGTAGTGATCGGAGGGCTCTGCCAACAAGGCCTACAATGGGAGGGGAATGTGAACAGCATGAAAGTGAATGTAATATTGAAACAACTGAGTCTGCTCCAGGGTCCAGGTCAGTGTGTGTGTGTGTGTGTGTGTGTGTGTGTAATCTTTAAAGACTCACAGTTAATCTATTTCACTTTGAACTCTGATGGACTGCATTTTATTTACTGGTAAAGTGTGGGTAAAGATCTAATGAAACAAGCCTGAAGAAGCATTTTTATTCCACATTTCTTTCCCTGTAAAACCAATATTGTGATTTATTTAATGCAGGTTCCTATATAATATCATTTATTCAATAAACATAAACATGTATTATCTAACCTGTTTCTCCTCTTATTTTGGTTTATACATATAGCAATAAGCAAGAAATGAATTGAGAAAATGGAGGAACAAGTCCACTGGGAGGCGACATTAAAGGAACAGTGTAGGATTCATTGGATTTAGTGGCATCTAGTGGTGAGGAGTGCAGATTGTAACCAGCTGAAGGAGAGATACCCCAGGTGAAAACAGCTTTTTCATGCACTGGTCAGTTTTGAGATTTTGGCCTTTTTTGCTTCTTTTTTCAGACTAGTGGAAAGAAAACATAACAATTACACATTTAGGTTCCATTCCCTTTTGCCTCTCTTCCTGCCAAATCAACAAAAATGTAAATGCTCCAAAACCATTATAATACAACCGTGTGCAAAATGTTGCACTTACACCCAATATCTATTACATAAATATGACTCAGTGTTCTGACTGGGTGTTTTTACTGGGAGCAGTGGATCTCTGTTCTCCTCTCTCCTTCACACACCATGGATGCTGAAGATTGTCACTGAAGGAGCTATTATTTATAGTGTTTGCACTTTATTTTTTCAGACTGTTTATATCATGTCATCTGACTACGAACACTAATTTGAACTGTGTCATCACTACATGACATCTATGATTGCTGATGGAACATGTGAAGTGGAATTTCATGTTCTCTGGCATATAGGCTAATATTGATCTAATAGTTGCCAAACTTAGCTCAGCTAGTATTAGCTCGTTAGCATCTCATTATCTAGCAAAGAGTTGCCAAGGAACGCCATTCAGTTAGCCTAACATCAACAGGTGTTTGTTTAGCTTATTTACTGAACCAACCGACTCACCGTTCACACTCGGCGCTCCGCTGTGGAGCGCTAACGGTGATGCGCGTGTATGTGTCGTTCCCTCACGAGCTGCCGTGAGCTGTACAGTGACGCGCACCCACAAAGTCAGTGGAGAGAGTGGCGCTGGGGAGGACCAGTCACACGTTACCAAAATAACAGTAGAGCCAATCGATGAGCAATACGAGGTTAGAGGTGGGACATATGGTAGACACCAACGATTGTTAACCCTTTGTGAACCATATTGAGCGGACGCCGACAGCCAGTGTTTATATTGGTAGGGACAATACAGAAGGGGCTGAATATTGGTAAGGACGTGTCCCTACCGTCCCTACCCAATCCTACGCCTATGGCTTTATTATTAACACATGCACATGACACAACAGCTAGCTTCTCTCATTCCAATTCAAACAGAGGACAGTGGTACTGACCACCTGTAGCTAGAAAAAACGTCAGCTAACTCCTACCTGACAACATGAACAGTGACCTACGATTAAATGCAGCAAAAATGAGGACTGGTAATGATAATAATGTGTTGGTATTGAGTGGTAGAAGTTAAGAAATGTGCCACATATCCTGGTTTAAGCCAGATACTTACAGCACTACTGCACACCACCCACTCTGGAAGGGAGCGCATTGCTCTGTGCAGATAGAGCGCTCAGAGCCCGAGTCGGGGAAAGGTGGGAGGGATGGGGTGGATCAAACCATTTTTGAGGCAAGGGGGGTGCTGCTGTATTTTTGTTGTTAAAATATTACGTTGCAACCAAGTACTGTATGGTTTTGACACTTTTCTAGCTTGTTAAAAAGGGACATACAGTAAAAAGAAAATAAAAATAAAAAAAATCTCTCAAATTTTAGGGGTGCTGGGATTCAATTTGGGCTAGAAATGCTGATGGTCTGGATGTTCAAAGTGCTCCCATCTTGGGTCTTCAAAACAGTCCTGCAGGGCTGAAGAGGCCTCTGCAGTCCAGACCTGCACAGTCTTGAACTCAGGTTTACTTATGCTGAATAGGGGCTTGTAGGCTGGGGTACATATCTTTATGATTTTTTTATGCGTTTTTTTATCCCCAGTTGTTGTGGGACAGTTGTCACTACCTGTTTATGTTGTTTGTGTGTTCATGTTGTAACAATATTTAATTCTGCCTTCTTGACCAGGTCTCTCTTTAAAAAGACTTGAATGTCAACAAGACTGTGACCTCAGCAGCTTTCCTGTACAACTAGCACCTTCAACAAAAGGAGCATTTTCTCATGTACGTATGGGTGCCGTTTGTAAAGTGTCTCATGCTCAAAATAACATCAACATTTTGCCACATTTAGCTTCAAACAATGTTTAAAAAAGTATTGTGATTTTTTTTAACGTCACCTTTTACCACATTTACAGCAATATTTGTTAACTTAGAAATATATTAAATAGTTAAATCTAAATATTAAATGTGGCACCTAAATGTTAAATGTTAAATCTAAATATTAAATCTAAATCTAAATGCTAAATCTAAATCTAAATCTAAATGTTAAATCTAAATATTAAATCTAAATCTAAATGCTAAATCTAAATCTAAATATTAAATCTAAATCTAAATGCTAAATATAAATATAAATGTTAAATCTAAATATTAAATCTAAATCTAAATCTAAATGTTAAATCTAAATGTTTTGGGTGAAACTAAATATTTAGCTAATATGCAAATTCACACTGCCGGTCACCGGAAGTACCAAAATAAAAGCTCGAGATGGTCAGACTGTTTATAGAATCAAATAACGAATTAAAACCAACTTATCGGGGGAAATGGACACGTGAACATACATTAGCGTGATAATAACTACCTAAAATAACAAGAAACGTGTTTGGAGAAATTTTATTTGATGTGTACTTTGAGCTGTTAGTGTCCCTTCGGAGGGAATCACCTTGTTGTTTACAAATACTTCCGGGTAGAAGACCAGCGGAGTTTAGCAACATATATATGCATATCTCACATTTTTCATGTCACTGTATCACCGTTTAGACTAATCTGGTGTTTGTGAAGTCTATAAACACTATGACTGAACAAACATTACTATCACGTTCTGAAATTAATAACATGGTTATCGTAGATTAGCGAGGCTAACTGTTAGCTGTTAGCCCTGTTAGCGGTGTCTGTAATGACTCACTAACTCTAAACGGTCCGTGAAAATATTTTTCCAGCGGATGTCTTAGTTACAACATGATTGAGCTAACTGGAGTAGTTTCATGTCGTATCCGACAATGGGAGACATTTAACAGATGACGTCCTGATAGCTTTGCTGCTGCTGTGGCCACTGATGCTTTCTAGACATCGTGATTTCCCAAAACTGAATAAATACCACACATCGCAACACAAAACTGCTTTGCTAGCTCAATCATGTTGTAACTAAGACATCCGCTGGTAAAAAATATTTTTTCACGGACCGTTTAAGAGTTAATGAGTCATTACAGACACTGCTAACGGGGCTAAGAACTGACGGTTGTTAGCTTAGCTTAGGTTGTTAATCCTCCGAAGGACACTAACAACTCAAAGTACACGTCAAATAAAATTTCTCCAAACACGTTTCTTGTTATTTTAGGTAGTTATTATCACGCTAATGGATGTTCAAGTGTCCATTTCCCCCGATAAGTTGGTTTTAATTCGTTATTTGATTCTATAAACAGTCTGACCATCTCGAGCTTTTATTTTGGTACTTCCGGTGACCGGCAGTGTGAATTTGCATATTAGCTAAATATTTAGTTTCACCCAAAACATTTAGATTTAACATTTAGATTTAGATTTAGATTTAGCATTTAGATTTAGATTTAATATTTAGATTTAACATTTAACATTTAGGTGCCACATTTAATATTTAGATTTAACTATTTAATATATTTCTAAGTTAACAAATATTGCTGTAAATGTGGTAAAAGGTGACGTTAAAAAAATCACAATACTTTTTTAAACATTGTTTGAAGCTAAATGTGGCAAAATGTTGATGTTATTTTCAGCGTGAGACACTTTACAAACGGCACCCCATATGTACGCTGCTGACATGAGCCAACATTTACATTCTCCTCTTCATAACTAAGCATCACCCAGAGAGCAGATATTCGCATCCTGTAGGACTGAAAAACTCTCCTCACTGTTAGGTTTCTGAACTTTGATTTGCATGAAGTTTGTGGAAACAGGGAGCTGGTGTTTTTAGCTTTTGGATGGACGCAGAGGCCAAAAGGTTAACACATAAGTGTCTGTAATGTTGATTTGTGTGCATCCAAAGCCTCAAAAATATTGTAGGTTTTAACATCAAAGTCAAAATGTACATTTTGCTGATTTATTGTGTTATAAGGATTGAGCTGTACACCTGAGGATGAGACAAGGTGATGAGATAACAGTCTTGTGTGGGTGTTGTCAAACAACCTTGTCCTTGTCTCATGCTGTACTGCTCAGTCTGTCAGTAACGTCTCCATAGTCGGCTCAGCACACTTGGAGACACATCAAACTGATGAGCTACCACCTGAACCCCTTCACCATCTTCCAGCAGTTAAACTGCTGTCACAGTCTCAGTCTGGTCAAAATGCTGTGTGACACCACCAGCCACCATCAGGAGACACCCAGCATTCACAATCCATTCAAAAACCATCATCCTGCTAATAGACTGGATAATTAGCTGATAAAAGGAACACAAACTCCATTCCTTATGTAGGTGTTAGGGTTTGCACCAGTTGTCTTCTTCTTCCCTTTCCTTTGCCCTCTTATTTCCCCTTCCTATTATTTGTTCCGAGTTTGTCTTCCCTGACTGTGTGTGTGTGTGTGTGTGTGTGTGTGTGTGTGTGTGTGTGTGTGTGAGTGTGAGCAGGTGGTGCAAGGAGCTGCAATCAAGTTGTCACACCTGCAGTCCATTTGGCACTTACCTCCACCTGTGTTTACACTAGCTCCTCTCTCCATCCAGCTGTTGTCAGTTCATTGCTTAACCCAGTGTGGTAAAGTGCTCAGCTCCCTGTTTGAGACTCAGTTTCTGTGTATGATTCTTCTTACCTCTTCCTCTTACCTTCTTCTCTGTCTCCAGCCAACCATCACCAAGTCATCTGCTTCAGACCTGCCTTGCCTGCTGACTCCTTCACCTGCCTCAGTCAAGCCTCAAGCTGCCATCACCCTCGCCTTCACTCCGGCAGTTCAAGTATTTTCTACTCTGCCTCATTTCTATTTTAAATTAATCTTTTGAACTGAGTTCTGTTGAGTTGTCTGCATTTTTGAGTGCACCCTTCATTTTAAATTTAACAGTAGGGGTATGTTCATGCAGCCGTTCCCCTAGGCATCTTCTTCTGTATAGAAAAGAAATGTGTCATTTCAAAGGAAGAATTAAACAGCCTCTTTGACCATCACCAAGCTCATGACTTCATACTCTGGGAATTCTGGCCTTAAGTGGTGTTTAGGTCAGAGGTGAACACACCGGGGTAATACTACTACAACTACCACTGATGATAATAATGATTTTTCATTATGTATTTAACGTAGCACTTAAAATTTTAACCCCAAGTGAGATTTTCCTGAATGTTCAATCACATTCCTGTCAATACATTTCACCCAAAAAGTCAGAACAACAATGGCATCAAATTACATGAAGTAGTTTTTACTATATCATAGTATACCATATACATAATTACAGTGTTAGTGTGCATCAGTAGTATGTGCAGACCTCAGGGTTTTAAGTCATCCATCACAAAATGTTGGTAGTTAAAATAATGGTGATGATGATAGTATTACAGGATAAACTATATATTATACATATATACTGAAGCAATGAAACCAGTGAGGAAATGGAAGAGGAGGCAAAGGACAGTGCAGGTACCTGCTATACTACATACTGCCCACATCTTTACCCACAATTCACGAGTAAATAAAATGCAGTCCATCAGAGTTCAAAATGAAATAGATTAACTGTGAGTCTTTAAAGATTACACACACACACACACACACACACTGAGCTGGATCCTGGAGCAGACTCAGTTGTTTCAATATTACATTCACTTTCATGCTGTTCACATTCCCCTCCCATTGTAGGCCTTGTTGGCAGAGCCCTCCGATCACTACGCTCTACCTCTGCCACCATTGTCTCTTAAACTCAGAACATCATGACATCACCTGAGTGCAAACACACCAACTTGAGCACAGATGGTGAAGGCATACACCATCATTTTTAGCTCCTAACTAGGGTAACAACAAAATATGATTAACAATGATTATGTGTTTCTTGATTCTGATTATACACTGATTATTGATACATTCAGTTGAGTAAAATATGAGTAAATATTTCCCACAGAAAGCAAATCAGTCAGTTATTAGAAAGTGAGTACAAGTGCAATGAACAGTCAATGCAAAAATCAGTAGCGAAGGCAAACACCATCATTTTCAGCTCCAGAATACCATTTGTTGGCATTTTGGACCTACAGGACACAAAACAGACAGAACATACAGTGAACAGTGTTATTACTATTATTATTATTATTATTATTATTATTATTATTATTATTATTATTATTATTATTATTATCATTATTATTATTATTATTAGTTATCTGCCCCAATCATTGCTCTGGGTAAAACTACAGCTACTATCAGAGAAATACTGCTCACCTTCATCTTCCTCTTCTTCCTCCTTTTCCTCATCTGAGGGTTGGGGAGGGGTCGGGCCAGGAGGGACTGATGTTGGGTTCACTGGAGCTGTATCGACATGATTATTGATTATTAATTAAAGTATTGATTAAATTATGGATGAATTAAAACCCTGAGGTCTGCACATACTACTGATGCGCACTAACACTGTAATTGTGTATATGGTATACTATGATATAGTAAGAACTACTTCATGTAATTTGATGCCATTGTTATTCTGACTTTTTGGGTGAAATGTATCAACAGGAATGTGAATCACTTGGGGTTAAAATTTTAATTGCTACCTTAAATACTTATTATTATTATTATTATTATTATTATTATTATTATTTTATTATTATTTTTATATTATTAGCAATAGTAGTAGTATTCATCATTATTATCTGCTCCAATGATTGCTCTGAGTAAAACTACAGCTACTATCAGTGAAATACTGCTCACCTTCTTCTTTCTCTTCTTCTTCTTCTTCCTCATCTGAGGGTTGGGGAGGGTCGGACCAGGAGGGACTGATGTTGGGTTCACAGGAGCTGTGTCGACATGATTATTGATTTGATTATTATAAAATGATTATTAATTGAAGTATTGATTAAATTTACTTTGACTTTGGGCAGAATATTTAGATATTTTATTGTTAATGTTATTATTATTATAATTATTTTAAATGTTAGTCATAAGAGAGTCATAATGAAGGATATGGTACCTTTTAAGAGTCCGATTTCAAATGATATTTTGTTTTTCTTTTTTGTGGTTTTAAGGAAAAATTGTGGGATTAATAAAGACTGAAAAGAATTATAGTTTAACTCACCACAGTCCCTAGCAGGGTACCCTGAGACAGCATTTGAATGAGACTGTATCAACATGTCATCTCTTGATGTCATCAGGAAACATGCTGTATTGCTGTGGGGAAAAATGCAAAGCTGATCACAAATCTGAGTTGAATCAGATGTCCCATCAGTTATGTGCTGCTACATAGTGTTTTTAAAGTAAATATTTATCAAATGACAGAAATATGCTGGCTCATTATGTTTTCTATGGCCACGAGTCCACACAACAGATATTTACGGTTTATAAAATGTGAAGTATTGGCAGGTGGGATCTTCAGTACAGAGTCTCCTGCAGTCAGCAACAGTCGTCACCTTGTGTTTGGTGTCACCTTTTGCAAACGTAATATGATGCGACTCTGAACAACCTGATAAATAAAAACATAGAAGAATCCAGAAAAATAGTTAGAGTCAGAGTGCAGACAGATTTCTTTAACTTCCTCATTATTCATTTCCTCTATGTGAATTTGTTAAATCCATTTCTCCTGCAAACATGCTAATAAAGTGTTTGAAGTGCACACATCTTGTTGGGCTTCATGCCAGGAATTAAGTTCAAGTAGTAAGTGACACTCTGACAGTCTGTCATGTGGGAGACCAAGTTCATTTCAACATGAAATGATTCCCTCAGCTGTGACAATATAACTCATCCTGCTCCTCTGACATTAGCTTCATTTAAGGAAACTGGGTATTTGGACATTTGAAAAGCATGTGAATTTAAAAACAGAGGAACTCTAAATAATGTTTTAATATGTTTGAGGAGATAACACAGCTTGTCAAATGATTCAAGTGCTTACCTATTGACACATTCAGATGCACACATACGTTTGTATATTTGTTTTCATGGCAGAGGTTGATCTCATCATTCTCTCGTGTAAAGTTGGTAATGATCAGGGTGCTGTCAGTCACTGTGACTCCGGGGAGGCTGGCATTATTGGATTTACAACAGCCCTTCGCACATTCACACCTGCTGCCTCCTCTGCCACAGTATTTAATGGTCCGATCTGGAGGAAATGGGAAAGTGGCACTGCTTCCCTCCAGCAGCCACACCTGTCTTTCTTCAAGAGCTGTTGCTGCAACATGACACATACCCAGCAGCAGCAAGAGATGGATGAACTGTGCCATGGCTCCTGAAACCAAAGAAAAAAGTTTACAGATTAAGGAGAGAAGTGCACAGCACACCATGGATCCAGATTTAGCTCATCTATTCATGGGAATATAATTTGCATATTTCAACTTGCAGCAACATTAATTGGCAACGTAATATGCAATATGTTGAAAAAATATTTAAGAGTCTTGATTTTTCTTGTTTTCCAATGTGACAAACATGCACCTAATGTGTAATAACACACTAATTAATCTATAATTTCCATGCACAACTTTTCTACATCAAAATAAAAATGTCTAAGTCTAAATATATCTACTTGTATTAAGCTGTTCTACATGATGAAACACCAAAATGACAGTATCCATCTGATGTTAATGCTGTGTGAATTCATCAAAAACTTACCCAATAAATGAAGACTTGTGGCTCTGTAAAATGTGTTAGGAGGGTGGGTAGGGAAATGTGAACCGGAGTCTTCACTGTGCATCACTTTATAGAGCTGTTTACCTCCTCCGCCTTTGGCCAACGACACACACCCACACCAGAGTGCTCATTTGTTTATAGGGGATTGAGAGTGACTTTTAATTTTGGGGGGAGGTTATGTTAAGTCTAAAGACACTGTCAGTGTGTAATGTGTATACACTGTAACACAGGGTACAAGTGTGAGGAGATTTCCAAACTTTAGTTTGGCTGTTTATCTTTTCATTTTTAAGGTAAAAGCACATGTAATGGTATATTGGTATAATATTAGAGGGTAAATATGAACCCACAAAAGATTTGCCAAAGCAAACTGACAGCACATCCTAAATCAGTATAAAACAGCTTTATGTCTGGATGGTTTAAAGTGTGAAGACGATGCCTACAGGAGTGGCTGTGTGAACACACCCTACATAAGGAATGGAGTTTGTGTTCCTTTTATCAGCTAATTATCCAGTCTATTGGCAGGATGATGGTTTTTGAATGGATTGTGAATGCTGGGTGTCTCCTGATGGTGGTTGGTGGTGTCAGACAGCATTTTGACCAGACTGAGACTGTGACAGCAGTTTAACTGCTGGAAGATGGTGAAGGGGTTCAGGTGGTAGCTCATCAGTTTGATGTGTCTCCAAGTGTGCTGAGCCGACTATGGAGATGTTACTGACAGACTGAGCAGTACAGCATGAGACAAGGACAAGGTTGTTTGACAACACCCACACAAGACCGTTATCTCATCACCTTGTCTCATCCTCAGGCGTACAGCTCAATCCTTATAACACAATAAATCAGCAAAATGTACATTTTGACTTTGATGTTAAAACCTACAATATTTTTGAGGCTTTGGATGCACACAAATCAACATTACAGACACTTATGTGTTAACTTTTGGTTTGTCTGTGTGTTGTTTCTGTCTGACGTTCTTTGGAAACATGTTTCTTCCACTGTATTCAGTGTTTGCAACAGGATCTACCCATATTAAAATAAATGATAGAGGCCTCTGTGTCTATCCAAAAGCTAAAAACAGCAGTTCCCTGTTTACAAGAACACAATGCAAAACAGTGAGGAGGTTTTTTTCAGTCCTACAGGATGCAAATATCTGCCCTCTGGGTGATTATGAGGAAGAGAATGTAAATGTATTGGGTTGTTCAAGTGCATACATGAGACAATGCCTCTTTTGTTGAAGGTGCTAGTTGTACAGGAAAGCTGCTGAGGTCACAGCCCTCTGACCTCCACCAACACCAGTTTGCATACAGGACCAACAGATCCACTGATGACGCCATCTCCATCGCTGTACACACAGCTCTCACACACCTGGAAAACCCCAACAGTGATGTTAGGATGCTGTTCATCGTCTACAGCTCGGCATTCAACTCCATCAATCCAAATAAACTGACCAACAAACTGCAAACCCTCGGTCTGGGAGCCCTTCTCTCTCAGTGGATTAAAGACTGTCTTACCAACAGACCCCAGCACGTCAGGATCAGCCACCACAACTCCTCCACCATCATTCACAGCACTGGTGTCCCTCCAGGCTGCATCCTTAGTTCAGCCTTCTACTCGCTTTTTACCCATGTCTGCACTCCCTCCCACAGCACCAACTGCCTTATCAGATTCTCAGATGACACAACCACAGTGGGACTCATATCAAACAATAATGAAACAGCTGACAGGGAAGAAGTCCTCTCCCTAATCCTGTGGAGAGAGATGTTCGCTGCAAACATCAAGTTGACTCAGTCTTGCAGTGTTGATGTCTGTATTCAGTGCAACTCGTCACAGCTGTTTTTATTTCTTTCTTTGAACTGCCCAGAAAAACACAAGCACACATTATCTTTGAATTTTTTTTAGAAAAGTAAAGTTTAAATCATACAACAGCACTTCCTGACCCAAACAGTTGATCTGCCCCATAATACAGTGCGCTGCAAGCTAAGCTTTTGTGTCGGAATACGGAGGTTATATGTTTGAGAAAATGTAGCCCTTAAGGACAGGGCTGTCTGAGGGTGAGGTAAAGTGGTGAAAATATTCTCAATATAGTGTCCACTTAGGCTAATATTGATTTATTTAAGGTAGGCCTTTTTAAAGAGGCTAAAATATGTTTTGCTGCAAACCTCCATTCACAGCAATGCATTACTGAGCTCCTGTGGTGCTACTCCCGTCTGCTTCTCCAAACAGGGAGAGTGCTGACGGCCATCTACTGTACATAATACACTGACTATATCTGAGTAGCTCATACAGCCTCATTTAGGAAAATCCAAACTATCCCTTTAAAGTAAGATAATGACCATCCCCACACAGCTGGGCTGTCCATGACCTTCCTTGAGGACGAAGGTATCTCTGTGGTGGACTGGTAGAGTCTGTGGTCTCCTGACCTAAACCCAATCCTGAATGTCTGGGACATGCTATCCAGGTGTGTTAGAGGCTGAGAGCATCCTTCAGGTAATGTTTAGAGCATCCCCAGTGCCTTGGTTGAACTATGGAAGGACATACCCCAAAATTATATTGTGATGATCATCAGGTGTATTTCACGTCATTGCCAGGAGTGTGTGAACGTTAGAGAGGGGCACACAAGTTATTAAGAACATCTGTGGCAAATAAGTCATTTTGCTTACAGTTGACTTGGTGCTAAGGAGATGTTTTCAGTCTGATTTTGGTGCATATTTCTTGTTTGACTGTAATAATAACAAATAAATGATAGAGGCCTCTGTGTCCATCCAAAAGCTAAAAACACCAGTTCCCTGTTTCCACGAACTTCATGCAAATCCAAGTTCAGAAACCTAACAGTGAGGAGGGTTTTTTCAGTCCTAGAGGATGCAAATATCTGCTCTCTGGGTGATGCTTATTAGTTATGAAGAGGAGAATGTAAATGTATTGGCTTTGTCAGCAGCATACATGAGACAATGCCTCTTTTGTTGAAGGTGCTAGTTGTACAGGAAAGCTGCTGAGGTCACAGTCTTGTTGACATTAAAGTCTTTTTAAAGAGAGACCTGTCCCACAACAACTGGGGATAAAAATAATATCGAGTTAAGATCCAAAACAGGTTTCCAAATGTATCTAAATAAAGAAAAGCTATAAATCAGATACAACAGAACAAAATGTTTTTAATGTGTTATATAAAGGACAAATCCATATACCACTCATACTAACGAAGCTCAGCGTAAGTTCAATCAGGAAGACTTTCTTTGTGCTCATCCACTCACAATTCTTTCCCTCCCACTCCCACTGCTTCCTCTAATCAGCTGACCATGGGTGTTCGCTCTTCTAGTTATCCAGTCAAACTTTGCCACGATCCTTGTCAGCCAATCAGGATGCCACTGCAATACCTTAAACCTGCTGTCTGCTCTGCTGCTGTCAGCTGTCATTTTATGCAGAACTGTCACGCCCTCCTCCACCACGCTCCCCTCCAGCCATCATATCCACAGTCCAGGACGAGCTCAATAAAGGCTCATTCCTCTACTTATCCAGATCATTTTCACATCTCCATCTTCTTCTCATCTCATCTTCACCACCTCCACCACCACTGTGTGTCTAGACCCTATTCCCTATTTGACTATGGATTAATCACCCTCCTTAAATCATACCATCTGGGGGTCAGTCTCTACTGATTGAAATACTGATTAATTGACACCATTTGACTGGTTAACACCATGGACATGAAGTATGATTCAGTAATAAAGTGTATTAATAAAATTATACAGGAATAAACAAAGTAATTTATACGTTAACTTGAAATAAGTTGCTGTACTATAGATTGATCCAGTGACTATGGAGGTGATAAAGTGCCACCCATAGCCTATATTTTTAATTTCTTTCCTTCTTTAAGGGGCATCTGCGGTATTGCTGCTTGCTGCTGCTTTGTGTTTCTCTCACTCTCTGGTTGTTTTGATAATGGACTGTGGTGAGGAGCCCCTGGTTGCAACCAGAAGGTGTCATCATCACTGAGGCTGTTCCATACAGATAACAACTCATGCACACATGGGAAAAACATAGAATATAAATGGTGTTTCTGTCCCTGCACAGAATGGCGATGATGATGAGGTGAGGATTTGCACTTCCTGTAAGAGTGGAGTTTTAAATGTCAGATTTTGTCTGTTAAAGTAGATAAAGTTTTTTGACAATTTTAAAATCTTTTGGAACTGTAAGGATCGCTTTCAGCGTGATGGGATTCATCCGAACATCACTGGATGCAGACTACTTTGGGAATGCCATACCAAAACAAGAATGGACAGATAAGAGCCAAAGACATGTACGGGGCGCAGAGACAGACAGCCTGCATCTCTCCCCCTTCACCTGACCCTTTGCTCCACATCAGTCAAGACATTCAGAGGATGTCCCTGTCAGGGATCCAACAACCCCCCTCCTGCCCTTCATCACAACCACCTAGGAGCAATAAACACTAAAGCTCAGTCAAATTGATGAACTGTTAAATAGTAGCCCTAGATGTCATCACTCAGGTGCCTGTCAGAGATGAGACAGACCCCATGCCGCTTCCTTAAACATACCGGCGATCTTAAATAGCCGGTGGCATGGTCAAACACATCTTGTAATTGAAAAGTATCATCAGGAAAAACAGTGTGTACTCGAAGCGCACAGCTACTCTATCTAATCTGACTCCAGTTATGCGTCAGCCACAGAATGTGTCAGACAATGTTAGTACACTAAACTTAGCTTTATTAAATATCAGATCTCTGGCTGGCAAGTCACTATTAATTCATGATTTTATTATCAAGAGAAACCTTGATTTTATGTTTTTAACTGAAACTTGGTTAAATGAAAACAACAGTGCAGCGGTACTTATTGAATCAGCTCCCCCAAACTTCCATTTTATCAGCTCAGTTAGAGAACTTAGGAAAGGAGGTGGAGTAGCCACTTTATTTATGGATGTTTACCAGTGCAAACAGTTGTCATATGGGAAGTTTGAGTCTTTTGAATATGTTGCACTGCAGTTGAGATCCTCCTGTCAAGCAGTATTAGTAACCATTTACAGGCCCCCAAAATATAGTGCACACTTTGTTGATGACTTTTCTAAACTATTGTCTGTTGTCTGTATTGATTTTGACTGTGTTGTTTTAGTGGGTGATTTTAATATTCATAATGATAATCCCAAAGATGGCAGTGCGAAAGAACTTTTCTACATCCTGGACAACTTTGAACTTTCCCAGCATGTAACAGAGCCAACACACAATAAGGGACATATTTTAGATCTAATTATCTCCAAAGGGCTCAACATTTCTGAGGTTGTGGTGACTGATGTTGCCTTTTCTGATCATTACTGTGTTTTCTTTAAAATGGCTATCTCCGCTGACACCAGTAAAATTACAACAGAGGTAATCAGAAAACGCTTTATCAACGAAAACACCTGTACACTATTCACCCAGGATTTTATACCCACACCAGTTCTGCCCTCAGTCTCTGTCAGTGATCTGGTTCATAGTTTCAGCTCTAAAGCTGTGAATATTATGGACAATATTGACCCCATGAAGGTCAAAGTTGTCTCTGGTAAGAAAAAAACACCATGGAGGAACGCCACATGGGTAAAAGCTTAAAAAAGAGAATGTAGAAAAGCAGAAAGCAGGTGGCGAAAAACCAAACTCTAAGTTCATTATGACATCTATAAGGAAAGTCTGCACATCTATAACTTGGAGCTAAAAAGGGCGTGGCAGTCCTTTTTCTCTGAGATTATCAACAAAAATAACAACAATGCACAGACTTTATTCACTGTTGTTGACAGACTGACAAACCCATCAGTGTCAGTCCCTCCTGAGCTGCTATCCACCAAGGCATGACTTTGCTTCTTTTTTCACAGACCAGATTTTAAAGATAAGACAGACAGTCTGTAACTCCAACACAGTGGCTATTTCACCTGTGCCTCATAAGACTAGTCCAGTTAATTTGGCACTTTTTCACCCATTAAATTATGCTACTTTGACAGACATAGTTAGAAACCTTAGGTCCACTACCTGCTGCCTTGACACTCTGCCTACAAGCTTTTTTAAAGATGTTTTTAACTGCATAGCATCAGATATACTACAGAAAGTCAACTGTTCTCTTCAGTCAGGCCTTTTTCCAACGGCCCTGAAGACCACAGTCATTAAACCTCTCTTAAAAAAGCCTAATCTGGATGCCTCAGTAATAAATAACTACAGGCCCATATCAAACCTACCATTTTTAGGAAAGATCATTGAAAAGGTTGGTTTTCAGCAACTTAATGCCTTCTTGGAGCAAAACAATTCCTTTAATGCCTTTCAGTCTGGACTTTCAAGCACATCACAGCACTGAGACTGCACTTGTAAACGTTTTAATCATGTTTTGTTGTTACCCTAGTTAGGAGCTAAAAATGATGGTGTATGCCTTCAACATCTGTGCTCAAGTTGGTGTGTTTGCACTTGGGTGATGTCATGATGTTCTGAGTTTAAGAGACAATGGTGGCAGAGGTAGAGCGTAGTGATCGGAGGGCTCTGCCAACAAGGCCTACAATGGGAGGGGAATGTGAACAGCATGAAAGTGAATGTAATATTGAAACAACTGAGTCTGCTCCAGGGCCCAGCTCAGTTTGAATGTGTGTGTGTGTGTGTGTGTGTGTGTGTGTGTGTGTGTGTGTGTCACAGTTAATCTATTTCACTTTGAACTCTGATGGACTGCATTTTATTTACTGGTAAAGTGTGGGTAAAGATCTAATGAAACAAGCCTGAAGAAGGATTTTTATTCCACATTTCTTTCCCTGTAAAACCAATATTGTGATTTATTTAATGCAGGTTCCTATATAATATCATTTATTCAATAAAAATAAACATGTTTAACCTCACTTCCTTCTCATCTTGTTTATTAATATCCTGTCTCAATGCTGAAGCCAGTTGCATGCATGCCTAGTACAATGATATCAATCTGTTGGTTTGATTTCACTGAAATACACTCTAAAGATCAACATTATCCTCTCATAACATCATTGCAGTCATTACATTTTGTGTATTTAGCCTAAATTTAATCAATACTTTCATCAGAAATCATTTCATGTCGACACAGCTCCAGAGACCCACCATCATTAACCCTAGGTGAGATCTTACCTGAATGTTTCATCACATTCCTGTTAATAGTTCACCCAAAAGTCAGAATAACAATGGCATCAAATCACATAAAGCAGTTCTTACTATATCATAGTATACCATATACACAATTACAGTGTTAGTGTGCATCAGTAGTATGTGCAGACCTCAGGGTTTTAAGTCATCCATCATAATAACATCAGTTAGCCATCTTTCTTCTCATTTAACAAAATTAGGTTACTGGTAACTTAAATTATTGGAACAACATGTAGAGAAAATACACATCTGGTAAATACTTTATGCATCCTTGTTTTTAGAATACCTACAGAGTTAGGTCCCATCAGTCTCAAACCAGTCCAGTTGAATATTGGGTAACAATTCAGTGACGTCACATTTAGTTATGTTGAAGAAAAAGGTGCAACTATGTTCATTTAGTTGTGAGTGTTAAAATGTTTTTACATACAGTAGTCCTAACTGCAGTTTTTATATATGTATATATATCATCAGAATCAGATGTAGATGCTTTACTATAAACTATGCTCCATCTCACTGGAGATTTGATTTTACTATTAGCAGTTTTACACCAGGTACATGGAAAGGCACTGCTAAATAAAGACTGCCATCCTATGGCCACTTATGATAGTGCAGCTTTTGTTGGTAATGATATCAGTGATGCATCTTTATTCTCAGTTCATTTAATCATGAATCATGTTACACACCAATGCTCAATGCCAGTAGACTACATGTGAGGTGATTACCATGGGACTACAGCAGAGACTCCAGCCTGCAAACATACATTTGTTATTAATATTTGGGGTTGCTTGTGTTAGGCTGACCAAACGTCCTGTATTCCCCGGACATGTCCACCGGGGGGTTTTTATAAACTGATGATAATGTCCGGTTTTCCGTGTGTTTGTGTCTGTGTGTTAGAGTGCAGCACGGGCAGTATATTTCTGTCCGAACCCGAACCGAGCCCGACATTATTTAATGACCAAAGCACTGAGTTTGTGTCACACAGTGGTTACGGGCTTTTTAACAGGCCAGCGTGCGCCGTGGGTACGGAGAGGGAGACCTCCGTGTTTGAGACGGGAGGTCCGAGCTTCAAAAGCGAGAGGAGAGGGAGAAATAAAACAAAAATATAGCCGCGAGCGGCAATCTGCGGGTTCTAACCTGTTCCGCCCCAAACCAGCCACCGTGACCCTCACCACCCACCGTGACCCTCATCTGCCGTAGTGCAAGACGTTCCCCACTCTGTCCCTGAAAGCTCCAAGCAATACATACTCTTTCCAAGTCACACATTTCTTGAAATCGGGTTTTCAGCTAGCCTACATGCTAATAACATTTGTGGTATACTTTCACATAGAGACTCCATTTGAACATCAAAACATAAATTGAAATTTTACCTGTTGATGCGTATGTCAAAGTTTCAATAGGTATTTTAATGTTTAAGCAATCACAGTTCCATGATCATGATCATTTTGGGAGAAATCTGGAGATAATTGTAGTGCCCCCATAAGGCCGATTGGGACCAAATTTTTTGAGCAGTATTTGGATGTCATTTATAGTCCATGTACCATATTTCATGTCCCTAGGTCCTTCCAGCTGGTCATAAATTAATAAAACGCAAAATATGAGGGTTAATGATGAATAGGCCACGCCCACTTTCACCTAGCAACATGGCACTCAAGATATTAGTTAATAGCCACTCCTAGAGCATGCATACCAAATTTGGAAATTCCATCCAATGGTCTTTGAGATACAGATGTGTGGCATTTATAGCGCCCCCTATAGGCTGAGCTCAAAATGCTTTGGTAGGCAGCTTCCAAGTCTCATTGTGGACCTACCCACCAAGTTTGGTGATGATAGGTCAAAGGGTGTGGGACTTATGGCCAATCAATGCTAAGCTCCGCCCACAGCAAAGATTCATTGGTCCGTGGCGGCCATGTTTTTTGACCAATCTGGCTCATTTGTAATAGAAATGTGTCTTGTCATCCCCCAAAGCCGTGTACCAAGTTTGGTGTTGATGGAGTCAAAATTGTAAAAGTTGTCATTTTACTGTTTTTCAAATTATGCAAATTAGCAAAAAATCTAGTCAGGCGGAGCTTAATGGTCCAAGAGGCTTTTTTGTAGAGCACATTGAGCTGGACCTGTGTGTCAAATTTCAAGTCAATCAGACTTATGGTGTGAGGGGCGTGGCCTCCCAAAAAAGTCATTTTTAAGCCTTAATTACAGCGCCACCATGTGGCCGACTGGGCTCATATTTTAATAAAAGTTGATGCACATCATTTCCAATCATTGGGCCAAGTTTCAGGTTTCTGGCTCATTCCAGCTCACGGGAATTTGAGCTCAAGCGGCAGACAACAACAACAAAAAAAAAAAAAAAAAAAAAAAAAAAAAAAAAAATAATAATAATAATAATAAACCGGTACAATCTTAGAAGGGTTCTACCCCTTCGGGGTTAGAACCCTAATAAGATAAAATCCCTCTTTTGTTTTATTTTCAGCGTTTAATCAAGGCGGAGGCGGGCGGCTGGAGGTCCGAGACTTCCAGAGAGGGGAGAGGTAGAAACAAACAGCCAATGTGTGTCTGTGTGTATGTTCAGGTGTTGTCACGTAAATAACAGTGCCCAAACAATAAACAGGACAGACAATAGGATTTTATTTATTTTTACACTACATTTTCACTGAAAGCTGACCGAATCCGACCCGAGCCCGAATACAATTTATAGCTACATTTCTGACCAAACCCGGCCGACCTGTTGGGTACCTGGGGCTTGGATCGCCACACTCTAGTGTGTGTATATGTGTCCCCTATTGGGGTCTATCTGAATTTCTGTCTTTGAGAGATATTATTTTTTAATATAACTGAATTTTCTATCCATGCATATACATTTTAAATACATTAAAATTATAAGGCATCTTTGAGTAAACTGCCTGTATCATTTAAGTAGGCTATGTCGTGGCCGGCCGAGTGTCCTCTTTTTTGGAAATCAAAATATGGTCACCCTAGCTTGGATTAAATATCGGGCAGTGTTGGACAGATCAAACACTCCTGACTGTCACAAATAATGAAAATTATTAAAAAACATCACTGCTATGATGGTTCACAGGTACACGTGATGAATTAGTGGTACGGGCGCCATTGATAGCCACAGCCGTGCGTAATGGTCGCTCGTCATGACAGCTGTTCTGTGTCATAACAGACTGTCTCGTCAGTGGCAGGTCTAATGAGTGGTAAAGCGGGCACTCATATCGACAAGCAAACGGATTTAAGGGTGCCTCTGCATCAATTCATGTCTCCCAGTGGGTGTGGAAACAAGGATCGTGCATGTACGTCCAGCTCCACAATTACTATGTAAAACAGGATCAGGCGCACGTGAGGATTAATAAATCCATAAACTTTGTAGTGTAACACCTGGGCGTAACGGGACCCTCGCATAACTTTATCAAGCAGCAGTCAGTCAGGGGTTCAGACAGCGCGCTAACGGTGGTCCTGCACGTCGGAGTCTGCGTAACCGGTCTTCTCGCGCTGGTGAAGTTTATTGGCAGCTCTTAAGTCAAGTGCATTTCCGCTGTCCCCTAAGTGAAGTCTCCTAAATGAAAACAAAATCACGGGGGTAATTGGTTAGTTTGAGGGGCTGCGGAGTGACTATTGCCACCCAGAGGCAGGGCAGATGTGGAGCAAATTACCACGACGCTGTCCCCCTGCAACAGATAGCAAGCTAAGGTTGCGGAGCAGAATGTAAGTCAGTATTATTTGTGACAGCGTGAGAAATAGCGGCGCAGCGTGAGTGCCTGAAATCGGTCATTTGCATCATGACAGCTCTGAAGTTATTACCGTAATACAGCTGTTCTAGTAGTTGCTTGTAATCAGCAATCTTATGTCTCCTGTTTACTCTCGTATAATTTTGTCAATACATTACACTTTATTATTGAATCATACTTCAGGTCCATAGTGTTAACCAGCTCATTGACTCTCCACTGCCCAAAGTCAAATGGTGGCAGTTATTCAGTATAAGTGGTAAATGGATTTGTCTTTTAAATAACACATTGAAAACATTTTGTGCTTTTGCGTCTAATTTATAGTTTTTAATATATTTAATGTTGCCTTCTTGACCAGGTCTCTCTTTAAAAAGACTTTAATGTCAACAAGACTGTGACCTCAGCAGCTTTCCTGTACAGCTAGTACCTTCAGCAAAAGAAGCATTTTCTCATGTACGCTGCTGACATAAGCCCAATACATTTACATTCTCCTCTTCATAACTAAGCATCACCCAGAGGGCAGATATTTGCATCCTGTAGGACTGAAAAAAACCCTCCTCACTGTTAGGTTTCTGAACTTTGATTTGCATGAAGTTCGTGGAAACAGGGAACTGCTGTTTTTAGCTTTTGGATGGACACAGAGGCCTCTATCATTTATTTTAATATGGGTAGATCCTGTTGCAAACACTGAATACAGTGGAAGAAACATGTTTCCAAAGAACGTCAGACAGAAACAACACACAGACAAACCAAAAGGTTAACACATAAGTGACTGTAATGTTGATTTGTGTGCATCCAAAGTCTCAAAAATATTGTAGGTTTTAACATCAAAGTCAAAATGTACATTTTGCTGATTTATTGTGTTATAAGGATTGAGCTGTACGCCTGAGGATGAGACAAGGTGATGAGATAACGGTCTTGTGGTCCATCAGGAGACACCCAGCATTCACAATCCATTCAAAAACCATCATCCTGCCAATAGACTGGATAATTAGCTGATAAAAGGAACACAAACTCCATTCCTTATGTAGGGTATGTTCACACAGCCACTCCTATAGGCATCATCTTCACACTTTAAACCATTCAGACATAAAGCTGTTTTATACTGATTTAGGATGTGCTGTCAGTTTGCTGTGGCAAATCTTTTGTGGGTTTATATTTACCCTCTAATATTACACCAATATACCATTACATGTGCTTTTACCTTAAAAATGAAAAGATAAACAGCCAAACTAAAGTTTGGAAATCTCCTCACACTTGTACCCTATGTTCCAGTGTATACACATTACACACTGACAGTGTCTTTAGACTTAACATAACCTCCCCCCAAAATTAAAAGTCACTCTCAATCCCCTATAAACAAATGAGCACTCTAGTGTGGGTGTGTTTCTTTGGCCAAAAGGCGGAGGAGGTAAACAGCTCTATAAAGTGATGCACAGTGAAGACTCCGGTTCACATTTCCCTACCCACCCTCCTAACACATTTTACAGAGCCACAAGTCTTCATTTATTGGGTAAGTTTTTGATGAATTCATACAGCATTAACATCAGATGGATACTGTCATTTTGGTGTTTCATCATGTAGAACGACTTAATACAAGTAGATATATTTAGACTTAGATATTTTTATTTTGATGTAGAAAAGTTGTGCATGGAAATTATAGATTAATTAGTGTGTTATTACACATTATACAACGGTTAGTTCCGACCGAGTAATTTGATTGGACGAGAGGCATTCCATGAGTGCAGATATAGAGTACAGCATCACTGGGACATGTAACAGTGAAATCACTCCGCTCACAGGTGTTATAATTAAGCAATATCACACGAGAGGGAGTGATATTGTACTGTGATATCGGCGGCCTCGTGCCTACAACCGAATCACAGCCGTGACGATATCACAGTACAACATCACGAGCTCAAGTGTGATATTGCTTTTATACAACAGTTCAACAGTTAAATAAGAGATGCTGATTAAGAAATGTTGAAAAATGAGGACAAAATAGATAATTTAAGCATTTTATTTGTCTTCCGCCAACAAAAATTGTTCCCTCAGGACTCCGCTGTCACCGTTGCTATGTAACGCAGACATGGTGCGCCAGGCACTTACTCTTTATACACATTTATCTGCACGTTTCCATTAATTGTGCAGCCGGTGAAATAAGTCTGTGGTGACTGCATGGTGGACTGTCGCTTCACAGGCACAGCCGACTCTGCCTTCTGATCTGACAGTATGTTGCTTTTCTCCAAGTCATTGAGCTCCGCTGATGAAACACTGACAAACCTGGATGTGTGCTCAGATGGATTCAGCTTCTCCTCTCCCTCATCTTCCTCTGATGACCATTCAATTCAAAACTTATTTTAGGAAATAAATCCATATTTTTGGCTGTTTGACAGTGGATGAATTAATTAGCCTACAACGCAACTGCTGACCTAACTGACACTAACCGTCAGTTTTGATTTGATTGTTGATTGCAATAAGCTGTGAGGCGGAGTGATACATACACAGTGAAATAACCGTGATGTTGTACTCCAATATCATCACAGTTTTACTGACTCTCGACCAATCAGATTGCAGGGCCGGAACTAACTGTTGTATAAATATAAATACAACCGTTAATTAACCAACTGTCACACTCGCTACATTGACGCAAACTGACACTATAACGTTATACTATATACATAATCAATGATCATCTGATGAGGTACTGATGAGGATGAGGGAGAGTGGAAGCTGAATCCGGCCGTGCCAACATCCAGGTTTGCCAACGTTTCATCAGCTGAACTGGACGAAGTTACACAGTTGCAGATCAATGTAAATACAAAGTAGCTTGTGAGTTCCTGGCGTGTGTGCTGCGTTGCCTGGCAACAGAATGGGGGAACTGTTTTTTTTTTTCCCCGCGGAGCTACATAACATAAATAAATAATTTATTTCATCACGTGTTGTTAACATTTCCTTACTCAGCATTGCTGTATAAGCTGTTGTTGAACTGGGAGTGATGTTGGACTGTATATCGTCACGGCTGTAACTGTCTTTGGCACTCGGCCGCTATGACCGAATGACAGCCGTGACGACATAGGCTACAGTACATCGCTCCCTGTCGTGTGATATTGCTTAATTAGGTGCAAGTTTGTCACATTAGAAATCAAGAAAAATCAAGACTCTTGAATATTTTTACTTCAACATATTGCATATTATGTTCCCAACTAATGTTGCTGCAAGTTGAAATATGCAAATTATATTCCCATGAATAGATGAGCTAAATCTGGATCCATGGTGTGCTGTGCACTTCTCTCCTTAATCTTTTTCTTTGGTTTCAGAAGCCATGGCACAGTTCATCCATCTCTTGCTGCTGCTGGGTATGTGTCATGTTGCAGCAACAGCTCACAATGAAAGACAGGTGTGGCTGCTGGAGGGAAGCAGTGCCACTTTCCCATTTCCTAAAGATAATGGTCGAACCATTAAATACTGTGGCAGAGGAGGCAGCAAGTGTGAATGTATGTTGGGCATTTGTAAATCCAACAATCCCATCCTCCCCGGAGTCACAGTGACTGACAGCAACCTGACCATTACCAACTTTACACGAAAGAATGATGAGATCAACCTCTGCTATGATTCCCCTGCAAACCATCAGTGTGTGCATCTGAATGTGTCAGTAGGTAAGCACTTTAATCATTTGCCAAGCTGTGTTATCTCCTCAAACATATTAAAACATTATTTAGAGTTCCTCTGTTTTTAAATTCACATGCTTTTCAAATGTCCAAATACCCAGTTTCCTTAAATGAAGCTAATGTCAGAGGAGCAGGATGACTTATATTGTCACAGCTGAGGAATCATTTCATGTTGAAATGAACTTGGTCTCCACATGACAGACTGTCAGAGTGTCACTTACTACTTGAACTTAATTCCTGGCATGAAGCCCAACAAGATGTGTGCACTTCAAACACTTTATTAGCATGTTTGCAGGAGAAATGGATTTAACAAATTCACATAGAGGAAATGAATAATGAGGAAGTTAAAGAAATCTGTCTGCACTCTGACTCTAACTATTTTCTGGATTCTTCTATGTTTTTATTTATCAGGTTGTTCAGAGTCGCATCATATTACGTTTGCAAAAGGTGACACCAAACACAAGGTGACGACTGTTGCTGACTGCAGGAGACTCTGTACTGAAGATCCCACCTGCCAATACTTCACATTTTATACACAGTAAATATCTGTTGTGTGGACTCGTGGCCATAGAAAACATAATGAGCCAGCATATTTCTGTCATTTGATAAATATTTACTTTAAAAACACTATGTAACAGCACATAACTGATGGGACATCTGATTCAACACAGATTTGTGATCAGCTTAACATTTTTCCCCACAGCAATACAACATGCTTCCTGATGACATCAAGACATGACATGCTGATACAACCTCATTCATATGCTGTCTCAGGGAACCCTGCTAGGGATGACTGTGGTGAGTTAAACTATAATTCTTTTCAGTCTTTATTAATCCCACAATTTTTCCTTAAAAACCACAAAAAAGAAAAACAAAATATAATTTGAAATCGGTCTCTTAAAAGGCATCATATCCTTCATTATGACTCTCTTATGACTAACATTTAAAATAATTATAATAATAATAACACTGACAATAAAATATCTAAATATTCTGCCCAAAGTCAAAGTAAATTTAATCAATACTTCAATTAATAATCATTTTATAATAATCAAATCAATAATCATGTCGATACAGCTCCTGTGAACCCAACATCAGTCCCTCCTGGTCCGACCCCTCCCCAACCCTCAGATGAGGAAGAAGAAGAAGAAGAGGAAGATGAAGGTGAGCAGTATTTCTCTGATAGGAGCTGTAGTTTTACCCAGAGCAATGATTGGGGCAGATAAATAATAATAATAATAATAATAATAATAATAATAATAATAATATTGTTATCATTATTGTTGTTGTTATTAGTATTGTTATTATTAAGTATTTAAGGTAGCACTTAAAAATTTAACCCCAAGTGATTCACATTCCTGTTGATACATTTCACCCAAAAAGTCAGAATAACAATGGCATCAAATTACATAAAGTAGTTCTCACTATATCATAGTATACCATATACACAATTACAGTGTTATGCGCATCAGTAGTATGTGCAGACCTCAGGGTTTTAATTCATCCATAATTTATATACTTTAATTAATAATCAGTTCATGTCGACACAGCTCCAGTGAACCCAACATCAGTCCCTCCTGGTCCGACCACTCCCCAACCCTCAGATGAAGAAGACAAAGAAGAAGGTGAGCAGTATTTCATTGATAGTATAGTTTTATCCGGAGCAATCATTGGAGCAGATAATAATGATGACTACTACTACTCATAATAACAAAAACAACAACAGCAATAAAAATAATAATAATAATATTTATATTGTTATTATTATTGTTGCTGGTATTATTATTGTTATTATTAAGTATTTAAGGTAGCACTTAAAAACTTAACCCCAAGTGATTCACATTCCTGTTGATACATTTCACCCAAAAAGTCAGAATAACAATGGCATCAAATTACATAAAGTAGTTCTTACTATATCATAGTATACCATATACACAATTACAGTGTTAGTGCGCATCAGTAGTATGTGCAGACCTCAGGGTTTTAAGTCATCCATAATTTAATCAATACTTTAATTAATAATCAATTCGATGTCGATACAGCTCCAGTGAACCCGACATCAGTCCCTCCTGGTCCGACCCCTCCCCAACCCTCAGATGAGGAAGAAGAAGGTGAGCAGTATTTCACTGTATATATAGTTTTACCCAGAGCAATGATTGGAACAGATAATGATAATAATAATAATAATAATAATATTGATATTGTTATCATTATTGTTGTTGTTGTTATTATTGTTATTATTAAGTATTTAATGTAACACTTAAAATTTTAACCCCAAGTGATTCACATTCCTGTTGATACATTTCACCCAAAAAGTCAGAATAACAATGGCATCAAATTACATTCAAATTACATGAAGCAGTTCTTACTATATCATAGTATACCATATACACAATTACAGTGTTAGTGTGCATCAGTAGTATGTGCAGACCTCAGGGTTTTAAGTCATCCATAATTTAATCAATACGTTAATTAATAATCAATTCATGTCGACACAGCTCCAGTGAACCCAACATCAGTCCCTCCTGGTCCGACCCCTCCCCAACCCTCAGATGAGGAAGAAGAAGGTGAGCAGTATTTCATTGCTTGTATAGTTTTACCCAGAGAAATCACTGGAGCAGATAATAATAATAATAATAATAATAATAATAATAATAATAGTTTTCCCTGTATGTTCTGTCTCTTTGTGTCCTGTAGGTCCAAAATGCCAACAAATGGTATTCTGGAGCTGAAAATGATGGTGTATGCCTTCGCTACTGATTTTTGCATTCACTGTTCATTGCACTTGTACTCACTTTCTAATAACTGACTGATTTGCTTTCTGTGGGAAATATTTACTCATATTTTACTCAACTGAATGTATCAATAATCAGTGTATAATCAGAATCAAGAAACACATAATCATTGTTAATCATGTTTTGTTGTTACCCTAGTTAGGAGCTAAAAATGATGGTGTATGCCTTCACCATCTGTGCTCAAGTTGGTGTGTTTGCACTCAGGTGATGTCATGATGTTCTGAGTTTAAGAGACAATGGTGGCAGAGGTAGAGCGTAGTGATCGGAGGGCTCTGCCAACAAGGCCTACAATGGGAGGGGAATGTGAACAGCATGAAAGTGAATGTAATATTGAAACAACTGAGTCTGCTCCAGGGTCCAGGTCAGTGTGTGCGTGTGTGTGTGTGTGTGTGTGTGTGTGTGTGTGTGTGTGTGTGTGTGTAACTCACAGTTAATCTATTTCACTTTGAACTCTGATGGACTGCATTTTATTTACTGGTAAAGTGTGGGTAAAGATCTAACGAAACAAGCCTGAAGAAGGATTTTTATTCCACATTTCTTTCCCTGTAAAACCAATATTGTGATTTATTTAATGCAAGTTCCTATATAATATCATTTATTCAATAAAAATAAACATGTTTCATCTCACTTCCTTCTCTTCTTGTTTATTAATATCCTGTCTCTATTTTGAAGCCAGTTGCATGCATGCCTAGTACAATGATATCAATCTGTTGGTTTGATTACACTGAAATACACTCTAAAGATCAACATTATCCTCTCATAACATCATTGCAGTCATTACATTTTGTGTATTTAGCCTAAATTTAATCAATACTTTCATCAGAAATCATTTCATGTCGACACAGCTCCAGAGACCCACCATCATTAACCCTAGGTGAGATCTTACCTGAATGTTTCATCACATTCCTGTTAATAGTTCACCCAAAAAGTCAGAATAACAATGGCATCAAATCACATAAAGCAGTTCTTACTATATCATAGTATACCATATACACAATTACAGTGTTAGTGTGCATCAGTAGTATGTGCAGACCTCAGGGTTTTAAGTCATCCATCATAATAACATCAGTTAGCCATCTTTCTTCTCATTTAACAAAATTAGGTTACTGGTAACTTAAATTATTGGAACAACATGTAGAGAAAATACACATCTGGTAAATACTTTATGCATCCTTGTTTTTAGAATACCTACAGAGTTAGGTCCCATCAGTCTCAAACCAGTCCAGTTGAATATTGGGTAACAATTCAGTGACGTCACATTTAGTTATGTTGAAGAAAAAGGTGCAACTATGTTCATTTAGTTGTGTGTTAAAATGTTTTTACATACAGTAGTCCTAACTGCAGTTTTTATATATGTATATATATCATCAGAATCAGATGTAGATGCTTTACTATAAACTATGCTCCATCTCACTGGAGATTTGATTTTACTGTTAGCAGTTTTACACCAGGTACATGGAAAGGCACTGCTAAATAAAGACTGCCATCCTATGGCCACTTATGATAGTGCAGCTTTTGTTGGTAATGATATCAGTGATGCATCTTTATTCTCAGTTCATGTAATCATGAATCATGTTACACACCAATGCTCAATGCCAGTAGACTACATGTGAGGTGATTACCATGGGACTACAGCAGAGACTCCAGCCTGCAAACATACATTTGTTATTAATATTTGGGGTTGCTTGTATTAAATGTCGGGCAGCGTTGGACAGATCAAACAATCCTGACCTTCACAAATAATGAAAATTAAAACATCACTGCGATGATGGTTCACAGGTACACGAGATGAATTAGTACGGGCGCCATTAATAGCCACGGCCGTGCGTAATGGTCGCACGTCGTGACAGCTGTTCTGTGTAATGACAGACGTCCAGCTCCACAGTGACTGTGTAAAACAGGATCAGACGCACGTGAGGATTAATAAATCCATAAACTATGTAGTGTAACACTTGGGCCTAACTGGACCCTCGCATAACTTTATCAAGCAGCAGTCAGTCAGGGGTTCAGACAGCGCGCGTACGGTGGTCCTGCGCGTCGGAGTCTGCGTAACCGGTCTGCCAGGGTTCCTTGAGGCCAGACAAATGATCGATAAATGGACCCTATAGTGCATCTATAAGGCTCCATTTGTACGTTCTCAGAGAGTTAAATTAACACTGAGGATTGGACTTTACAGTTACAGTGTAGAAATGTAGGCCCTTGAAATGCAAAAGTTTTGAAGTTAAAAAAAGGATTGAGATTTGAAAACCACGGACCTACTAGCCACATTTTCACTACTTTTGAGATGATTTATTTGTGCAACAAATGGGATAAGATCATTTCATTATCCTGTACGAATACAAGTGCAAATCAAGTAAAAAAATTCACTGTTATACTGTATAAAGTATAAACTATAGCGTATGCAAAACAACTATAATTCTGTGTTTGCTATGTAAAGGTGGAGGTGGTGTTGGTCCTGCTGATGCTTCAGAAGGGAGAGGCCAGTGCAGGGCAATTGGCAGAAGGTACAGAAAAATATCTACAGCAGGGCATGTCATTGGTGGTACATAACCATGAGTTATTTGCCAGGCACTGGCAGTTGACATAAATGGCTCTCTTGTGTAGTTGTAATAATAGCCTTCTTGGCACTACAGCTTTATTCTATTAAGTGTAAGTGAATTTTGCTGTCTGTTGTCTTACTGTTATGTATCCCAGCCCAAACATGAAAGCTATTGTATATTCCAACCTTGGAATTAGGTTGGGGTTCATTAGGGTTCCTGAAGGCTGAAAAAAGGAATATAGTGTATTGGCCATTGCCAATATACATAGAGGAGTGTTAATTATTTACCTCTTTTACATGGTAATGACAATCTATTACATATTACTGGCAATATAAGCTGGCATCTAAATGGTTTGCTGACAAAATAACACAATCATGTTTTTCACTTGATCATAATATCATAGCATTATTTCAGGAGTCATGTTGACTGTTGTATTGAGGGGCACATTTTGGTGAGAAGTTTCAGGGGCATGTAGGGGAGAGAAAAGCACTGGACTGGACTGCTGGTGATTAGTTATATGGTGAATACCCATATGTGAAATGGAATAATACTGTGACTGTTGGATTCATACGGAGTGTCCCTGTGACACTGAAGTGAGTGTTGTAGTGACTGTTATGCCTATATTGGGGTGCATATTTGTTTTGCCTCAGCCAGCGTGTGCTACTGTGTGTGCGCGTGTGCACGTGTGTGTGCGCATGAACGTGCGTGTGTGGGCTGGGTGGCCTGGTTAAAGGTGTGACTCCTGGCCTGAAAAATTCTCCCAGTTCGGCCCTGATGCGGAGTGACTATTGCCACCAAGACCACTGAGACCAAGGTGGAGAAAAAGCTGAATGCAAAGCCCCGGGCAACTGTTGTCAAGACAGTTGGAGGAGACAAGAATGGAGGCTCTTGTGTTATCAAGCTACGCAAAATGCCTTGCTGCTACCCCACAGAGGATGTTCCCTGTAAGCTGAAGAGTCACAGGAAGAAGCCTTTCAGTCAGCACAAAAGGAAGCTGCGCAGCTCCATCACCCCAGAAACTGTCCTCATTCTGCTTACTGGTCACCACCGTGGAAAGCGTGCGGTGTTCCTGAAGCAGCTCTCAAGTGGTCCCCTGCTCGTCACTGGCCCTCTTGCCGTGAACAGCATGAACAGCTCTGAAGTTATTACCGTAATACAGCTGTTCTGGTAATCTGCAATCTTATGTCGTCCTGTTTACTCTCATATAATTTTGTCAATACATTACACTCAGTGCTTAATTTGTAAAATTAGAAGTAGGGGAACACTTTGGGCCTCTGAGAGAGCAGTGTTTAAGCGGAACCCGAGCTGCCTCACTGCGCGACTCCGAATGGAATGATTGTGACATCTAGTGTTGTCACGGTACCAGAATTGGGACCCACGGTACGATACCAGTGAAAGTATCATGGTTCTGAGTAGTATCAGGATACCACAGCAAAAATTAGGCAGATGTGCCTTTTGTCATTTATAAAAAGATAAATCACTTTTCTATAATACATCAATGATATTTCAATGGAATAAATTATTTATTGACTTATTCATACTTCAAAAACAGCATCAATAAGTGATCAACATAGGGGGGATCAAAATGAAATAAATAAATGAAATAAAAATCATCCAGCCACCCTCCTCCCCTGACAAGTAAGAACAGTCCCTTCATAAGTAAAGAACAGTCCCTAAAGTGCGGTGAGGTTTGTGGACCGTTACTCGTTTCTCCTCTGACACGCCACATACCTGTGTGCCGCCATGGCTCAGTTGTCCAGGTACTACTGGGCAGTCATGACACCAAGAAGGGGAAATTACTGGACCTGGCGTCGGACTCGCTGGTAAGCCGTTGTGTTGCGGCGCGGAGCACTATGAGCCTCCACCGTATTTGACCGCCGTATCCTGTCTGTGAGCCCCGTTCAACCCACAACCGGCAGGATTTGATTTTCCTTTCTGCTGCTGGTTGAAATCTGTTCTCACACAGCGTGCTGAATGATTTAATTTGCGCGCACAAAACTATTTGTAGTTGCAAATGCGAGTAAAATGCTGGCACGTAGAGCTCTGTGGAAAACAAATCACTGCCGACAAGTAAAAATAAATAAATAATAACTTTCACTGCTCAAAGATACACACAAGTCTGGAAAACAAACCACTACAGCAGCATATTGAGTGCCAGGTGGCCGGCGCGCGCCGGGACGGCGCATGGACACTCACCGTCTTGCGATTGGACTTTGAACTATCATAGCTACTGTGGAGTTTTAGTACCGCGGTCTACCATTACCAGTATACCCTGCAACACCAGTGACATCAGCCAATACTGTATGTAGTTTTTAGATGCGAAAAGTTCTAGACCCATGCAAATTAGTTCCGGAACGCACGAGTACCTTTTCTGAAAAGATCCTGGTACGTGTTCCAGTACGTTCCGGCTCAAATTAAGCACTGATTACACTTTATTATTGAATCATAATTCAGGTCCATCGTGTTAACCAGCTCATTGACTCTCCACTGCCCAAAGTCAAATGGTGGCAGTTATTCAGTATGTGGTAAATGGATTTGTCTGTTAAATAACACATTGAAAACATTTTGTGCTTTTGCGTCTAATTTATAGTTTTTAATATATTTAATGCTGCCTTCTTGACCAGGTCTCTCTTTAAAAAGACTTGAATGTCAACAAGACTGTGACCTCAGCAGCTTTCCTGTACAACTAGCACCTTCAACAAAAAGAGCATTTTCTCATGTACGCTGCTCACATAAGCCAAACATTTCCATTTCCTTCTTGATAACTAAAAAGCATCACCCAGAGGGCAGATATTTGCATCCTGTAGGACTGAAAAAAACCTCCTCACTCACCACAGGTAATTTGAGTTGTCAATGATGTGTAATTGACCCAGTAGGTTCTTTCTAAAAGGTAAGAATAAAACCAACTAAAAGCAGTGTCCCTGACACCAACCCAGGTTTTGAGACGGTCAGTTAAAATGGCACGATCTATTGTGTCAAAAGCTGTACTTAGGTCTAAAAGAATTAAAATTGCGCTATCCCCCCTGTCGACTGTTAAAAGGAGGTCATTAGTTACCTTGAGGAGGGCAGTTTCAGTGCTGTGTAAAGTTCTAAAACCTGACTGAAATTTCCCAAAGATGTTGTTGTGACACATAAAAGCTAAAAGCTGAGTGGAAGCCACCTTCTCTAAAACTTTTGATAAAAAAGGAAGTTTAGAAATTGGCTGTACAGCTGACCAAGTGGTTGCTGGTAATCAGCAATCTTATGTTGTCCTGTTTACTCTCGTATAATTTTGTTAATAATTACACTTTATTATTGAATCATACTTCAGGTCCATCGTGTTAACAGCTCATTGACTCTGCACTGGCCAAAGTCAAATGGTGGCAGTTATTCAGTATAAGTGGTAAATGGATTTGTCTTTTAAATACCACATTGAAAACATTTTGTGCTTTTGCGTCTAATTCATAGTTTTTAATATATTTAATGCTGCCTTCTTGACCAGGTCTCTTTTAAAAAGAGAGAAAAGAGCATTTTCTCATGTACGCTGCTCACATAAGCCAACATTTACATTCTCTTCTTGATAACTGAAAAGCATCACCCAGAGGGCAGATATTTGCATCCTGTAGGACTGAAAAAACCTCCTCACTGTTAGGTTTCTCAACTTGGATTTGCATGAAGTTCGTGGAAACAGGGAACTGGTGTTTTTAGCTTTTGGATGGACACAGAGGCCTCTATCATTTATTTTAATATGGGTAGATCCTGTTGCAAACACTGAATACAGTGGAAGAAACATGTTTCCAAAGAACGTCAGACAGAAACAACACACAGACAAACCAAAAGGTTAACACATAAGTGTCTGTAATGTTGATTTGTGTGCATCCAAAGCCTCAAAAATATTGTAGGTTTTAACATCAAAGTCAAAATGTACATTTTGCTGGTTTATTGTGTTATAAGGACTGAGCTGTACGCCTGAGGATGAGACAAGGTGATAAGATAACGGTCTTGTGTGGGTGTTGTCAAACAACCTTGTCCTTGTCTCATGCTGTACTGCTCAGTCTGTCAGTAACGTCTCCATAGTCGGCTCAGCACACTTGGAGACACATCAAACTGATGAGCTACCACCTGAACCCCTTCACCATCTTCCAGCAGTTAAACTGCTGTCACAGTCTCAGTCTGGTCAAAATGCTGTGTGACACCACCAACCACCATCAGGAGACACCCAGCATTCACAATCCATTCAAAAACCATCATCCTGCTAATAGACTGGATAATTAGCTGATAAAAGGAACACAAACTCCATTCCTTATGTAGGGTGTGTTCACACAGCCACTCCTGTAGGCATCGTCTTCACACTTTAAACCATTCAGACATAAAGCTGTTTTATACTGATTTAGGATGTGCTGTCAGTTTGCTTTGGTATATCTTTTCTGGATTCATATTGACCCTCCAACATTACACCAATATACCATTACATGTGCTTTTACCTTAAAAATGAAAAGATGAACAGCCAAACTAAAGTTTGGAAATCTCCTCACACTTGTACCCTGTGTTCCAGTGTATACACATTACACACTGACAGTGTCTTTAGACTTAACATAACCTCCCCCCAAAATTAAAAGTCACTCTCAATCTCCTATAAACAAATGAGCACTCTGGTGTGGGTGTGTTTCTTTGGCCAAAAGGCGGAGGAGGTAAACAGCTCTATAAAGTGATGCACAGTGAAGACTCCAGTTCACATTTCCCTACCCACCCTCCTAACACATTTTACAGAGCCACAAGTCTTCATTTATTGGGTAAGTTTTTGATGAATTCATACAGCATTAACATCAGATGGATACTGTCATTTTGGTGTTTCATCATGTAGAACGACTTAATACAAGTAGATATATTTAGACTTAGATATTTTTATTTTGATGTAGAAAAGTTGTGCATGGAAATTATAGATTAATTAGTGTGTTATTACACATTAGGTGCATGTTTGTCACATTAGAAATCAAGAAAAATCAAGACTCTTGAATATTTTTACTTCAACATATTGCATATTACGTTCCCAACTAATGTTGCTGCAAGTTGAAATATGCAAATTATATTCCCATGAATAGATGAGCTAAATCTGGATCCATGGTGTGCTGTGCACTTCTCTCCTTAATCTGTAAACTTTTTTCTTTGGTTTCAGAAGCCATGGCACAGTTCATCCATCTCTTGCTGCTGCTGGGTATGTGTCATGTTGCAGCAAAATATGTTTTAGAAAGACAGGTGTGGCTGCTGGAGGGAAGCAGTGCCACTTTCCCATTTCCACCAGTTCCTGTAGGTCGGACCATTAAATACTGTGGCAGAGGAGGCTGCAAGTGTGAATGTGATTCAAACAAGTGCAAGTCCAATAATGCCAGCCTCCCCGGAGTCACAGTGACTGACAGCAACCTGACCATTACCAACTTTACGCGAGAGAAAGATGAGATCAACCTCTGCTATGATTCCCCTACAAATCATCAGTGTGTGCATCTGAATGTGTCAATAGGTAAGCACTTTAATCATTTGCCAAGCTGTGTTATCTCCTCAAACATATTAAAACATTATTTAGAGTTCCTCTGTTTTTAAATTCACATGCTTTTCAAATGTCCAAATACCCAGTTTCCTTAAATGAAGCTAATGTCAGAGGAGCAGGATGACTTATATTGTCACAGCTGAGGAATCATTTCATGTTGAAATGAACTTGGTCTCCCACATGACAGACTGTCAGAGTGTCACTTACTACTTGAACTTAATTCCTGGCATGAAGCCCAACAAGATGTGTGCACTTCAAACACTTTATTAGCATGTTTGCAGGAGACATGGATTTAACAAATTCACATAGAGGAAATGAATAATGAGGAAGTTAAAGAAATCTGTCTGCACTCTGACTCTAACTATTTTTCTGGATTCTTCTATGTTTTTATTTATCAGGTTGTTCAGAGTCGCATCATATTACGTTTGCAAAAGGTGACACCAAACACAACGTGACAACTGTTGCTGACTGCAGGAGACTCTGTACTGAAGATCCCACCTGCCAATACTTCACATTTTATACAGAGTAAATATCTGTTGTGTGGACTCGTGGCCATAGGAAACATAATGAGCCAGCATATTTCTGTCATTTGATAAATATTTACTTTAAAAACACTATGTAGCAGCACATAACTGATGGGACATCTGATTCAACACAGATTTGTGATCAGCTTTACATTTTTCCCCACAGCAATACAACATGTTTCCTGATGACATCAAGAGATGACATGCTGATACAACTTCATTCATATGCTGTCTCAGGGAACAACTGTGGTGAGTTAAACTATAAACTGGAATGCTGTTCAGTATTTATTAGTCCCATATTTATTTCCATAAAAGACAAAACATATTGAAATCTGACCCTTAAAAGGCACCACGTCCTTCTCTATGACTTGGAAACTAATTAACACCATATAACTTAAATCTAAAAAAGTATCGCTCAACCAAAAATAGTCTAAATAATCCTAATTTCTGTCTGAGGGAAAAACAACACTTATCAAGCACATATATTACTTACAAAAACTTGTGAGTGCTGGTTCATCATATTGATCCAAATTATATTTGTGGCTTTTATATGACGGTCTCTGATGCTTAATAATTTTCTATGAAACGTGTAAAATCGCTTGTATACCTAAATGTCGTGCAGCTTTGGACAGATCAAACACTCCTGACTATCACTGACAGTCTACATGCTTTTGTAGAGTGTGTGGCAGAGTGAAAGAAACAGAGACACAGAGGACGTGTGGGTGTGCAGTGCATTTTGTTAACAATATCCTGCCTTAATTTTGAAGCCAGCTTCAAGCACAGTACAATGATATCAATCTGTTGGTTTGATTTCACTGAAATACACTCTAAAGATCAACATTATCCTCTCATAACATCATTGCAGTTATTACATTTTGTGTATTTAGCCTAAATTTAACCAATGCTTTCATCAGAAATCCTTTCATGTCGACACAGCTCCAGAGACCCACCATCATTAACCCTAGGTGAGATCTTACCTGAATGTTTCATCACATTCCTGTTAATAGTTCACCCAAAAAGTCAGAATAACAATGGCATCAAATCACATAAAGCAGTTCTTACTATATCATAGTATACCATATACACAATTACAGTGTTAGTGTGCATCAGTAGTATGTGCAGACCTCAGGGTTTTAAGTCATCCATCATAATAACATCAGTTAGCCATCTTTCTTCTCATTTAACAAAATTAGGTTACTGGTAACTTAAATTATTGGAACAACATGTAGAGAAAATACACATCTGGTAAATACTTTATGCATCCTTGTTTTTAGAATACCTACAGAGTTAGGTCCCATCAGTCTCAAACCAGTCCAGTTGAATATTGGGTAACAATTCAGTGACGTCACATTTAGTTATGTTGAAGAAAAAGGTGCAACTATGTTAATTTAGTTGTGAGTGTTAAAATGTTTTTACATACAGTAGTCCTAACTGCAGTTTTTATATATGTATATATATCATCAGAATCAGATGTAGATGCTTTACTATAAACTATGCTCCATCTCACTGGAGATTTGATTTTACTGTTAGCAGTTTTACACCAGGTACATGGAAAGGCACTGCTAAATAAAGACTGCCATCCTATGGCCATTTATGGTAGTGCAGCTTTTGTTGGTAATGATATCAGTGATGCATCTTTATTCTCAGTTCATTTAATCATGAATCATGTTACACACCAATGCTCAATGCCAGTAGACTACATGTGAGGTGATTACCATGGGACTACAGCAGAGACTCCAGCCTGCAAACATACATTTATTATTAATATTTCAGGTCCTCAAATGGGTTTTGCAGGTGTGGTTTGTTACAACAATGTAGCCTATAAGGATGATCTGTGGGGGCCCAATATTATATTCTTTCATGGGGTCTAAAATCTCTGGCAGCAGCCCTGGTTGCGACATGCACAGACTCTCAGTGTCACCTCTTTGATGCAGGTCTCCGGTTCTACCCGGAACACAAAAGCTGGATTGATGCCCTGCAGCACTGCCACAACAAGAACTCCACCCTGGTTCAAATCACCAACCAGACAGTGCAGGACGCAGTGAACTCTGTCCTACAAAAGAAGAGCGGCTTGGATGGTGGAGTGTGGATCGGCCTGGAGCGCTCCATCTTTGGTGTAAACGTCCCCTGGCAGTGGATTTCAGGGGAAAGAGTAAAGGAACATCATTGGAGCACTCGTATTTTTGTCGACCCCTTAAACAACCACTGTGGAAAGGTCATCCAGGTGGAAGGGTCACAAGAATTGAAGTGGCTGGACGAAGACTGCCATAAAGAGCTGCCTTTCATCTGCCAAGGTAAGCTGCTGTTTGGTTTTCCACCCATTCTGACATGAGATTGTTGACAAAGTTGATCTTTCTTTTCATTTTCAGATCTGAATGGAAAGGCCTCGCCATAATCACTTCACTTCTCGAGACCAAGGTATATCAGCTGAAAACTATTATGTTTTCCAGGTTGACAGCAGAAATGTTCTTCTCACTGTATGTTCTGTCTCGTTCATGTCCTGTAGATCCATCATGACGACTGCATGGGGCTCTGGAAACTACAAGAGTCACTCCACTATTCTTCTTGATATTATGTTTGAATCAATATTGGTGTTGTGGACTACTGATTTTTGCACTGACTGTTCATTGCACTTGTACTGACTTTCTAATAACTGACTGATTTGCTTTCTGTGGGAAATATTTACTCATATTTTACTCAACTGAATGTATCAATAATCAGTGTATAATCAGAATCAAGAAACACATAATCATTGTTAATCATGTTTTGTTGTTACCCTAGTTAGGAGCTAAAAATGATGGTGTATGCCTTCACCATCTGTGCTCAAGTTGGTGTGTTTGCACTCAGGTGATGTCATGATGTTCTGAGTTTAAGAGACAATGGTGGCAGAAGTAGAGCGTAGTGATCGGAGGGCTCTGCCAACAAGGCCTACAATGGGAGGGGAATGTGAACAGCATGAAAGTGAATGTAATATTGAAACAACTGAGTCTGCTCCAGGGTCCAGCTCAGAGTGTGTGTGTGTGTGTGTGTGTGTGTGTGTGTGTGTGTGTGTGTGTGTGTGTGTAATCTTTAAAGACTCACAGTTAATCTATTTCACTTTGAACTCTGATGGACTGCATTTTATTTACTGGTAAAGTGTGGGTAAAGATCTAATGAAACAAGCCTGAAGACGGATTTTTATTCCACATTTCTTTCCCTGTAAAACCAATATTGTGATTTATTTAATGCAGGTTCCTATATAATATCATTTATTCAATAAAGATAAACATGTATTATCTAACCTGTTTCTCCTCTTATTTTGGTTTATACATATAGCAATAAGCAAGAAATAAATTGAGAAAATGGAGGAACAAGTCCACTGGGAGGCGACATTAAAGGAACAGTGTAGGATTCATAGGATTTAGTGGCATCTAGTGGTGAGGAGTGCAGATTGTAACCAGCTGAAGGAGAGATACCCCAGGTGAAAACAGCTTTTCATGTACTGGTCAGTTTTGAGATTTTGGCCTTTTTTGCTTCTTTTTTCAGACTAGTGGAAAGAAAACATAACAATTACACATTTAGGTTCCATTCCCTTTTGCCTCTCTTCCTGCCTCTCTTCCTCCAGCTCCTCCATCTCCTCCAGTCTCTCTACTATTTGTCATCTGACAAAAAATATATTGATGCAAGACATGTGAACAGTGGGACAATTTGAGATGCAACAGTCATAGATTTCGATTGTTGTAGCCTGAGGAAAACATACTGTATGTTTTACAATTGTGTAATTCATTAAACACCATCTGAATGTATATAGGCTAAAGAACAGCCATAATGTCAACACAAGTTAGTCACCTTCATCATGTTAGACATAAATAAAATAAATCAACAAAATGTAAATGCTCCAATACCATTATAATACAGCTGTGTGCAAACTGTTGCACGTACACCCCCTCTCTATTACATAAATATGACTCAGTGTTCTGACTGGGTGTTTTTACTGGGAGCAGTGGATCTCTGTTCTCTCTCCTTCACACACCATGGATGCTGAAGATTGTCACTGAAGGAGCTATTATTTATAGTGTTTGCACTTTATTTTTTCAGACTGTTTATATCATGTCATCTGACTACGAACACTAATTTGAACTGTGTCATCACTACATGACATCTATGATTGCTGATGGAACATGTGAAGTGGAATTTCATGTTCTCTGGCATATAGGCTAATATTGATCTAATAGTTGCCAAACTTAGCTCAGCTAGTATTAGCTCGTTAGCATCTCATTATCTAGCAATGAGTTGCCAAGGAACACCATTCAGTTAGCCTAACATCAACAGGTGTTTGTTTAGCTTATTTACTGAACCAACCGACTCACCGTTCACACTCGGCGCTCCGGTGTGGAGCGCTAATGGTGACGCGCGTGTATGTGTCGTTCCCTCACGAGCTGCCGTGAGCTGTACAGTGACGCGCACCCACAAAGTCAGTGGAGAGAGTGGCGCTGGGGAGGACCAGTCACACGTTACCAAAATAACAGTAGAGCCAATCGATGAGCAATACGAGGTTAGAGGTGGGACATATGGTAGACACCAACGATTGTTAACCCTTTGTGAACCATATTGAGCGACGACAGCCAGTGTTTATATTGGTAGGGACAATACAGAAGGGGCTGAATATTGGTAGGGACATGTCCCTACCGTCCCTACCCAATCCTACGCCTATGGCTTTATTATTAACACATGCACATGACACAACAGCTAGCTTCTCTCATTCCAATTCAAACAGAGGACAGTGGTACTGACCACCTGTAGCTAGAAAAAACGTCAGCTAACTCCTACCTGACAACATGAACAGTGACCTACGATTAAATGCAGCAAAAATGAGGACTGGTAATGATAATAATGTGTTGGTACTGAGTGGTAGAAGTTAAGAAATGTGCCACATATCCTGGTTTAAGCCAGATACTTACACCACTACTGCACACCACCCACTCTGGAAGGGAGCGCTTTGCTCTGTGCACATAGAGCGCTCAGAGCCCGAGTCGGGGAAAGGTGGGAGGGATGGGGTGGATCAAACCATTTTTGAGGCAAGGGGGGTGCTGCTGTATTTTTGTTGTTAAAATATTACGTTGCAACCAAGTACTGTATGGTTTTGACACTTTTCTAGCTTGTTAAAAAGGGACATACAGTAAAAATAAAATAAAATAAAAAAATCTCTCAAATTTTAGGGGTGCTGGGATTCAATTTAGGGGTGCTCCAGCACCCCCAAAAATGGGCTAGATATGCCGATGGTCTGGATGTTCAAAGTGCTCCCATCTTGGGTCTTCAAAACAGTCCTGCAGGGCTGAAGAGGCCTCTGCAGTCCAGACCTGCACAGTCTTGAACTCAGGTTTACTTATGCTGAATAGGGGCTTGTAGGCTGGGGTACATATCTTTATGATTTTTTTATGTGTTTTTTTATCCCCAGTTGTTGTGGGACAGTTGTCACTACCTGTTTATGTTGTTTGTGTGTTCATGTTGTAACAATATTTGATGCTGCCTTCTTGACCAGGTCTCTCTTTAAAAAGACTTTAATGTCAACAAGACTGTGACCTTAGCAGCTTTCCTGTACAACTAGCACCTTCAACAAAAGGAGCATTTTCTCATGTACGCTGCTGACATGAGCCAACATTTACATTCTCCTCTTCATAACTAAGCATCACCCAGAGAGCAGATATTCGCATCCTGCAGGACTGAAAAACCCTCCTCACTGTTAGGTTTCTGAACTTTGATTTGCATGAAGTTCGTGGAAACAGGGAGCTGGTGTTTTTAGCTTTTGGATGGACGCAGAGGCCAAAAGGTTAACACATAAGTGTCTGTAATGTTGATTTGTGTGCATCCAAAGCCTCAAAAATATTGTAGGTTTTAACATCAAAGTCAAAATGTACATTTTGCTGATTTATTGTGTTATAAGGATTGAGCTGTACGCCTGAGGATGAGACAAGGTGATGAGATAACGGTCTTGTGTGGGTGTTGTCAAACAACCTTGTCCTTGTCTCATGCTGTACTGCTCAGTCTGTCAGTAACGTCTCCATAGTCGGCTCAGCACACTTGGAGACACATCAAACTGATGAGCTACCACCTGAACCCCTTCACCATCTTCCAGCAGTTAAACTGCTGTCACAGTCTCAGTCTGGTCAAAATGCTGTGTGACACCACCAACCACCATCAGGAGACACCCAGCATTCACAATCCATTCAAAAACCATCATCCTGCTAATAGACTGGATAATTAGCTGATAAAAGGAACACAAACTCCATTCCTTATGTAGGTGTGAGGGTTTGCACCAGTTGTCTTCTTCTTCCCTTTCCTTTGCCCTCTTATTTCCCCTTCCTATTATTTGTTCCGAGTTTGTCTTCCCTGACTGTGTGTGTGTGTGTGTGTGTGTGTGTGTGTGTGAGCAGGTGGTGCAAGGAGCTGCAATCAAGTTGTCACACCTGCAGTCCATTTGGCACTTACCTCCACCTGTGTTTACACTAACTCCTCTCTCCATCCAGCTGTTGTCAGTTCATTGCTTAACCCAGTGTGGTAAAGTGCTCAGCTCCTGTTTGAGACTCAGTTTCTGTGTATGATTCTTCTTACCTCTTCCTCTTACCTTCTTCTCTGTCTCCAGCCAACCATCAACAAGTCATCTGCTTCAGACCTGCCTTGCCTGCTGACTCCTTCACCTGCCTCAGTCAAGCCTCAAGCTGCCATCACCCTCGCCGCCTTCACTCCGGCAGTTCAAGTATTTTCTACTCTGCCTCATTTCTATTTTAAATTAATCTTTTGAACTGAGTTCTGTTGAGTTGTCTGCATTTTTGAGTGCACCCTTCATTTTAAATTTAACAGTAGGGGTATGTTCATGCAGCCGTTCCCCTAGGCATCTTCTTCTGTATAGAAAAGAAATGTGTCATTTCAAAGGAAGAATTAAACAGCCTCTTTGACCATCACCAAGCTCATGACTTCATACTCTGGGAATTCTGGCCTTAAGTGGTGTTTAGGTCAGAGGTGAACACACCGGGGTAATACTACTACAACTACCACTGATGATAATAATGATTTTTCATTATGTATTTAACGTAGCACTTAAAATTTTAACCCCAAGTGAGATTTTCCTGAATGTTCAATCACATTCCTGTCAATACATTTCACCCAAAAAGTCAGAACAACAATGGCATCAAATTACATGAAGTAGTTTTTACTATATCATAGTATACCATATACATAATTACAGTGTTAGTGTGCATCAGTAGTATGTGCAGACCTCAGGGTTTTAAGTCATCCATCACAAAATGTTGGTAGTTAAAATAATGGTCATGATGATAGTATTACAGGATAAACTATATATTATACATATATACTGAAGCAATGAAACCAGTGAGGAAATGGAAGAGGAGGCAAAGGACAGTGCAGGTACCTGCTATACTACATACTGCCCACATTATTTATTTACTCATGTTGCTTATTTATTTATTGTCTATTCATCATAATAACATCAGTAAGACATTTTTATTCTCATTTTGAAAAATGACTTTTAACTGGATTCAAAATTGAGGCAGGATATTAATAAACAAGATGAGAAGAAGGTGAGATTAAACATGTTTATCTTTATTGGATAAGTGATAATGAACACGAACCTGCATTAAATAAATTACAATATTGGTGAATAAAAATCCTTCTTCAGGCTTGTTTCATTAGATCTTTACCCACAATTCACGAGTAAATAAAATGCAGTCCATCAGAGTTCAAAATGAAATAGATTAACTGTGAGTCTTTAAAGATTACACACACACACACACACACACACTGAGCTGGACCCTGGAGCAGACTCAGTTGTTTCAATATTACATTCACTTTCATGCTGTTCACATTCCCCTCCCATTGTAGGCCTTGTTGGCAGAGCCCTCCGATCACTACGCTCTACCTCTGCCACCATTGTCTCTTAAACTCAGAACATCATGACATCACCTGAGTGCAAACACACCAACTTGAGCACAGATGGTGAAGGCATACACCATCATTTTTAGCTCCTAACTAGGGTAACAACAAAATATGATTAACAATGATTATGTGTTTCTTGATTCTGATTATACACTGATTATTGATACATTCAGTTGAGTAACATATGAGTAAATATTTCCCACAGAAAGCAAATCAGTCAGTTATTAGAAAGTGAGTACAAGTGCAATGAACAGTCAATGCAAAAATCAGTAGCGAAGGCAAACACCATCATTTTCAGCTCCAGAATACCATTTGTTGGCATTTTGGACCTACAGGACACAAAACAGACAGAACATACAGTGAACAGTGTTATTACTATTATTATTATTATTATTATTATTATTATTATTATTATTATTATTATCATTATTATTATTATTATTATCATTGGCTCCAATGATTGCTCTGGGTAAAACTATGGCTGCTATCAATGAAATACTGCTCACCTTCTTCTTCCTCTCCTTCTTCCTCTTCCTCATCTGAGGGTTGGGGAGGGGTCGGACCAGGAGGGACTGATGTTGGGTTCACTGGAGCTGTATCGACATGAATTGATTATTAATTAAAGTATTGATTAAATTATGGATGACTTAAAACCCTGAGGTCTGCACATACTACTGATGCACACTAACACTGTAATTGTGTATATGGTATACTATGATATAGTAAGAACTACTTCATGTAATTTGATGCCATTGTTATTCTGACTTTTTGGGTGAAATGTATCAACAGGAATGTGAATCACTTGGGGTTAAAATTTTAATTGCTACCTTAAATACTTATTATTATTATTATTATTATTATTATTATTATTATTATTATTATTTTATTATTAGCAATAGTAGTAGTATTCATCATTATTATCTGCTCCAATGATTGCTCTGAGTAAAACTACAGCTACTATCAGTGAAATACTGCTCACCTTCTTCTTTCTCTTCTTCTTCTTCTTCCTCATCTGAGGGTTGGGGAGGGGTCGGACCAGGAGGGACTGATGTTGGGTTCACAGGAGCTGTGTCGACATGATTATTGATTTGATTATTATAAAATGATTATTAATTGAAGTATTGATTAAATTTACTTTGACTTTGGGCAGAATATTTAGATATTTTATTGTTAATGTTATTATTATTATAATTATTTTAAATGTTAGTCATAAGAGAGTCATAATGAAGGATATGGTACCTTTTAAGAGTCCGATTTCAAATGATATTTTGTTTTTCTTTTTTGTGGTTTTTAAGGAAAAATTGTGGGATTAATAAAGACTGAAAAGAATTATAGTTTAACTCACCACAGTCGTCCCTAGCAGGGTACCCTGAGACAGCATTTGAATGAGACTGTATCAACATGTCATCTCTTGATGTCATCAGGAAACATGCTGTATTGCTGTGGGGAAAAATGCAAAGCTGATCACAAATCTGAGTTGAATCAGATGTCCCATCAGTTATGTGCTGCTACATAGTGTTTTTAAAGTAAATATTTATCAAATGACAGAAATATGCTGGCTCATTATGTTTTCTATGGCCACGAGTCCACACAACAGATATTTACGGTTTATAAAATGTGAAGTATTGGCAGGTGGGATCTTCAGTACAGAGTCTCCTGCAGTCAGCAACAGTCGTCACCTTGTGTTTGGTGTCACCTTTTGCAAACGTAATATAATGCGACTCTGAACAACCTGATAAATAAAAACATAGAAGAATCCAGAAAAATAGTTAGAGTCAGAGTGCAGACAGATTTCTTTAACTTCCTCATTATTCATTTCCTCTATGTGAATTTGTTAAATCCATTTCTCCTGCAAACATGCTAATAAAGTGTTTGAAGTGCACACATCTTGTTGGGCTTCATGCCAGGAATTAAGTTCAAGTAGTAAGTGACACTCTGACAGTCTGTCATGTGGGAGACCAAGTTCATTTCAACATGAAATGATTCCCTCAGCTGTGACAATATAACTCATCCTGCTCCTCTGACATTAGCTTCATTTAAGGAAACTGGGTATTTGGACATTTGAAAAGCATGTGAATTTAAAAACAGAGGAACTCTAAATAATGTTTTAATATGTTTGAGGAGATAACACAGCTTGTCAAATGATTCAAGTGCTTACCTATTGACACATTCAGATGCACACATACGTTTGTATATTTGTTTTCATGGCAGAGGTTGATCTCATCATTCTCTCGTGTAAAGTTGGTAATGATCAGGGTGCTGTCAGTCACTGTGACTCCGGGGAGGCTGGCATTATTGGATTTACAACAGCCCTTCGCACATTCACACCTGCTGCCTCCTCTGCCACAGTATTTAATGGTCCGATCTGGAGGAAATGGGAAAGTGGCACTGCTTCCCTCCAGCAGCCACACCTGTCTTTCATAAACATATGTTGCTGCAACATGACACATACCCAGCAGCAGCAAGAGATGGATGAACTGTGCCATGGCTTCTGAAACCAAAGAAAAAAGTTTACAGATTAAGGAGAGAAGTGCACAGCACACCATGGATCCAGATTTAGCTCATCTATTCATGGGAATATAATTTGCATATTTCAACTTGCAGCAACATTAGTTGGGAACGTAATATGCAATATGTTGAAGTAAAAATATTTAAGAGTCTTGATTTTTCTTGTTTTCCAATGTGACAAACATGCACCTAATGTGTAATAACACACTAATTAATCTATAATTTCCATGCACAACTTTTCTACATCAAAATAAAAATGTCTAAGTGTAAATATATCTACTTGTATTAAGATGTTCTACATGATGAAACACCAAAATGACAGTTTCCATCTGATGTTAATGCTGTGTGAATTCATCAAAAACTTACCCAATAAATGAAGACTTGTGGCTCTGTAAAATGTGTTAGGAGGGTGGGTAGGGAAATGTGAACCGGAGTCTTCACTGTGCATCACTTTATAGAGCTGTTTACCTCCTCCGCCTTTTGGCCAACGACACACACCCACACCAGAGTGCTCATTTGTTTATAGGGGATTGAGAGTGACTTTTAATTTTGGGGGGAGGTTATGTTAAGTCTAAAGACACTGTCAGTGTGTAATGTGTATACACTGTAACACAGGGTACAAGTGTGAGGAGATTTCCAAACTTTAGTTTGGCTGTTTATCTTTTCATTTTTAAGGTAAAAGCACATGTAATGGTATATTGGTATAATATTAGAGGGTAAATATGAACCCACAAAAGATTTGCCACAGCAAACTGACAGCACATCCTAAATCAGTATAAAACAGCTTTATGTCTGAATGGTTTAAAGTGTGAAGACGATGCCTACAGGAGTGGCTGTGTGAACACACCCTACATAAGGAATGGAGTTTGTGTTCCTTTATCAGCTAATTATCCAGTCTATTGGCAGGATGATGGTTTTTGAATGGATTGTGAATGCTGGGTGTCTCCTGATGGTGGTTGGTGGTGTCAGACAGCATTTTGACCAGACTGAGACTGTGACAGCAGTTTAACTGCTGGAAGATGGTGAAGGGGTTCAGGTGGTAGCTCATCAGCTTGATGTGTCTCCAAGTGTGCTGAGCCGACTATGGAGACGTTACTGACAGACTGAGCAGTACAGCACGAGACAGGGACAAGGTTGTTTGACAACACCCACACAAGACCGTTATCTCATCACCTTGTCTCATCCTCAGGCGTACAGCTCAATCCTTATAACACAATAAATCAGCAAAATGTACATTTTGACGTTGATGTTAAAACCTACAATATTTTTGAGGCTTTGGATGCACACAAATCAACATTACAGACACTTATGTGTTAACCTTTTGGTTTGTCTGTGTGTTGTTTCTGTCTGACGTTCTTTGGAAACATGTTTCTTCCACTGTATTCAGTGTTTGCAACAGGATCTACCCATATTAAAATAAATGATAGAGGCCTCTGTGTCCATCCAAAAGCTAATAACAGCAGTTCCCTGTTTCCACAAACACAACGCAAATCCAAGTTGAGAAACCTAACAGTGAGGAGGTTTTTTTCAGTCCTACAGGATGCAAATATCTGCTCTCTGGGTGATGCTTATTAGTTATGAAGAAGAGAATGTAAATGTATTGGGTTATTCACGCGCATACATGAGACAATGCCTCTTTTGTTGAAGGTGCTAGTTGTACAGGAAAGCTGCTGAGGTCACAGCCCTCTGACCTCCACCAACACCAGTTTGCATACAGGACCAACAGATCCACTGATGACGCCATCTCCATCGCAGTACACACAGCCCTCACACACCTGGAAAACCCCAGCAGTGATGTTAGGATGCTGTTCATCGTCTACAGCTCAGCATTCAACCCCATCAGTCCAAATAAACTGACCAACAAACTGCAAACCCTCGGTCTGGGAGCCCTTCTCTCTCAGTGGATGACAGACTGTCTTACCAACAGACCCCAGCACGTCAGGATCAGCCACCACAACTCCTCCACCATCATTCACAGCACTGGTGTCCCCCCAGGCTGCATCCTCGGTCCAGCCTTCCACTCGCTTTTTACCCATGTCTGCACTCCCTCCCACAGCACCAACTGCCTTATCAGATTCTCAGATGACACAACCACAGTGGGACTCATATCAAACAATAATGAAACAGCTTACAGGGAAGAAGTCCTCTCCCTAATCCTGTGGAGAGAGATGTTCACTGCAAACATCAAGTTGACTCAGTCTTGCAGTGTTGATGTCTGTATTCAGTGCAACTCGTCACAGCTGTTTTTATTTCTTTCTTTGAACTGCCGAGAAAAACACAAGCACGCATTATCTTTGAATTTTTTTTTAGAAAAGTAAAGTTTAAATCATACAACAGCACTTCCTAACCCAAACAGTTGATCTGCCCCGTAATACAGTGCGCTGCAAGCTAAGCTTTTGTGTCAGAATACGGAGGTTATATGTTTGAGAAAATGTAGCCCTAAAGGACAGGGCTGTCTGAGGGTGAGCTAAAGTGGTGAAAATATTCTCAATATAGTGTCCACTTAGGCCAATATTGATTTATTTTAGGTAGGCCTTTTTAAAGAGGCTAAAATATGTTTTGCTGCAAACCCCCATTTACAGCAATGCATTACTGAGCTCCTGTGGTGCTACTCCCGTCTGCTTCTCCAAACAGGGAGAGTGCCGACGGCCATCTACTGTACATAATACACTGACTATATCTGAGTAGCTCATACAGCCTCATTTAGGAAAATCCAAACTATCCCTTTAAAGTAAGATAATGACCATCCCCACACAGCTGGGGTGTCCATGACCTTCCTTGAGGACGAAGGTATCTCTGTGGTGGACTGGTAGAGTCTGTGGTCTCCTGACCTAAACCCAATCCTGAATGTCTGGGACATGCTATCCAGGTGTGTTAGAGGCTGAGAGCATCCTTCAGGTAATGTTCAGAGCATCCCCAGTGCCTTGGTTGAACAATGGAAGGACATACCCCAAAATTATATTGTGATGATCATCAGGTGTATTTCACGTCATTGCCAGGAGTGTGTGAACGTTAGAGAGGGGCACACAAGTTATTAAGAACATCTGTGGCAAATAAGTCATTTTGCTTACAGTTGACTTGGTGCTAAGGAGATGTTTTCAGTCTGATTTTGGTGCATGTTTCTTGTTTGACTGTTTAATAAGGGTAGGTAGGAGACCCCAGGGCAGACCGAGAACATGCTGGGGGGATTACATATCCAATCTGGGATGGGAAGGCCTCGGGATACCCATGGAGGAGTTAGAAAAGGTTGCTGGGGAAAGGGATGTCTGAAGTACCTAGATTAGCCTGCTGCCCCATCTACTTGGTTCCAGAGAAGCAGTTGACTGTGGATGGATGGATGGATGGATAGATGGCTGTTTCTTAAGGGTCAAATTGATTTAATGCTTCATTATTTCTTGGATACCATCTCTAAATGAGCAAATGTAACCACCCACTGTATTCAAACTTGAAGCAAAGAAATATCAGACGAAATCCAGAGATTAGATGCCCGATACTCCGCTGATCCCTCTGACACACTGTATAAGAAACGAATACAACTCCAATCGCAATGTAATCTGTTGTCTTCCGGTCGGACAGAGAAGCAGCTGCTACTCACAAAACAACGCTTTTTCGAGATGGGGGACAAAGCAGGCAAACTCCTGGCATATAGAGCACGGGCTGAGGCGGCATCTAGACTCATACCGAGGATTAGGCTGGATTCGTTACACCCCTTCCCACCATTATAAACAACGCCTTTGCTGACTACTATTCAAGATTGTATTCCTCCGAAACCTCCTCAACTGACTGGGAAGGCCCGAACCCTCTTGCCTGCTTATGTACCCACAAATTGATTTAGCGGCTGCAGTAGATGTGGGTGCACCAATCACTGTGTCTGAGGTTAAAGAAGCGATGAAAGCCTTACAGAGTAATAAATCACTCGGGCCCGACGGTTAAACCACAGAGTTTTTTAAGACCTACTCTACAACTTTAGCCCCGATTCTACTCCGAGTTTTTAACGAAGCCCTGGAAAAAGGTCGACTGCCACCCACTCTATCAGAAGCTTCAATCACCATATTGCTAAAAAAGGATAAAGATCCGCTACTGTGTAGTAGTTATAGGCCAATCTCTCTCCTGAACATAGATTTCAAAATTCTAGCGAAAGTGTTAGCTGGCCGCCTCCAGAGAGTTATGCCAGTTTTAAGCAGTCCAGACCAGACTGGCTTCATTTCTGGGAGGCACTCATCCTCAAACAGTCGGAGGTTATTTAACATTCTTTACTCCCCTCCTACCGACTCTCCCGAACACGTTCTATCCTTGGATGCTGAAAAAGCATTTGATCGTGTAGAATGGAGATACTTATTTTATGTTCTCAATAAATTTGGCCTCAGCTCCGTTTTTGTGGAATGGATAAAACTCTTATATGCATCTCCTGTAGCTTCGGTAAATACTAATGGTATAAAGTCACGATTGTTTCCTTTGCACCGGGGCACCCGTCAAGGTTGCCCCCTTTCCCCATTATTATTTGCCCTAGCTGTTGAACCCCTAGCCATTTGGGTGCGGAATGAGAATAGGTTTGAGGGTGTCATACGCCACGGCCAACTCCATAAACTTTCCTTTTACGCAGATGACCTCCTGTTATATATTTGAACCCTGCTTCCAGTCTTCCTATAATTTTGAGTATATTTGAGAAATTTGGAAAGTACTCTGGCTATAAGCTGAATCTGGGAAAGAGTGACTAAATCCCCATTAATGCTGCTGCTGACTGTCTCCCTCAAGGTTCCCTCCCTTTTAGAAAAGCTACAGATGGTTTCAAATATCTTGGGGTTCAGGTGACAAAATCATTTACCGAACTATTCTCCAAAAACTTTAACCCACTGCTCGACCGTTGTAAATCAGATCTTACTAGATGGTCCTCACTCCCACTCTCATTAACTGGGTGGGTCAACCGGATAAAAATGTCATTATTACCACAATATCTTTATCTTTTTCAACATATACCTATTTACATAAGGAAGACCTACTTTTCAAAACTTGACCAGTTGATAAGCTTCTTTCTTTGGGGTAATAATCAGTCGAATCAGACGAATCAGTCGAGCAACCCTCCGACTTCCTAAGACCCAAGGTGGACTAGTATGAAACCTTCGAGATAGTGGAGAAGTTTTACGACTCCTCCTTCAAGAGGCCTCGGGCGGTGGCCCAGGTGAGAGGCGGGCTCATCTTCCTATTGGACGATTCCCAGCTCCTTCCTCTCGACGTCAACCAGTATGCAGACTCACTGAGGAAGTACGCAGAGAGCATCGCGCAGCTGGCACAGAGACACCCAGAGGAGATGAAGATGTACGAGGTGTCGTTTGGTGAGTGCTATTTAAATATGAAGTTTAAGTATTGAAAAATATGTGAGCCAACTAACTAACTTTTCCAAGACTTTCTCTGCATTTTTTAAAATATATTTTGTAGCGTCCTTGTTTTCTGCTGCGGAGAACTTCACTGTTGCAGCCAGGGACTTCCATGAGCGCCTACAGACTCTCAACAAAGCAGAGTAAGAGTGTGTTTAAAATTTTGTATATTTCAGCTGTCCAGACAAATGCTGAAATATGTTGGTGTGCATGCTCTTGTTTATTCGAAATGTACACTCAGTACTCTACTAGGTACACATGGGTAATCTGTTGCAATCTAGCACAACAGCTCTGCCATGAATTCTGCTGTTATGAAGTTTATAATGTTCAGTTTTTGTTGACAAATATGTACATTTAACTAGATGTTTATTAATGAGGTCACAGTTAAAGGACTACTTCACCCACAAAATGACCATTTGTATGTCAGTTCGTCATGTTTTTTCTCACATGCCTCCATGGGAGACAGCGAACATACTGAATTATTGACAGATTGGAGACCACATTTAACAACAGCAAGACTATATCAAAAAAACTTTTTAGAAACTCTCGTACAACTCGTGCAGTTTAATCCAAGTCTCATTTATGCATTTGAATGCTCAGTACTTCCCAAACACATGCATGTTCTCTCACACGGTGTTATTTAAAACTAAACCTATCTTTATCTTTATTCTCTGCAAAACCAGACTCCAATACTGACAGTTTTTTTTCAGTGAAAATGCATGTGTTTGGGAAGCACTGAGCATACGACTGAATAAAGGAGACTTGGATTATACTGCACGAGTTGTGTGAGAGTTTTTAAATGGACGTTTTGAGATAGTTTTGCTGTTGTTAACGCGGCCCCCAATCAATCAATACATCAATTGTTTCCTGTTTTTCGCGCAGGTATATCAGAGAAACGTTTACTTGACAAATTCAAGGTAACACGGCATGACTAACTGATTTTACAAATGGTCATTTTGTAAGTGAAGTATTCCTTTAAAGGTGGATTACATAATATTGAGAGGTGTCCGTCGAATTTTGATACATGTGGAGGGCAGAATATTAAAAACAATTTATTCATTTGTTTATTTTTTTAGAGTCTTATTCCCAGGTAATCAAATACTTAAGCTTCTATGACGGTTTCAAAAGCAACTGAACATCACAGGGATCCTAAAAATAGACTGTATCGAAGAAAAGTTGAATTGTTTGTGCGTGTGTACTGATAAATTTGCCTAATCTGGTGAAGTGTGTAAGTGAGAGGCGTTTAATGTGCATGTGTGTATCAGTCCTCTGCAGGTTCGCATCATGAATGATCAGTTCATGTATCTGGAGAGAGCCTTCATAGACCCCCTGGGCTTACCTGGCAGACCCTTCTACAGGTTAGTCACACCAACAACCACACAATCACACAATCAATTTATATTTGTTGTACATGCTTTTTCAAGAGTTCATCAACCAGTCAAGCACTTGTGCACTTGAGCACTATGACCACTAAAGGGCACTGTTCTCAGCATTTGACTTTGAATGATCAATCTACCTGCATGTCTTTACATGTGATACTAAAAACATTAACAATGGCTCTGTTGACTGTCCATTATCTCTCTCACACTATCCTATTTAGTTTTAATTTAAGCATAGTCCATCCTTGTCTTATCAGCAGGTCTAATTTTTGCAGCTGTCACAAAGCAGACTGAGGGAAGGGCTTGTTTATCATGTGAGAGGTGAAGATAAAGACCACGATTCTCCAGCAAAACACTGGGAAAGAAATAAAATAATGGCACAAATTCATTGTGTTATCATCATCTGATATATTTAATGTTGCATTTTCAAACCCTTTCAAGATTGTTTTTTCATACTTTTCCATGCCCTGGCTTGTTGGCTACAGATTGCTCTTACAAGGCTTGGCCAGTGTCTGTTTTTTCACAGATTGCATTGTTTTTTTACAGTGCCAACCCCCCCACCCCCCAGTTATATCTTAAATAGTGATAATTACTCGATGCAGTATCCTAATTGGGTCCCAAACATGTCACATAACTGAAATGCTTACACTGCATGCACAAACATATCTAAGATGGGTTTTAAGTTTTTGATCTAGACAAGGCCCATCCTGCATAATTGCTACTGCATACTCTGTTAGGTCTGCGTGTATGACTGTTTGCAGGTTTAATTAAAAATATTTTAGAAATCAGTTGACCATCATGAATACCTGAGGAGTGCCTTTACTCCTAACCCCTTGTTAGGAAATACCACACAAATGTTAAATCTGTAATACCTCATTCCTTGACGTGCCACTTCCCCCTCTTCTCTGTTTCAGGCATGTAATTTTCGCTCCCAGCAGCCATAATAAATACGCAGGAGAGTCTTTCCCCGGGATCTTTGATGCATTGTTTGACATCGAGAACTCAGCCAATCCACAGAAGGCCTGGGAGGAAGTCAAGCGTCAGATCAGCATAGCAGCATTCACTGTTAATGCTGCTGCCATGACACTAACACCACCTGCGTGAATAAGGCACAGTTTAAAGCCGTGTGATGGAGCTATCTATTGACAATTGTGTTAAAACACCAGACTGTGAAGAGAAGGAATACACTGCCTCCTGCAACACACAGAGATGGACAATTACTGTTTTCTGGTTTTCTGAATCAGTCAAGTTCCAGGAACATCCGGAGCTCAGCGATACAGTGACTCTCTGAGCGCCATCACCATTGCACCTTCTGATTTATGTGTCTACAATAAAGTCATGTTTTGTGTTTATTTGGTTGGTTGGTTGGCTGTTTTTTTTGTTCGTTTGTTTTCCAGTTGGTCAAAATCGGGTAAAAATTCACCCATGACTACTCCAAACAAAGTAACTCCTCGTGTTTGTAAGGTCACTCCAGCGATAACTTCCTGCAACAACTCAAATCTCGTGTGATGTGAGATTTCAGAGCCAGACTTTCACTCTCTGAGTGAGTGTTTTGACTTACAACAACAAACATGTCCAAATTTTTACCCGATTTTGACCAACTGGATCTGGATAAGCCATTTGAATTTGATGACTGTTACAGCTCACGCTACAATAACGAAATTAAATTAAACTGAAAGGACTGTACACTTACTTTGACTCACTAATCTAAATATTATGACTGTTAAACCTACAAACCAATTAGAAACGGCGATGTAAAGCCACCGGCATACCTCTATGTATAATATTATATGTAATTTGGAAAGGTGGACACTCTACTAAATAATTGGGGGAGGGACACAGGGATAAAGAAATCACAAACTGTACCTTTAATTAGAAGCTAGATGAATAGACACACATGAAATACAATACACAATATTATCCTAACTAAACTCTATACTAAATAGCCTAAGCTAACTATGCTAAGTCCCTATGCTAATCCTATGCTATGGTACCAGATGCCCAGGGGTTGGAGCTCGTGCAGCGATGATGTCCAGGAAAGATGAAAGTCCCAGGTGTACAGGGGGAGCAGGTGAACCTGAAGGGGGGGGGGCGACTGTCCGTCGAAGGAGCCAGCTACAGAGTTTGTAGTCCACGGTAAAGTGGTAGGACGAAGGCTAGCTAGCTTAGCTCTAGCTGGCTAGCGACTCTCAGCTGGCGTTGATCTGCACACCAGGCAGGAACAGTCCCGAAACTCCTCTTCACGTCTTCAACGACCAACGGACGGCAACAACGGCTTTCACCAGCAGACACGGCTCCCCACTCTCACTCACTCCAACGTGTCTGTCCAGACACTCACGCAGGCATACACACATCAAAGAGCTCGCATGCAGATCAGAGAAGGCTGCAACTGCACAAGCGCCGACAAAACTACGGCATCACTACTTTAGACACACAACATGCGTTACAGACAAATATACATACAAATATACTTGGCATGAAAATAATAAACTAAATCAAAGTGAGAAGAAAGAGAAACCTAGCTGGGTGGGGGCAAGGTTATTTTCTATTCCTTATCTATTACTCAAACTGAGCTTAACTGAACTAATCTAAATGTGCTTCTGGACCGTCGTAACAATGACCGGTGTTTCGGATTTACTCGCGACCCTGTTAACTGGCGACCTTCAGCCGAATGCGTCTGTGGTTGTCGTAGTGACAACAGCTGTTTTCAACCAGGAAGAGAACACGTAGCTGTCCTCGCGAAGGCCTCTTTATTCAGTTTTTCGGAAGAATATCAAAACATAGCCGACCTGATCCGTCTTTGGACTCTTGGTGGAGGAATCCAGTCACGGACCGACACTCAGTCGCGGTTTGAATCACACTTGTTATGACGGAATGTTGAAAACAGGAAGAGGCCAAGTTGCTTTTCCTGTAAATCTAACTCCTATCTCGAATAAATTTTCTAAATAGGCCTACACAGTTTCGTCTCTGGTACCTGCCTAAATAAACATGTGCCATATTAAAGAACCGTTCAGCCTTGTGAAACGTAAAAAAGAAAATTTTCACGGGATTCGAACCCGCTTCGTCATGGGAAAATAAATTAAAAACGCATCATTGACGAGGTACGCCACTATGACAACACTGCTTTATTGACAGATCCATTAAAAATCCGACAACATACAGCCAGTTATGTCTTCACATTGGGAAATAGCTAGATCAACTTGTGACCACACTGTCCATGCATTGAGGAACATTTTACATTCTCACTGCTTTCCAATACAAAAACCAGCGGTTTTAAATCCACTTAATTCATAAACCTAACGTTTATTGTTGTGCTACAGGTCGATAAAGCCAATATTCATATACTCACGTGGAAATACTTTATTTTAAATTAAGCAATAAAGCAGCAGCTGTATAAATCCAGTTAGGCCTACTTCATAAACGTAACGCAAGATAACGTCATGTTGTAGCCTTAGGCAACACTGAAAATCACATCTTTTATGGAAACCTAGAAATAACAATAAATACATTTGAGGGTGGTCCAGAAAAAACACACATGGTAGGCTATATGGTATACCAAACATGTACAGTGAAGAAACAAGTAAGATCCTGCAACATAACCACAACTCCTTTGGCCAAAAGGTCATATTTCCTTGAGATGACGCACAAGTAGATCTGATGTACTCATCTGGCTGTCATTCATGTAACTAAACTTGCATTCAATGTTCACCTTTTATTAATGTGGCTGTGCTTGTAGTTTCCAGCAGATCATTGTTTACTCGGTAGCATTGTTCTGGTAGGAAACATGACATCGGAACTAAGTGAAAGTGTCAAAAGTCAAGTTAATATTCTACGTAAATAGGGACTTTCTCAGATCATGGCAAGACCATTCTACATTGGTGTGGGGTGTCTGGGTCCAGTAATGGGGGTATGGGGGTATTAGCCCTTCTCTTTGTTACTCACTATTTTCTGCCTATGAGAGAAAATCACTGTTGAACCAAAAATGAATATCCTTATATCCAATGCCAAACTAACTTCACCTCGGTACTCTAAAACGATTTGTAGGAGTTAATGGACTTTCATACCGCATAGCCTACAGCCTAGTGTTTGTCATATTTGTACGCTTTTAATCGCCTTAATGCTACAACATAAATAGATAATTTATCGTAGAGATGCATCTATTATACAGCTGCTGCTTTATTGCTTAATTTAAAATAAAGTATTTCCACGTGATTATATGAATATTGGCTTTATTGACCTGTAGCACAACAATAAACGTTACGTTTAGGAATTAAGTGGATTTAAACGGCTGCTTTTTGTATTGGAAAGCAGTGAGATTGTAAAATGTTCCTCAGTGCATGGACAGTGTGGTCACAAGTTGATCTAGCTACTTCCCAATGTGAAGACATAACTGGCTGTATGTTGTCGGATTTTTAATGGATCTGTCAATAAAGCAGTGTTGTCATAGTGGCGTACTCCGTCAATGGTGTGCTCTTAATTTATTTTCCCATGACGAAGCGGGTTCGAATCCCGTGAAAATTTTCTTTTTTACGTTTCACAGGGCTGAACGGTTCTTTAATATGGCACATGTTTATTTAGGCAGGTACCAGAGATGAAACTGTGTAGGCCTATTTAGAAAATTTATTCGAGATAGGAGTTAGATTTACAGGAAAAGCAACTTGGCCTCTTCCTGTTTTCAACATTCCGTCATAACAAGTGTGATTCAAACCGCGACTGAGTGTCGGTCCGTGACTGGATTCCTCCACCAAGAGTCCAAAGACGGATCAGGTCGGCTATGTTTTGATATTCTTCCAAAAAACTGAATAAAGAGGCCTTCACGAGGACAGCTACGTGTTCTCTTCCTGGTTGAAAACAGCTGTTGTCACTACGACAACCACAGACTCATTCGGCTGAAGGTCGCCAGTTAACAGGGTCGCGAGTAAATCCGAAACACCGGCCATATTTATTTGAACACGGAGTACACGGAGTACACAGACACAGAGCTCATTGAAATTGAAGAGCGGACGAGGAGAGAGAGGGAGCAGCAACAGACAGAGGAACATGTCCGAATCCAGCTAAAGGTAAACACAGACGTTCATTTGTCCTTTCCGTTATGTTGTCAGATAATTATACTAACAATCCGAGCCTATCTGTGTGAAAATAATGCACTTTTAGTGGACATATTTTGACGTTGTTTGAGGCTGTCTGAGTGCCCTATTATTTATATAGCGCGAGCTCACGGGCTGCAGGCAGGTCAGCCCTAGCTTCGTACTGGAGAAATGTCAAATATTGAACATCCTATCACTCATTTAGACAAAAGTATATCGGAAAATAGGGCCCAGGTTGAAAAAACATCAGTTCCCCTTGAAAGGTGAGTTCAACAAACACCGACTTTCACTCAAGAGAGCATCCTGTGGGATTCTAAAGCCAAGCCCTGTTCTTTTTTCCTAAACCTAACCACATGTCTTTTGTTCTTTAGTTCGTGGTGTTGCACCAATGTAGTGCGTTTATTTTGAAAGAGACTGCATGTAACCCTTAGATTTCTTGTGAAAACCAAAGTGTATCTTGAAAGAAGACCATGCATGTAACAGGCAGAACTTGACACGGTGTCCCAGAACGTCATCAACCAATGCACCCAGAGAACCTTGCACGTGATATGTGGATGCGGAAAGTCCATGACCAAGCACGTCAATATGTGATGAGGTTGGAGTGAGGATGTGTTGTAGAAAAAAAAAGTGAAAAGTCATTTACATCCATACTGTTGCTTTTTTTTTTTTTTTTTTTAAAGATTTTCATTCCTTAATTTTCTTAAAGGTCCACAGTGATTTTATGCACACCAACAACTACAACAGATTGTAACAATAAACCTACATTAAACCAGCTTTTTGCTTAAGGAAATACAGTTTATAATTTTAGTCTTTAGAGTTAGGAAACATTTATTAATTATACATAACCTACTATGCAGGTATTGTCTGAGTACTGCAGCTGTCTCTTGTGCTTCTTCAGTTTTTTTTTATCTCTTTAGTTTCAGGATTAAAACATTAACTGTTTTTACTGGTTCATGAAGGAATGAACAACGTAAGTCCAGGAATAAGAGAACTGGATATGACATACACAATGCTCACGGGCCATCCTTGAGCATGGAGTGCATTGTTGTCTGTCAGTGTTTTTATCCTCATACTGCCACGGGAGGGCGCCAGAGTCATGACCTTTCAAATTCTAAATATGGTGTCTTGTCATCTTTTCTTCAACCATACCTTTTATCTAAGAAACTGGTTTTACTACTACTGTAAAGCAAGATGTTTGATCACCCCCCCATAAGCTGATCTTCTGTTCAGCACCAAACAGATGTTCACTTGAAACAATCAGAGACATATACTGCTACTGAGTGTGAATGCGTGTTATGATGAGTGTGGGCGTGTTGTCATGTCTGCATGCCTCTGGTGTTTTTCACATGGTGTTGTTGGCCTTCACGTAGCTGGGCTCTGGTAAGGAGTAAGGAGGTCTGGCATCCTCTGGGGGCAGACAGAGGCAGAGAGAGAGAAAGAGAGAAAGAAAACATAGGGTTAATTCAGGGTGAGTGGGACATCAGGTTGGGTGGGACAGTATAAGTAAATTGGCTGTATTTTCTCCCCTGGTCATTGAAAATAAAAACTTTTTTTGCTGAGCCTTGCTGTGAAACCACATTATCAGAGTTGCTTACACTCATTGGTCAGTTCGCGGTGTTGTACCAACGTAGTGCGTTTATTTTGAAAGAGACTGCACTCATCTCACCCAAACTGTGTTTGGGTGAGTGGGACAGCACCAAAAGGCACTCTTAATGAATAAAAATGATCAATCCTGCCATAGAGAATCATTATATATGTTCCAGATTAATAGTTCCTAACCTTCTTGTGTGTGCAGACCCAAAATCTACTACACAATTATTGATGGAGCACCTCAATTTTACTGCTAGCCCGACTACCTAGCTAGCAAAACAGCTAGCATAAACAACAAGTGTACCCAGCCTGCATGATAACAGATTATTTCCCAGGATCTAATTTGCAGATTGTCCCCAACTCTTCAAGCCTAGTGTTGATGATAGGATATATAGAGGAACACACACACACACACACACACACACACACACACACACACACACACCAGCCAATACAAACTGCATGCATGCACACACAAACACACAGACACAGACACACACACACACACACACACATATACACACACCCCTGCCAATACAATGCAACACAGTTATCAGATAATATGTGTACTAGATGCAGACGTAAAGGCTTTTCAAAGTAACAACAGTAGGGAACATTTGTTCATCAAGTGTCAACCTATACAAAGTTTAGACTTGATTTCTTTCCAAACTAATCCTGATTAATCCACTGCAGAAAGAATGGCACCAGAGAGGCAGTGAGGGAATGAGAAGGCAAGAAGAAAAGTACAGGGAGAGAACAAAAAGTTAAACAAATGGAATGAGCAAAGAATGAAGGGAGCGACTGAGGAGTACAGGGAGATACAGGAGAAAGGGGGCACACCTAAGTTGAGGTTGATTGCAAGGGCCTGGAATGTGCCAAAATCGACACTACAGAGGCGGGTTAAAGGAACTGTGCAGGGATATAAGCATATTGCAGGCAGTAAGTCCCGCATTTCCAGGGAAGATGAGGCAGAGCTTGCAGTTGAAATCAAGGATTTAATCAGAAGAGGATTCCCAGTAAATAAAGCTGAGGTACAGCGCTATGCAGCTGAATTTGCAAAAGCGCATGGAATCAAAGGCCTTGTGCCCAACAAAGCAGGCCATTACTGGTTTGAAGGGTTCATGCGGAGGAATCCAGGATTCTCGCTGAAGTAGCCAGAAGCACTATCATCTGCCAGAGCAGCCAGCTTTAACCCTGTCTCGGTGCAGTGCTGGTTTGACACATATAATGAGATCATCACTGAGCTTGGCATCCAGAACCTACCTGGACACATTTGGAACTGCGATGAGACAGGCCTACAAGACCACTTTGTATCAAAGAAGGTTTTGGGTGAAGTAGGCCTACCATGTTACGAAATCACTGCCAATGAGAGGGGGGAGACGACCACACTGCTGGCGTCTCTAAACACAGCCGGAGAGTATGGGCCGCTTCTCATCGTCTTTAAAGGACAGCGGGTCCGGGCCAAATGGTTGTGTGGCAGGGCACCACAGAACACCCTTGTCAGGGTGTCTGACAATGGGTGGATAAACTCTGAGGTTTTTCTGGAATGGGGGAAACAGTTTGTCACCCAGCTGCCCAAGGACGACCCCCGGCCACACGTGTTGCTGCTGGACGGGCACAGCAGCCACGTATTCAATATGGAATTTCTCACACTGATGAGAAAAAACAATGTGTATGTGTTCTGTTTCCCGCCCCACACAACACACATCCTCCAGCTGGCTGACAGGTCTTTGTTTAAAAGCCTCAAACACCACTGGAATCTGGAGGGCCGCAATTTCACCAGAGAGAGTGGTGGGAAGAAGCTCCCAAAATCACTCTTCCTGCCCCTTCTCTCCATGGCCTGGAGAAGTGCTGCCACGGTGCACAATGCACAAGCAGGTTTCAGGGGCAGTGGGATTTACCCACTTGACCCTGCCCACATTAACCCAGCTCTTTTTGCGCCCAGCCTGATGACTGAGCGGGATGAAGCTCCAACAGCCCCCGAGACCCTTCACTACCTTAATCCGGGCCCTTCTTTAGACCATGGCCCAGGGTCCCTTTCAGGTATGCCTATAATTTATAGGCCTACTGTTAATATATTTTGTTTTATTTTTGTACAGCCATTGGTGATGTGGGTCTGTAAAATGTGCTTAAAAGTAAACTCTCCCTCTCCAGTCAGCCGTCCGAGTCTCTCTCAGTCCGCCGTCTCTCTCCAGTCCGCTGTGTGAGTCGCTCTCCAGTCCGCCGTCCAAGTCGCTCTCCAGTCTGCCGTCCAAGGTCCTCTCCAGGTATAGGCCTTCTTAAGTTTGTACATCAAATTGTGGTGTTGGCTTGGTATTATGTGTTCTATTCTGTAAATACAATTTACTTTATAGGACATAGCGCAAGTCTCTCTCCAATCCGCCATCCGAGTCTCTCTCCAGTCAGCCGTCTGAGTCTCTCTCCAGTCCGCTGTGTGAGTCGCTCTCCAGTCCACCGTCCAAGGTCCCTCCAGGTATAGGCCTTTTCAATTTTGTACAGCAATTTGTGGCCTGTATTTTTTTTCCAAACACAATCTGTGACACCAGTGAAATGTGGCTTACACTTTTTAATACATTTCACTTACAGGTGATCACCCAAGCACTTCATCAGCCTCTCCTCAAAACTGTCAACACCCCATACACTTCGCAGACATAATAACAAAACCCATCCGTGTACGTGCGACTAAAAACAAAAGGTCAAAGCCCCCAAGCTTCCATCTCACAAGTGAGGAGCATTTCAATTATGTGGCAAGCAAGACCAGCGGCGGAAAAGGGAAAAAACCAAGCCCACCAGCAAAAGGCCAAAAAGCAAAGAAGAAGGTACTCAAAGTGTCATGTGATGTCTGTAAGCTGGAATATGGGCACAAAGAGGGTCCGAAGAGAGCTGATGACTGGATCAGATGTGGGGGGTGCAAGCATTGGTTCCATGAGTCCTGCGGAGAGGACAATGGGATAATTGAAAGTTCAGACACCTTCACCTGCAGGAATTGCCTGTACCCAGACTGATTTGTTTTTGTTTGTTGGCATTTTTTTTTCACAGAGTAACGTGTTAAATGAAATTTTGACCTGAAAAAATGTTGTACTTCTGTTACATTGTTGTTTTCAGACATATATTTTTATAATTTACCATGTTCTATGAAATTTTGACCTGAATTCGGATACATGTATCCATGAATTTGTGTTTTAGGCATGTTCAATAAAGGTAACAGGCTAAATCAGTGATCAGATGTGTTGTCCCACTCACCCAAATCTCACACACAAAAACGAATTTTAGTCAGTTCACAAAAAAGGGTATGCCATGCATCCATGGAACATAATCAGATCTTCTTTCCTCCTCAAATGGATAGGTAACATCTTCAGCATAACAGAAATGTATCATATGTTGGGTTATTTTTTGAAATCCATAGCCAGAAATCTCACACAATGCAGAAAACCGAAAACTGTCCCACTCACCCTGAACTTACTACTAAAAAAAAACAGCATTTATCACATATGATTCAAAGGTATGGTGCAGATTTTTTATGTGGGGTTGTATGGGGTACTTATCCATAGACACTATATTTCATACAGTAGATGTCAGTCAGTGCGTCCCCAGTTTGGAGAGGCAGGCTGGAGTCCAACATGGAAGTTAAGAAATCTACTGCTTTGGAGGGGTCAGCAACACATATTTTAGCCACCTAAAAATCAGTAACAGTTTAAATGTATGTTATATGCAGAATATCTTCACTGCTATTCCTTAATTACCTTAACAGGGACATGTTTTATCACTCTCTTCAAAACCAGACTCCACTGAGAAAAACAGTGATTTAACATAGCTGAGCACAGGAGCTGCTAGTCTACCACTGCCTTGATTGGTTATTTTGTTTGTGTTGTTGTGTCAGATTTGAGATTTGAAAGGGTTAGTTCAGATTCACCAAAGTCACACAGTAGCAAGAGGGCACTTCCGGCAATGACTTCGGTGGGGTAGGACGTACCACGAGCTGCTCTCCCGTTTGATACTACTTAATACATACAAAACCGCATTTAAGAGCCTAAAACCACACTCATTAGTACTATAAAGAATAGCACTACTGTAGGCTATATATGACACCATGCCGAGGGGGAAAAGAGGCACCGGCGAGCAGCAACAACAATTTGAGGACGGAGAAGACAACGCCGTCGCTGCACGCCAACAAGATGGCGATGTTCCAGTCCAGCTAATTGAAGGAGAAAGCGCTACTCCTCCATGGGCTCGGAAGTTGATCCTGGATGTAACTTCAGTTCAAAAGTTTATAAAGGACCATTTGCCAGTAATACAAACTACAACTACAAGAATTGAGTTGGAACTAGCTTCCCTCGCTACTCGTATCAACAGCTGAGCAGCGCGTATCAGATGTGGAGGACAAATTAGCTCCGTTGTCGGCACAACAGAAAACACTCGAGACTTTGATAATGGAGCTGACCCAGAGGATCGTATACATGGACAGTTAGGCTACTCGAGGAGAAATAGTCTTCGATTTGCACTTATTCCCGAAAAATCTGAGGGATCTAACATAAAAGCCTTTATGTCCAACCTGATTAAGGAGACCAGCCTGTGCTGACCATGGTGCTGACCAGCCTGCTGTGGACCTGGAGCGCGTCCATCGTCTGGGTGCACAGCGTGAAAACGCCAAGAAACCACGCACGATTCTGGTCAAGTTTCTCCGGTATGAAGATAAAGAAAGGATCCTCAGAGTTTCGCGGCAGAGAAAAGAGCTGTCTTTCAAATCTTCAAAGTTCCTGATATTCCCAGACTACTCTGTGGACGTGTCACGGAAAAGGATGGAATTCAATGCCATAAAAGCCGCGCTGCATCGTCTGACTGTTCCCTTCAAGTTGCTGGTCCCAGCCCGACTTGTTGTCCACACAGGAGCCGAAACGCACAGCTACGACAACCCGGTCAAGGACAGGGCTGACCTCCCACGACTGCTGCCCGACATTCACTTCTGATCAGACTCTTCGACCAGTGAGTTTCATCCACGGTCTGTATTAGTAGAGGGTTTTTTTCTCTCTCCTGGTATAAGGATCCTATTTTTCTGTTTTGGTGCATAAGCAAATAGAGAGGGAGATATTCCCACGACTCCCGATAAAACTGTTGTTGTACTGGACTATGGTATTTATTTAGGCTATTTATTTTCCTATTGTTCTTAAGTTTGTGGGGGTACGCACTGTCATATGAGCTGTGGTGTGCGCGCACATACAATGGTCCATTTTGGAGTGTGAATAAGTTTTTGCCTTGTTTTTTTTTTTTTTTTTAAATATGTGGGCATGCACATGCCCGCACACAAATATAATATGCTTAGGCTGCTATGCTCTGTGGAAATGCACTTGATCTGTAAATAAGGGTTTTGCAAAACAATCTCAAGGCTGTTTGGTTTCTTTTTCTCTCCTTTTTTATATAGTGGAGATGCTCTCAGGTAGCCTGGTTACACAGTAGCATTGGCGGATAGTTTTTGGCAGTTTATGTTTTATTTTAATCACTTTTTTATGGAGCCCCTTGGCCCCATCAGACACAGCCTTTTGCTATGTCAGTTTTTGTTTTGCTTTGTTTTTGTTTTATTTTTTCTTCCTTTTTTCTTTAGTTTTATTATTTTTGTTTTTAGGACAGAGGCTTTACAGCCTATCTTATACTGAGATAATTTGGAAAGAGGGGTTGGAGAAATGGTTACCAGGTATATGGACCATTTATTAATTTTTTTGGCCCTTTGAAACAAAATGGCAACTCAGAGGAATAGCCAGATTGAATAGTGTAACAGTATGTAGCTGGAATGTGGCTGGACTGAATAGTCCTGTGAAGCTACTAGAATTTTAAGCCACCTAGCTAAACTTAAATCACAAATAGCTCTGCTGCAAGAAACCCATCTTACTCAGTCTGAGGCCCTCAAACTAAAGCAAAAATGGGTGGGACAGGTCTTTCATTCAGGTTTTAACAGCAAGAGCAGGGGAGTAACTATTCTGGTTCATAAAAAGATACCTTTTGTTCTTCATGATTCCTTAGCGGATCCTGAGGGTAGATATATTATAACTGAAGGTCTATTGTACAGTTAACCTATAGTATTCATTAATATATATGGCCCAAATACTCATTCTGTCCCCTTTTTCAATGGTCTCAACACAATTCTATCACAATATGCTGGCAAACCTATAATAATGGCAGGCGATTACAGTGCTGTTCCCAATCCAACTCTAGATAGGAGTAGTAAACCCTTGCCTTCTGATCAAACAGTTTCAGCCTCTCTTACTAATTTATATAAGAATGCAGGCCTATTTGTTGTATGGAGGTTGCTAAATCCTGATTCTAGAGACTATACTTTTTACTCAAACCCTCATAAATCATATTCGAGGATAGATGCTTTTTGGGTTACACAAGATGTTCTTTCAAATGTCTGGAATTCTGATATTAAAAATATGATTTAAAGCCCTTTGACACTGACTTTTTCCCCCTTCACATATTACAGTAGGCCCTCTATGTGGAAACTTAATAACTCCTTGCTCCTAAACCAAAGTTTGGTGGAATTATTGGAATTAATTAAACAGAAACACAATTCTTTTTTGACACTAATAGTGAATCTGTAGAGTCCTTTGCTACAGTTGGGGAGGCATACATAGATATGTGTAGGGGATGGCTTATAAGTTTTGCATCTAACCAAAAGAAATTAAATGCAAAAAAATTAACTGATTCCACTAAAAAATTATCAGATTTGGAAGTAGCACATAAGGCAAACCCGAAGGATGAAAAGCTGTATACAGAGCTACAAAAGGCCAGATTTGAAGTAAAAAAATTAATGAACAAGAAAACCGAATTTGATCTGTACCATTTGAAATCAAAATATTTTGAAAATGGGGACAAGGCAGGGAAATTATTGGCTTATCGGCTTCAGAAGGCCAGGTCCTCACGTCTTATTCCTGCTATTAAATCAGACAAGGGTGAAATATTAAAAATTCCTCTAGATATTAATAAAAGATGTAGGGAATACTACGAAACTCTTTACTCCTCAGAGGTCAATCCCTCCCCAGAAGACCTGGACAGGTTCTTCAGCAAAATAGAGATGTCCGCTTTATTAAACGATGACAGAAGGGCCTTGAAAGACCAATGGGCCTCATTCACTAATATCTGCACAGAAATATTCTTACTCTCCGCAAAAAATAAGTACTTGCGCAAAATCACCGTCGGATTCATGACACGTGCGTACCGGCCAATTTTGTTCTCACCACTGTGCGTATGTTAGTAAATCAGAACCATTCTAAATTGACAGGCGCGTGTCAGCGATCTGCCATCAGCATACTACCACGCCCCCATTTCTTCATATAAGGAAACCGCTTGCCTAGAGGTGATTCATGAATGAAGGAAGCGGTTACGCAAGGAGAGAAGTAGTAAATTTCACAGTTTGTTAGAAGCGATGGCGCCAGGTCTTACAGGAATGCCATGGGTCATTGTAAGATTGTGGAGGACACAGCATGCCAGGATGATCTTGCACACCTTCTCAGGGGTATAAAGTAGTTTGCCACTGGCCGTATCTGATCCAAACACATCCAACGGCCCTTAAGCACGCCAAAAGTGTGCTCTACGGCGCGTGTGTGAGCATGTATGTTATTATAGCGCACCTCTTGAGGGGTTTCAGGGTTTGCGTATGGTGTCATCAGCCATGTTTTAAGGCCATATCCCCGGTCACCCAAACAATATAACATTTTAACATTAACGGAATAGAGACTTATTGAAAATACTAACTTAAAACAATTGAAATAAATAAAAGGCTAGAACAAAAGATGCTCACCAACAAGCCATCCACTTCTCACAGCCCCTGCCTCCAAATGCATTCCCACTGTACTGTTTTGCAAAATAAATGAGTCGTGGGTGCCTCCTGGCCAGCGGGCCACAGCCTTAAGGATATAGCGGTCAGCATTACAGATCATCTGCACGCTGATGGAGTGATAGTTTTTCTGTTCATGTTATTGTTAATATTTTAATTGTCACAATGATGAGGGTGAACGTGTGTCAATTTCATGGTAATTTAATCCATTTGGCCAATATATTAGTAAACTAATTATTTTAAAAAATGTTAAATGTTGTTTTTTATGAATGTGGTTTTATAGACTCTGCATGTACTTAAAAGGTATGTTTGCATCTTCTAAGTCAGTCAGCCTTCCTCATTTGTGCGTACACATGGTCTGAGGCAGTTCTAAATTTGTTCGCAGAGTAAGAACAAATTCGGGTAAGAAAATATTGATGAATCCCGTATTTGTGCGTCAAATGATCGTACGCACAGTTTAAGCACAGATTTGTGCGTAGGCACTGTTTGTGAATGAGGTCCATTATCTTTAACTGAAATAATAAATGCTATTAACAATATGGCCAGTGGCCACGCTCCAGGTGAAGATGGCTATAGTATTAATTTCTTTAAAATGTTCTCTCCACTACTAGCCGACAAATTGCAAAAGGTGTTTAATGAAGCTAAAGGAAAAGGTTACTTACCAGGCTCCTCCCAAGTTTCCCTTAGAAAAATAGGGCGATATCCTGCACACTGTAGAAGATCCTTATTAGGCTTAGGCAAGAAGCCTAATAAGGATCCTCTACAGTGTGCAGGATATCGCCTTATTTTGCTCCTTAACTCTGAGAAAAAGATCTATGCAAAAATTTTGGCAAGAAGATTAGAGGGAAATACCTAAACTTATTCATATTGACCAAATTGGATCTGAAAAGACTCTTATTCCATCTATAGAAGGTCTACTTATCGTGCTGAAATGAATTACCTGTACTGGTTGTACCTGTTTTTCCGGTGTATCCCACCTACCACTGTTTTAGTGAGATAATACTGTCTCTGTAAGTCCTCCACCTTTTTTTTTCTTTCGTTCCTTTTCTCTTTTCTTTTCTTTTCTTTTTCTTTTTTCTTTTTATAAAAATGGAAAAACTGTATTGGTATCCATATTATCAACTTGGAAATAACTATATAAATATTTTTATATTATATGCTAAATTTTTGGCTGCCAATAAAAGTCTAAATGAGACAAAAGTCACACAGTAGCACAAACTAAGTGACAGGTCGAGGCAGCGGTAGACCAGCTGCTCCCGTGTTCAGCAAGCTAAACTTACTGTTTTTGTCAATGGAGTCTGGTGGCTTTGACAAGAGTATAGACAGTCCGTTCTGTCAGGGAAGCCATTAACAGCTTCCCTGACAGAACAGAAAGCTAAGGCGATGAAAATATTCTCAGTATAGGGTACACTCAAACTGATATTGATTTTTGTTTGGCAGGACTTCATTTTAGGCGGCTAAAGTATACTTTACTGCTGACCCCATCCACAGCATTGCACTGCTTGGATTCCATGTCAGACTCCTGCCCGCCTCTCCAAACTGATGGTGTGCAGACTGACATCTACTGTAAGTAATACACTGACTATGGATAAGTACCCCATATAAGCCCACTTCAAAATATCCAAATTATCCTATGATGAGAGGCATTTGTTCAAAGATAGAAGGAGACCAATGTTGTCTGCTACAAAATGACAAAAACAAAAATGCCATTTCACCTCACACTACCAGTTAGGTGTTAGATAAGCTTAAAGGAAATGGCCACTTTAGAATGAAAATACAGACAGTACTTACTGACCCTCATGCCAACAAGAAGTCCAGTGTAGTTTTTAAATCCACAAAACTCATTCAGGGTATCGGAGGGTAACAGCTAGCCGGAATAACAGCTACACTTGAAGTGCACGGAACCCACATTTTGAAAATGTAATAAAACTCTGCTAATGCATTTCAAAAATGTCAGAACGGCTTGTCCATCGTAATCCAAGTGCCCTGAAGCCGCGGCATGCAAAATTGACTTGAAAAGATGTGATTTACTCAATTTTCATAGCATCATTTCTCACCATGGTCAGTTAGCCTGCCCTGCAGGCGTACTGTGTTTACATGGCAACTCGCGCGAGTTACATCTTTTCAAGTAAATTTTGCATGCCGCGGCTTCAGGGCACTTGGATTACGATGGACGAGCTGTTCTGACGTTTTTGAAATGCATTAGCGGAGTTTTATTACATTTTCAAAATGTGGGTTCCGTGCATTTCAAGTGTATGGAAAAATCTGGCTAGCTGTTATCCTCCGAAGGAGTTTTGTGGATTAAAAAACTACACTGGACTTCTTTTTGGCACGAGGGTCAGTAAGGGGAACTGCACATTGGTCCGACAGCCCATTGGTTCGACATCCTTTTGTTCTGATCATATTAAACTCATTGTTCCGAAGTCTATTCCGAAATCATCATGATGCCCTGTGGTTAAGGTCTGGTTCGGTTTAGGCACAAAAACCACTTGGTTAGGGTCAGGAAAAGATCATAGTGTGGGTTAAAATGAAAAAGAAAGTGACAAACACATAAGCCGTGAGCCTGCTCTGCCTCAAGCCTTCCCAGCTGACCCAGAGCCGGTCACGGCGGCCGTATGGTGCGCCGCGAGCCGTTCAGCACCCCGGACAGTCGGACTAATGGGATGTCGGACCAATGACATGGACCCATCAGTAAGTACTGTCTGTATTTTCATTCTAAAGTGGCCATTTCCTTTAAGTATAGCTCAGCTATATGAAATATAAGCTCAAGGCTTCTTAATTCCTGTGAGGAGCTGTGGAGGATAGTGAAGCACATTTCCAATCTGAGTCAGATGCTGGGCACAGTGCCACAGCTGTGGAAAACATCCTGCGTGGTATCAGTCACCCCAAAGACCTCAATAGCAACAGGCCAGTGGCTCTGACTCACACCTGATGAAGACCGTTCCATGTTCACCAAGTGCAGATACTGCTCCAGCCATGAATCCCTGGAGACTCCAACACTATTGTAAATTCTTACTCTTTGATCTAAGTTTGAGTATTCCCCGTTTGACCAGGTTATTTATCCTCCCGAGGTGACTGCCTGTAGTGCAGTCCTGCTGGGGCAGAAAGGAGGTGAAGTCTAATGTTTTCTTCCTGCAGCAGCTCCAGTACTTCATGCTGCAGACAAAAACACACACATATAATGAAGCATATTTAACTCAAGCTCTAAAAGAAGCAATGTAGACTGACAAAAACGACACACCAAACACTTTTCCACAGCTAATTAGACAGTGTGCATTGTTTGCATCCTCACCCCTGATGGAAAACGGGAACTCCCTGATGGTGTCTGCAGGCTCTGGTTCCAAATTACTTTGTTTATTCCTGTATAATTTTATTAATACACTTTATTACTGAACCATATTTCATGTTCATGGTATTAACCAGTCAAATGGTGTCAATTAATCAGTATTTCAATCAGTAGAGACTGACCCCCAGATGGTATGATTTAAGGAGGGTGATTAATCCATAGTCAAATAGGGAATAGGGTCTAGACAGTGGTGGTGGTGGAGGTGGTGAAGATGAGATGAGAGGAAGATGGAGATGTGCCAATGATCTGGATAAGTAGAGGAATGACCCTTTGTTGAGCTCGTCCTGGACTCTGGATATGATGGCTGGAGGAGGGCGTGACAGTTCTGCATAAAATGACAGCTGACAGCAGCAGAGCAGACAGCAGGTTTAAGGTATTGCAGTGGCATCCTGATTGGCTGACAAGGATCGTGGCAAAGTTTGACTGGATAACTAGAAGAGCGAACACCCATGGTCAGCTGATTAGAGGAAGCAGTGGGAGTGGGAGGGAAAGAATTGTGAGTGGATGAGCACAAAGAAAGTCTTCCTGATTGAACTTACGCTGAGCTTCGTTAGTATGAGTGGTATATGGATTTGTCCTTTATATAACACATTAAAAACATTTTGTGCTTTTGCATCTGATTTATAGCTTATCTTTATTTTAGATACATTTGGAAACCTGTTTTGGATCTTAACTCGATATTATTTTTATCCCCAGTTGTTGCGGAACAGGTCTCTCTTTAAAAAGACTTTAATGTCAACAAGACTGTGACCTCAGCAGCTTTCCTGTACAACTAGCACCTTCAACAAAAGAGGCATTGTCTCATGTACGCTGCTCACATAAGCCAATACATTTACATTATCTTCTTGATTATTAAAAAGCATCACCCAGAGAGCAGATATTTGCATCCTGTAGGACTGAAAAAAACCCTCCACATTGTTTCGGATTCTGAACTTGGATTTGCATGAAGTTCATGGAAAAAGGGAACTGCTGTTTTTAGCTTTTGGATGGACACAGAGGCCTCTATCATTTATTTTAATATGGGTAGATCCTGTTGCAAACACTGAATACAGTGGAAGAAACATGTTTCCAAAGAACGTCAGACAGAAACAACACACAGACAAACCAAAAGGTTAACACATAAGTGTCTGTAATGTTGATTTGTGTGCATCCAAAGCCTCAAAAAATATTGTAGGTTTTAACATCAAAGTCAAATGTACATCTTGTGTGGGTGTTGTCAAACAACCTTGTCTCATGCTGTACTGCTCAGTCTGTCAGTAACGTCTCCATAGTCGGCTCAGCACACTTGGAGACACATCAAACTGATGAGCTACCACCTGAACCCCTTCACCATCTTCCAGCAGTTAAACTGCTGTCACAGTCTCAGTCTGGTCAAAATGCTGTCTGACACCACCAGCCACCATCAGGAGACACCCAGCATTCACAATCCATTCAAAAACCATCATCGTGCCAATAGACTGGATAATTAGCTGATAAAAGGAACACAAACTCCATTCCTTATGTAGGGTATGTTCACACAGCCACTCCTATAGGCATCGTCTTCACACTTTAAACCATTCAGACATAAAGCTGTTTTATACTGATTTAGGATGTGCTGTCAGTTTGCTTTGGTATATCTTTTGTGGGTTCATATTTACCCTCTAATATTACACCAATATGCCATTACATGTGCTTTTACCTTAAAAATGAAAAGATAAACAGCCAAACTAAAGTTTGGAAATCTCCTCACACTTGTACCCTGTGTTCCAGTGTATACACATTACACACTGACAGTGTCTTTAGACTTAACATAACCTCCCCACAAAATTAAAAGTCATTCTCAATCCCCTATAAACAAATGAGCACTCTGGTGTGGGTGTTTCTTTGGCCAAAAGGCGGAGGAGGTAAACAGCTCTATAAAGTGATGCACAGTGAAGACTCCGGTTCACATTTCCCTACCCACCCTCCTAACACATTTTACAGAGCCACAAGTCTTCATTTATTGGGTAAGTTTTTGATGAATTCATACAGCATTAACATCAGATGGATACTGTCATTTGGTGTTTAATCATGTAGAACGACTTAATACAAGTAGATATATTTAGACTTAGATATTTTTATTTTGATGTAGAAAAGTTGTGTATGGAAATTATAGATTAATTAGTGTGTTATTACACATTATACAACGGTTAGTTCCGACCGAGTAATTTGATTGGACGAGAGGCATTCCATGAGTGCAGATATAGAGTACAGCATCACTGGGACATGTAACAGTGAAATCACTCAGCTCACAGGTGTTATAATTAAGCAATATCACACGAGAGGGAGTGATATTGTACTGTGATATCGGCGGCCTCGTGCCTACGACCGAATCACAGCCGTGACGATATCACAGTACAACATCACGAGCTTGAGTGTGATATTGCTTTTATACAACAGTTCAACAGTTAAATAAGAGATGCTGATTAAGAAATGTTGAAAAATGAGGACAAAATAGATAATTTAAGCATTTTATTTGTCTTCTGCCAACAAAAATTGTTCCCTCAGGACTCCGCTGTCACCGTTGCTATGTAACGCAGACATGGTGCGCCAGGCACTTACTCTTTATACACATTTATCTGCACGTTTCCATTAATTGTGCAGCCGGTGAAATAAGTCTGTGGTGACTGCATGGTGGACTGTCGCTTCACAGGCACAGCCGACTCTGCCTTCTGATCTGACAGTATGTTGCTTTTCTCCAAGTCATTGAGCTCCGCTGATGAAACACTGACAAACCTGGATGTGTGCTCAGATGGATTCAGCTTCTCCTCTCCCTCATCTTCCTCTGATGACCATTCAATTCAAAACTTATTTTAGGAAATAAATCCATATTTTTGGCTGTTTGACAGTGGATGAATTAATTAGCCTACAACACAACTGCTGACCTAACTGACACTAACCGTCAGTTTTGATTTGATTGTTGATTGCAATAAGCTGTGATACATACACAGTGAAATAACCGTGATGTTGTACTCCAATATCATCACAGTTTTACTGTCTGTCGACCAATCAGATTGCAGGGCCGGAACTAACTGTTGTATAAATATAAATACAACCGTTAATTAACCAACTGTCACACTCGCTACATTGACGCAAACTGACACTATAACGTTATACTATATACATAATCAATGATCATCTGATGAGGTACTGATGAGGATGAGGGAGAGTGGAAGCTGAATCCGGCCGTGCCAACATCCAGGTTTGTCAACGTTTCATCAGCTGAACTGGACGAAGTTACACAGTTGCAGATCAATGTAAATACAAAGTAGCTTGTGAGTTCCTGGCGTGTGTGCTGCGTTGCCTGGCAACAGAATGGGGGAACTGTTTTTTTTTTTTCTTCAGCGGAGCTACATAACATAAATAAATAATTTATTTCATCACGTGTTGTTAACATTTCCTTACTCAGCATTGCTGTATAAACTGTTGTTGAACTGGGAGTGATGTTGGACTGTATATCGTCACGGCTGTAACTGTCTTTGGCACTCGGCCGCTATGACCGAATGACAGCCGTGACGACATAGGCTACAGTACATCGCTCCCTGTCGTGTGATATTGCTTAATTAGGTGCAAGTTTGTCACATTAGAAATCAAGAAAAATCAAGACTCTTGAATATTTTTACTTCAACATATTGCATATTACGTTCCCAACTAATGTTGCTGCAAGTTGAAATATGCAAATTATATTCCCATGAATAGATGAGCTAAATCTGGATCCATGGTGTGCTGTGCACTTCTCTCCTTAATCTGTAAACTTTTTTCTTTGGTTTCAGAAGCCATGGCACAGTTCATCCATCTCTTGCTGCTGCTGGGTATGTGTCATGTTGCAGCAACAGCTCACAATGAAAGACAGGTGTGGCTGCTGGAGGGAAGCAGTGCCACTTTCCCATTTCCTAAAGATAATGGTCGAACCATTAAATACTGTGGCAGAGGAGGCAGCAAGTGTGAATGTATGTCGGGCATTTGTAAATCCAATAATGCCAGCCTCCCCGGAGTCACAGTGACTGACAGCAACCTGACCATTACCAACTTTACACGAAAGAATGATGAGATCAACCTCTGCTATGATTCCCCTGCAAACCATCAGTGTGTGCATCTGAATGTGTCAGTAGGTAAGCACTTTAATCATTTGACAAGCTGTGTTATCTCTTCAAACATATTAAAACATTATTTAGAGTTCCTCTGTTTTTAAATTCACATGCTTTTCAAATGTCCAAATACCCAGTTTCCTTAAATGAAGCTAATGTCAGAGGAGCAGGATGACTTATATTGTCACAGCTGAGGGAATCATTTCATGTTGAAATGAACTTGGTCTCCCACATGACAGACTGTCAGAGTGTCACTTACTACTTGAAATTAATTCCTGGCATGAAGCCCAACAAGATGTGTGCACTTCAAACACTTTATTAGCATGTTTGCAGGAGAAATGGATTTAACAAATTCACATAGAGGAAATGAATAATGAGGAAGTTAAAGAAATCTGTCTGCACTCTGACTCTAACTATTTTTCTGGATTCTTCTATGTTTTTATTTATCAGGTTGTTCAGAGTCGCATCATATTACGTTTGCAAAAGGTGACACCAAACACAAGGTGACGACTGTTGCTGACTGCAGGAGACTCTGTACTGAAGATCCCACCTGCCAATACTTCACATTTTATACACAGTAAATATCTGTTGTGTGGACTCGTGGCCATAGAAAACATAATGAGCCAGCATATTTCTGTCATTTGATAAATATTTACTTTAAAAACACTATGTAGCAGCACATAACTGATGGGACATCTGATTCAACTCAGATTTGTGATCAGCTTTACATTTTTCCCCACAGCAATAAATACTGTTTCCTGATGACATCAAGAGATGACATGTTGATACAACTTCATTCATATGCTGTCTCAGGGAACGACTGTGGTGAGTTAAACTATAAACTGGAATGCTGTTCAGTCTTTATTAGTCCCATATTTTTATCCTTAAAAACCACAAAAAGAAAAACAAAATATCATTTAAAATATGACAGAACGATGGACAAAATATATTGAAATCTGACCCTTAAAAGGCACCACGTCCTTCTCTATGACTTGGAAACTAATTAACACCATATATCTTAAATCTAAAAAAGTATCGCTCAACCAAAAATGGTCTAAATGATCCAGATTTCTGCCTGAGGTAAAAACAACACTTATCAAGCACATATATTACTTACAGAAACTTGTGAGTGCTGGTTCATCATATTGATCCAAATTATATATGTGGCTTTTATATGACGGTCTCTGATGCTTAATAATTTTCTATGAAATGTGTAAAATCGCTTGTATACCTAAATGTCGTGCAGCTTTGGACAGATCAAACACTCCTGACTATCACTGAGAGTCTACATGCTTTTGTAGTGTGTGTGGCAGAGTGAAAGAAACGGAGACACAGAGGACGTGTGGGTGTGCAGTGCATTTTGTTAACAATATCCTGTCTTAATTTTGAAGCCAGCTTCAAGCACAGTACAATGATATCAATCTGTTGGTTTGATTTCACTGAAATACACTCTAAAGATCAACATTATCCTCTCATAACATCATTGCAGTCATTACATTTTGTGTATTTAGCCTAAATTTAATCAATACTTTCATCAGAAATCATTTCATGTCGACACAGCTCCAGAGACCCACCATCATTAACCCTAGGTGAGATCTTACCTGAATGTTTCATCACATTCCTGTTAATAGTTCAACCAAAAAGTCAGAATAACAATGACATGAAATCACATAAAGCAGTTCTTACTATATCATAGTATACCATATACACACTTACAGTGTTAGTGTGCATCAGTAGTATGTGCAGACCTCAGGGTTTTAAGTCATCCATCATAATAACATCAGTTAGCCATCTTTATTCTCATTTAACAAAATTAGGTTACTGGTAACTTAAATTATTGGAACAACATGTAGAGAAAATACACATCTGGTAAATACTTTATGCATCCTTGTTTTTAGAATACCTACAGAGTTAGGTCCCATCAGTCTCAAACCAGTCCAGTTGAATATTGGGTAACAATTCAGTGATGTCACATTTAGTTATGTTGAAGAAAAAGGTGCAACTATGTTCATTTAGTTGTGAGTGTTAAAATGTTTTTACAGACAGTAGTCCTAACTGCAGTTTTTATATATGTATATATATCATCAGAATCAGATGTAGATGCTTTACTATAAACTATGCTCCATCTCACTGGAGATTTGATTTTACTGTTAGCAGTTTTACACCAGGTACATGGAAAGGCACTGCTAAATAAAGACTGCCATCCTATGGCCACTTATGATAGTGCAGCTTTTGTTGGTAATAATATCAGTGATGCATCTTTATTCTCAGTTCATGTAATCATGAATCATGTGACACACCAATGCTCAATGCCAGTAGACTATATGTGAGGTGATTACCATGGGACTACAGCAGAGACTCCAGCCTGCAAACATACATTTATTATTAATATTTCAGGTCCTCAAATGGGTTTTGCAGGTGTGGTTTGTTACAACAATGTAGCCTATAAGGATGATCTGTGGGGGCCCAATATTATATTCTTTCATGGGGTCTAAAATCTCTGGCAGCACCCCTAGTTGCGACATGCACAGACTCTCAGTGTCACCTATTTGATGCAGGTCTCCGGTTCTACCCGGACCACAAAAGCTGGATTGATGCCCTGCAGCACTGCCACAGCAAGAACTCCGCCCTGGTTCAAATCACCAACCAGACAGTGCAGGACGCAGTGAACTCTTTCCTACAAAATAAGAGCGGCTTGGTTGGTGGAGTGTGGATCGGCCTGGAGCGCTCCATCTTTGGTGTAAACGTCCCCTGGCATTGGGTTTCAGGGCAAAGAGTAAAGGAACCTCATTGGAGCAGTAGCGCTTTTGTCGACCCCTTAAACAACCACTGTGGAAAGGTCATCCACGTAAAAGAGTCACAAGAATTGAAGTGGCTGGACGAAGACTGCCATAAAGAGCTGCCTTTCATCTGCCAAGGTAAGCTGCTGTTTGGTTTTCCACCCATTCTGACATGAGATTGTTGACAAAGTTGATCTTTCTTTTCATTTTCAGATCTGAATGGAAAGGCCTCGCCATAATCACTTCACTTCTCGAGACCAAGGTATATCAGCTGAAAACTGTTATGTTTTCCAGGTTGACAGCAGAAATGTTCTTCTCACTGTATGTTCTGTCTCGTTCATGTCCTGTAGATCCATCATGACGACTGCATGGGGCTCTGGAAACTACAAGAGTCACTCCACTATTCTTCTTGATATTGTGTTTGAATGAATATTGGTGTTGTGGGCTACTGATTTTTGCATTCACTGTTCATTGCACTTGTACTGACTTTCTAATATCTGACTGATTTGCTTTCTGTGGGAAATATTTACTCATATTTTACTCAACTGAATGTATCAATAATCAGTGTATAATCAGAATCAAGAAACACATAATCATTGTTAATCATGTTTTGTTGTTACCCTAGTTAGGAGCTAAAAATGATGGTGTATGCCTTCACCATCTGTGCTCAAGTTGGTGTGTTTGCACTCAGGTGATGTCATGATGTTCTGAGTTTAAGAGACAATGGTGGCAGAGGTAGAGCGTAGTGATCGGAGGGCTCTGCCAACAAGGCCTACAATGGGAGGGGAATGTGAACAGCATGAAAGTGAATGTAATATTGAAACAACTGAGTCTGCTCCAGGGTCCAGCTCAGAGTGTGTGTGTGTGTGTGTGCGTGCGTGCGTGCGTGCGTGCGTGCGTGCGTGCGTGCGTGTGTGTGTGTGTGTAACTCACAGTTAATCTATTTCACTTTGAACTCTGATGGACTGCATTTTATTTACTGGTAAAGTGTGGGTAAAGATCTAATGAAACAAGCCTGAAGAAGGATTTTTATTCCACATTTCTTTCCCTGTAAAACCAATATTGTGATTTATTTAATGCAGGTTCCTATTTAATATCATTTATTTATTAAAGATAAACATGTATTATCTAACCTGTTTCTCCTCTTACTTTGGTTTATACATATAGCAATAGGCAAGAAATGAATTGAGAAAGGGTGGCACAGTGGTGTGGTGGTTAGCACTCTCGCCTCACAGCAAGAGGGTTGCCGGTTCGATCCCGGGCGTGGGAGCCCTTCTGTGCGGAGTTTGCATGTTCTCCCCGTGTCAGCGTGGGTTCTCTCCGGGCACTCCGGCTTCCTCCCACAGTCCAAAGACATGCAGATTGGGGACTCGGTTAATTGGTAACTCTAAATTGTCCGTAGGTGTGAATGTGAGCGTGAATGGTTGTTTGTCTCTATGTGTCAGCCCTGCGATAGTCTGGCGACCTGTCCAGGGTGTACCCTGCCTCTCGCCCGATGTCAGCTGGGATAGGCTCCAGCCCCCCCGCGACCCTCAAGAGGATGAAGCGGTTAGAAGATGAATGAATGAATGAATAAATTGAGAAAATGAATGAATGAATAAATTGAGAAAATGGAGGAACAAGTCCACTGGGAGGCAACATTAAAGGAACAGTGTAGGATTCATAGGATTTAGTGGCATCTAGTGGTGAGGAGTGCAGATTGTAACCAGCTGAAGGAGAGATACCCCAGGTGAAAACAGCTTTTCATGTACTGGTCAGTTTTGAGATTTTGGCCTTTTTTGCTTCTTCTTTCAGACTAGTGGAAAGAAAACATAACAATTACACATTTAGGTTTATTTTAGTTCAGATTTCAGTTCTGGGAATGTATGCAAATTTGTGCATACTTAATTAGATAATGCAGGATTTGCATATAAAGAATAATTGTCTTAATGTTAATTATCAGCTGATATCTGTTTGTGAAACATTTTGCAAACTGGTGTTGGTGGAGGTCTGGGTCTGGTCCCCTGTTGGAGCTGGAGCTGTCCTCAAAGCAGGCTAAGAAAGTGTATAGCTGGTCCTGGAGGGAGGGGTCAGTTGAGGTGGGGTTGCTGTTGCTCTGTTTGTAGTCAATAATATTCCTTACACCTTGCCACATGGCATGGGGGTTGTTTTCATTGAAGTTGTCTTCAATGCATTGTTTGTATTCCTGCTTTGCAGATGTAATGCCTCTCTGCAGACTGGGCCTAGCCCTCCTGTACTCCTCTGTGTCGTCTTCTTCTGGTTGGAGAACACTTTCATTTGTTGTTTATGAGGTTCTGGTGTCAGCGCAGAATTAGATGTAAGAAAGGACTGTGCTGGTTTAGTGCTCAGTGTCTGGATCAGGGATGATTCTAGGAGGTTTAGGGGTGCTGAGCACCCAGAGAGCTGCCCGGCCAGGCAAGATAAATTTTACTGTTTTGTACATTTTAACTCAATTTCATTCCCACATTTGTGAAAGAAAAGCACAACACTTTTTGGGAAAGTCTGTGACTAAACCATCAAATCTGATAAATGTTATTTAAATGCTGAGCCACAGCAAAAGAGGACTGGATTGGAATCATATAAGAAACATATCGTAATTCTAATTTCTGGGGGAGGATAACTCATCTTCATACAGCAGCTCCTCAACATACACATAAACAGTATGTATATTTCTGGAGTAAACCAGCCCCTATAGTGAGTACCAAAAATACCAAAAATGGACCTTAGACTTATTTTTTGGACTTTTATTTGAAATGCAATGCACAACATGTAACATTAACACATTAACAGTAATTGACTTTTTCAATGTTTGTCTCTGCCTTTTTCCTTCTTGTCTGTGTTATATAATACAAATACATGAATAAAAATACACTTCAAAAAAGAACAGTGCTTGAAATCTACAAAATGATAATAATAAATACACACAATAGGAGTTATAATGTTAATGGGCATCCAGTCAGTTAGCTAGTCTGTAGCACCTTGGCTTTAATCAAAGGCGTAGGTTTGATTTTCACATTGGTAGGGACATAAAAGTGCTCCATGGCGACAACCTGTACGTTGATGATTTTTTTAATGCAATTTCACGTCATGTGAAACTGATCGCTGCTTTATAATGCATATTTAGATATCTACACTAAATACAAGAATGTCTTGGTTAATGTGTTCTCTATGTTATCAGTTACATGAATATACACTGATAACTTCACCACATCTGTCCGTATGTGCTTCCCAGGGTAAACTATAATAATAACAATAACAGTATACTCTGAAGGGGCGTAACTTCAGTACCAGCCTGCAGTCTGCAGTTGGGTTGGTAATAGTGATCCAAATTGATATTGATATGGGGTAAAAACATATATTATGCATGAATAAATATTTTTACTTACCCCTAGTCACAATGCTGAATCTCACTATCAACATATATCCTACAGATCTGAAGTTATTACCGTAATACAGCTGTCCAAGTAGTTGCTGGTAATCTGCAATCTTATGTCGTCCTGTTTACGCTCGTATAATTTTGTCAATACATTACACTTTATTATTGAATCATACTTCATTGAATCATAATCAATGAATTATTGAATCATAATCATAGTTTGAGCTTCCTGTGTCCAGCCTCGCAGAAGAGTTCAAATGCTCCAAGGTAAGATTGGAAATGACACTTAGGGAATCCCGTGACCCTTGCGTAGCCCAAGCAGCTCCTACTCTTGTGACTGGAAGGAAATGGACCCCAGCTGCAGCTACTCAGCAGGCGAAGTCAGATCTCAGGCACAGTGACATCGTTGGCCTTGTGCAACAGGGGAGGGGAGGCCTCGGCCTTGGAGAGAGCAGACCATCCTGGCATAAGGCAGCACCAGCTCAACGCCGAGCTCTGGTTGTTGAGGAGGTGCGGCGACAAGAGCAGGCAGCAAGATGTGCAAAGGCTGTCTCACAATCAAAACAAGGTCAGTGGATGAGATGGGAGGGAGTTGAGAGGAGGAAGTTCTCTTGGAGGGAGCTGCTGGGCATGGAAGCATTTCACATCAGCTTCATCTTGCGAGCCACGTATGATATCCTGCCTTCCCCCTCTAACCTAAACCAATGGTACGGAGAAGACGCCACCTGTCCCCTCTGTCCATCCCCAGCAAACCTCAAGCACATTTTGGTTGGCTGCAAAACAAGCCTGTCACAGGGTCATTACACCTGGCGGCACAACCACGTCCTAAAATGCCTAGCAGCTGCTCTGGAGACCAGGCGGACAAAAATCAATGCCCTGCCTCCTCCATCATTCCATCCAGCATCTGCTAGAATGTTCGTCCGTGAAGGTGCAAAGCCAGCCACAGCCCCTACAACATCGGACATCGGTCAGCTCGGAGGTGCACGAGACTGGAAGTTGGTGGCAGATCTGAATCAAAGGCTCTGCTTCCCATCTGAGACTGCCACAATGAACCTCAGTCCAGATCTCATCCTCTGGTTGCCTCACTCCACTCTGTGTACATCATAGAGCTTACAGTTCCCTGGGAGGATGCTGTGGAGGAGGCCTTTGAGCGCAAGGCCCTTAAGTACATGGAGCTGGCGGCTGATGCTGAACGGCGCGGCTGGAAAGCTAAGATTTGCCCAGTGGAAGTCGGTTGCAGAGGCTTCATGGGCAAGTCAGCCATCAGGCTACTTAGGAACCTTGGGATTCGAGGCCAAGCCCAACGCCAGACCATCAAAGCCCTCTCAGGAGCAGCAGAGCAAGCAAGCCGATGGCTGGGGGTGAAGAGGCGAGACACCTCCTGGGCCCCAAAGTAACACCAGTGGCTTAGATGACCTGATGACCCCCATGAAGCTTCCAACCCCCCCCCCTTTTGGATGGACAAAGAGGCCACTATCATTTATTTTAATATGGGTAGGTCCTGTTGCAAACACTGAATACAGTGGAAGAAACATGTTTCCAAAGAACGTCAGACAGAAACAACACACAGACAAACCAAAAGGTTAACACATAAGTGACTGTAATGTTGATTTGTGTGCATCCAAAGTCTCAAAAATATTGTAGGTTTTAACATCAAAGTCAAAATGTACATTTTGCTGATTTATTGTGTTATAAGGATTGAGCTGTACGCCTGAGGATGAGACAAGGTGATGAGATAACGGTCTTGTGGTCCATCAGGAGACACCCAGCATTCACAATCCATTCAAAAACCATCATCCTGCCAATAGACTGGATAATTAGCTGATAAAAGGAACACAAACTCCATTCCTTATGTAAGGTATGTTCACACAGCCACTCCTATAGGCATCGTCTCTAATATTATACCAATATACCATTACATGTGCTTTTACCTTAAAAATGAAAAATAAACAGCCAAACTAAAGTTTGGAAATCTCCTCACACTTGTACTCTGTGTTACAGTGTATACACATTACACACTGACAGTGTCTTTAGACTTAACATAACCTCTCCCCAAAATTAAAAGTCACTCTCAATCCCCTATAAACAAATGAGCACTCTGGTGTGGGTGTGTTTCTTTGGCCAAAAGGCGGAGGAGGTAAACAGCTCTATAAAGTGATGCACAGTGAAGACTTCATTAGTCTTTATTAGTCCCACAATTTTTCCTTAAAAAACACAAAACCCCCCCAAAATGTCATTTGAAATCAGTCTCTTAAAATGCATCATATCCTTAGGGCCATAATATACTTGCTGATTGATTGAACGTACGTGTACACAATGCGTACACAACATGCACAGACACAGCGCGTTGTGTACGCAGCACTATGCAGCCAAAATGCACAATACTGGCGGTCACCACATGGGGCAAATAATATAAAATATAACCTGGAAACAGAGCCGACTCTAGCCACTTTGGTGCCATAGGCAGGATTAGGGTTCTGCAGATTAGGTGGATTAGCTGTTCTAGCTTTAATATGTCCTGTTGACAACTTGAATAAATATTGATAGTTGCACTATACTTTGATTATATTTTGAGTTAGGCCATATTTCCTCTGTAAATTGTATTTGTCATCAAACATATTTTATTGTGCTACTTTTAATAATAATAGAAGTTTGTCAGACAGATTTTAATAATAGATACTGTTGGTATTCTTGAATGGACTTGAATGAAAGTCAAATATGTGGCAATATTGCATTCAAATGAAAATTAGGATCTGTGTGCAAGCTACAGTTCCCATTGTTTTCCGTCACTGTGGAGGTTTAGAAATGTTTAAAGGCTTGGCCAACTTATTGGCATTGTAAAAATAGAGTTTCATAGCCTCCATGTGTGGACAAATGGACAAAAACATTCCAGATGTACAGGCCAGGATGAGTTGCATGTGTAAGTGATGTGAATATTGTGATATTATATTTGATAGAAACAACAAAAATGTGTCTGGATTTGGCCATATTTACATTAGAAACATGCCTGCAGCAGCAACATACAATTACAGAACTCACCTGCTTCAAGCTGTGTCTCACTGGAAGTCGTGAGGTAGTGAGGTGGTGTGCTGAATCCAGCCGTGCTGCTGCTCGTTGCCTGACTTGTAGCTGTATTCAAACATACAGTACATCCATACTGTTACACCACTGCTTTAAGTCTGTTGTGTCATTCTACTTCATATAAAGTAGGCACTGTACAAATAAACTTTATCTCATTTGACCTACATTTACTGTAATAAGTAACAAGGTTAAACTGGAACATTCAATAGTAATAATAATAACATTATAATAATAATAATATTAATAACAACAACAAAAATAATGATAAAAATGACAACATAGCAGTGTATCAGAGACCACAAATAATTGGCTAAACTTACATTCTTCAGAGAGTGGAGGAGATGTCAGAAGGCCCCTCTGCAGCAGCTTCTAGGAGCTTCTTGTTCAAATATTTTCTCAGTGCATCTAGACAGATGTAGAGTAGATTTACTACCTATTACTGTACAGTACAAGCAAAACATGTAGCTGCAGCAGACAGACTATGTGTTCAACATAACATAAATTATTATCTAGTTGTGTTTATGCATTACTACAATAAAAGAGGTTGCACTACAGTTAGATAGTTACACATTAGTTTTACAGTTGTTCCTATTTATTAACCACTTTCAGCACAATATCTAATGTGCTCAGCAAGAGGAGGAGCACTAAGCAGCCAGTAGATCACCAGATAAAAACAACAATAAACCAGCTCAGCATCTTAACTCAATCCTTGGCATCGATCACATCGTTATCTACAGTAGCATTATTAGGCAACTTTGCTTTATTTCAGCTTCGCAAGCTGCTAGCTCGTACAAATGAAAAGTCAAACGGCATTTTTTAATGTTATAAAAGACGACATACTTCGATACTGGGACCTCCGCCTCCTCCTTTTTCCGCTTTCTGTATGTCGCACCTGAGGGCTTGAACGGTCTTTTCATGATGATAACCCAATAATTTGAGAAATTATGACCTCTTGTTGTCTATCAGTCACAACCGCTACCTACCTGAGATGCGCACAGATAACTCGTCCCACCTCCCTCGCCCACAGTGACATGACTGAGCACGGTGCAGGACAGGTTAAGGGCCAGGGGCCTATTGCTCAAAACTACGATAAGGGATTAGGCCGGGATATCTTGGTTATCCTGGCTCAAGTTATCCGTGATCCGGCTGCACAAAAGCAGGATAGTGGAAAGCGGGATATGTTATGACATAAGTTACCATGGAGATTTAATCTGTGGAGCTAGCCTGCTCCAGACCAGGCTAAATTCCAGGATCTATTTAATCTCATCCCTTATCTCAGTCAGCAGTCACCACAAACGGAAACCAATAGTTCTTCCACTGCCCACTGCACATTATTATCACATTCAACCAGACCCACTGTCATTATTTAAACATTTGTGATCATTAATTGCAATCATTTTAGATAAATGATGATTTTAGATGATTTTGCAATCATTAGATAATTTACAGTTTCCCATAGACTATATATAAAGAACACATCCCATATAAATATAAATACACATCAAAGAGTAACATGATGTTCCCTTATTGAATAAAGATAAATCAAAGCAAGTAAACCATCAGCTCCTTTCAAAACTGAAGTAACACAGTGACTCTGCAAGATAGAAAGCATGGCATCAAAGCATATTATACAACACAAGAATAAATACACATTCAAAGGTCTGTATATGATACACCCCACATGTCTGCACACTGAAAAAAATGCAGGACAAATCCATACACAACAAATGAACAGACAAATGAATGGATGCAGTAGCCTCCCTGCAAGCTTGTATACACACAGTATACAGCACAAACAACATAAGAGGCCAAATCAATTTAAACTGAATAAAAAAAACCCCACAAATTCCTCTGTCAGTGCAGGCCATATTTAACTGAAATTCACAGCATGCGTCTCTGCCACTGTAGGAAATATTTAACTTAAATTTAAAGCATGCATGTTAACTAAAATAATTTAATACATATTGGTCCCTGACCATAACAATGGCATCAAATTACATAAAGTAGTTCTTACTATATCATAGTATACCATATACACAATTACAGTGTTAGTGTGCATCAGTAGTATGTGCAGACCTCAGGGTTTTAAGTCATCCATCACAAAATGTTGGTAGTTATTGGCAGCTTTAAGTCAAGTGCATTACCGCTATCTAGTAAGTGAAGTCTCCAGCATCAAAACAAAATCACGGGGTGGTAATAGGTTAGTCTGAGGGATGCAGAGTGAGTATTGCCACCAAGACCACTGAGACCAAGGTGGAGAAAAAGCTGAATGCAAAGCCCCGGGCAACTGTTGTCAAGACAGTTGGAGGAGACAAGAATGGAGGCTCTTGTGTTGTCAAGCTACGCAAAATGCCTCGCTGCTACCCCACAGAGGATGTTCCCTGTAAGCTGAAGAGTCACAGGAAGAAGCCTTTCAGTCAGCACAAGAGGAAGCTGCGCAGCTCCATCACCCCAGAAACTGTCCTCATTCTGCTTACTGGTCGCCACCGTGGAAAGCGCGTGGTGTTCCTGAAGCAGCTCTCAAGTGGTCCCCTGCTCGTCACTGGACCTCTTGTACCCCTGCGCAGGGCTCGCCAGAAGTTCTGCATTGCCACTAACACCAAAATTGACATCTCTGGCATGAAGAGCCCCAAAAATCTGAAAGATGCCTACTTCAAGAAGAAGAAGAAGAAGCTGAGGAGGCCCCGTCACCAGGAGGAAGAGATCTTTGACACTGAGAAAGAGAAGGAAGGAGGACCAGAAAGCTGTTGATGCTCAGCTCCTGCTCTACAAATAAACCCAGAGGCAGGGCAGGATTTGGAGCAAATTACCACGACGCTGTCCCCCTGCAACAAATAGCAAGCTAAGCTTCTGGAGCAGAATGTCAGTCAGTATTATTTGTGACAGCGTGAGAAACAGCGGCGCAGCGTGAGTGCATGTGAAATCGGTCATTTGCATCATGACAGCTCTGAAGTTATTATCGTAATACAGCTGTCCAAGTGGTTGCTTGTAATCTGCAATCTTATGTCGTCCTGTTTACTCTTGTATAATTTTGTCAATACATTACACTTCATTACTGAATCATACTTCAGGTCCATTGTGTTAACCAGCTCATTGACTCTGCACTGGCCAAAGTCAAATGGTGGCAGTTATTCAGTTTAAGTGGTAAATGGATTTGTCTTTTAAATAACACATTGAAAACATTTCGTTTTTTTGCGTCTAATTTATAGTTTTTAATATATTTAATGCTGCCTTCTTGACCAGGTCTCTCTTTAAAAAGACTTTAATGTCAACAAGACTGTGACCTCAGCAGCTTTCCTGTACAACTAGCACCTTCAACAAAAAGAGCATTTTCTCATGTACGCTGCTCACATAAGCCAACATTTACATTTCCTTCTGTAGTGTAAGATTTAACCACTAATCAGGTAAATGTTTCATTTTGCATAAGTTGATTAAGGTTGGAGTTCATGTAACCATGTTTTATGTATCCATGTATGGCAAAGCACTTTTACACAAGTTTGCGTATTCATATATTGAAAACACACACATACCATACCATATATTGCCTGGAAGTGTGATAGTAGACAGTAGTAGTAGGCCGGGAGAAAAAGATTACACCATTAGGACATGCCTGGGCATGTCTGGGCATGTCCAGACGTGTCTGAACAAAGGCAAAAAGGCCTGCCACTAGAGGGGGAAGGACTAAAAAGTGCTGAGTCAGCAGAAATGTGACACCAATATGGTGGGAAGGACTAAAACTCAGCAGAAATGTGACACCTTTATGATCAGCGCCCAGTGGAAAAGTTTAAGGAAAAGAGATGACTCAGCAGAAATTCTACGATAAAAGAGCGAGCGCAAATAAAGAAACTTCAGTCTCGCTCCGGAGCTTGACTCATTGGGTTGTGATGTGTTTGTTGCCTGCGAGCACATTAAACTCAGTTGCATCTGATTCTACGTGTCTCCAGTGATTTTTTGACCTCTGAGTATTTGAGTTTTTGATATCTAATGGAAGACAAAGAAAGTCCGTTTGAGAGGAGAAGAGCGAGGTCGCGAGCTTTCTGGCACGGCTCGGGACCTTGACTTTTTTGCTTCTACACTTCCTGATAACTAAAAAGCATCACCCAGAGAGCAGATATTTGCATCCTGTAGGACTGAAAAAAACCTCCTCACTGTTAGGTTTCTGAACTTGGATTTGCATGAAGTTCGTGGAAACAGGGAACTGGTGTTTTTAGCTTTTGGATGGACACAGAGGCCTCTATCATTTATTTTAATATGGGTAGATCCTGTTGCAAACACTGAATACAGTGGAAGAAACATGTTTCCAAAGAACGTCAGACAGAAACAACACACAGACAAACCAAAAGGTTAACACATAAGTGTCTGTAATGTTGATTTGTGTGCATCCAAAGCCTCAAAAATATTGTAGGTTTTAACATCAAAGTCAAAATGTACATTTTGCTGATTTATTGTGTTATAAGGACTGAGCTGTACACCTGAGGATGAGACAAGGTGATGAGATAACGGTCTTGTGTGGGTGTTGTCAAACAACCTTGTCCTTGTCTCATGCTGTACTGCTCAGTCTGTCAGTAACGTCTCCATAGTCGGCTCAGCACACTTGGAGACACATCAAACTGATGAGCTACCACCTGAACCCCTTCACCATCTTCCAGCAGTTAAACTGCTGTCACAGTCTCATTCTGGTCAAAATGCTGTCTGACACCACCAACCACCATCAGGAGACACCCAGCATTCACAACAGGGGCGATTCTAGGATCAGAGGGTTAGGGGTGCTGAGCACCCAGAGAGCTGCCCGGCCAGGCAAGATAAATTTAACTATTTTGTACATTTTAACGCAATTTCATTCCCACATTTGTGAAAGAAAAACACTTTTTGGGAAATTCTGTGACTAAATCATCAAATCTGATAAAGGTCACTTAAATACGCAGCGGGGGCAGTTGCCCCCCTTCGTGGCCCAATTGTTGAAAAATGCACGCTAAAGTGCCCTCCTGGGAGCCAAAGCACACGCTAAAGTGCCCTCTCTGGAGCCAATCTGGAGCTACTATGGTGTTAAAATGCACTAGAATACAGGAAATGGCATCTACTTAATTGAAAATGTTCTGGGGGAGGAGCCCCAGACCCCCCCAGGGATTTATTTCCTTCATACATGCATGTCTCTGTGTGTTCTTCACAGTCCAACGTTGAATCTATACAGTTCTCATGGATGCTGATCCTAACTACAAACTAACTTGAGTAGTCTGTTTAGTTAGTCTGTTTTAAGGCTATATAATGTGCCATTTGTATAACATATAAACATGTCTAAAGTGCCCTCGAAAACACGCAGAACTTAGTGCCCTCTTCAGTGGCGAGAACACGCTGTATGTGCCCTTTTTTTTCTTTTCGCCCCTGCCCTTCAAAAAGTCTGTGCACGCCACTGGTCTTTAGACTTAACATAACCTCCCCCCAAAATTAAAAGTCACTCTCAATCCCCTATAAACAAATGAGCACTCTGGTGTGGGTGTGTTTCTTTGGCCAAAAGGCGGAGGAGGTAAACAGCTCTATAAAGTGATGCACAGTGAAGACTCCGGTTCACATTTCCCTACCCACCCTCCTAACACATTTTACAGAGCCACAAGTCTTCATTTATTGGGTAAGTTTTTGATGAATTCATACAGCATTAACATCAGATGGATACTGTCATTTTGGTGTTTCATCATGTAGAACGACTTAATACAAGTAGATATATTTAGACTTAGATATTTTTATTTTGATGTAGAAAAGTTGTGCATGGAAATTATAGATTAATTAGTGTGTTATTACACATTAGGTGCATGTTTGTCACATTAGAAATCAAGAAAAATCAAGACTCTTAAATATTTTTACTTCAACATATTGCATATTACGGTCCCAACTAATGTTGCTGCAAGTTGAAATATGCAAATTATATTCCCATGAATAGATGAGCTAAATCTGGATCCATGGTGTGCTGTGCACTTCTCTCCTTAATCTGTAAACTTTTTTCTTTGGTTTCAGAAGCCATGGCACAGTTCATCCATCTCTTGCTGCTGCTGGGTATGTGTCATGTTGCAGCAACATATGTTTTAGAAAGACAG